>NW_020837949.1:59819671-60228520 GCF_003676395.1 Aethalodelphis obliquidens
TGTGTGTGTGTGTGTGTGTGTGTGTGTGTGTGTGTGTGTGTGTGTGTAGAATGATGTTATGAAGCCATTTTTTCCCCTTCCTGTGGCGAAAGGTCGTAATGTGTGGTATTTCACGGTTTTATATAAATTTTGGTTTAGGATGTGGAACAGACTCAATAATACGTGCGTTTTTGGCAAAGAGACTCTTTCGGATCCCCATAAATCAGAAGTAAATACGGAGTCCCAGCGAACAAAAGAGCAGAAACAATGGCTGCAAATCAGGACTCTCTTCTCTTTTAAAGAGAGATTCATGTAAATTCCCTCGGTTCCTATCTTTACGGTTAGAGCTCGACCTATAAAACAGGTTATTACATTACAGCCGGCAGCCCTGGATGATTGAAAGGGAAGTCTTCCCCCGCCCCTCCGCAGTCGATACTCTTGTGTGTATACTTTCTGCCCTGTACCACAGGGGAACCTAAAGCTTGTCAGATGCAAAAGAAAACGCGGATGCGGCGGGGGTGGGGCGGGGGTGGGGGAACGGGGCTGCGTAGAAAAATATGTAGCCAATCCCATATGTGCTACCACTATTTGGGCTGTTTTCGAGGCCCAGAGTTCGCTGGGACCATGGAAAAACCAAGTACAGTGTGCAGCACTCGCAGGCAACCTGGGAGCGCGAGCCGCAGCGCCCCCTCCCCAACCTCCCGGGAGGCGGGAACCTCCGCCCAGCCGCTGTGGGAGGGGGTGCTTAAGGGCGGAGGAGAGGGGTGACCGCAGGCGGATCCGCCGGTGTGGCGCGCTTCCCAGAGGTGCCGGAGGGCGTCTGTCCTCAGGGCGTGCCTCCGGGGAGGGCTCGAGAGCTCGGGGTTGGCGGGATCCCAGCGGCCGGCGGGAGGTGCGCGATCCGAGGGGTTGCGGGACGGGGCGGGTAGGGGGTGACGGTTGGGGAGCCCTAAAGGTCCCTCTCTTCGAATAAAAGGAGGCGCTGGGGGGCGTGAGAGGGGCAAGGGGCAGCGTTCCAGGAGGCATCTCTCGCGCTTAGGGCTGGGAGCTCTGGAGGCCGAGTGGTGTCAAGGTCGGAGTAAGCTTCAGAGCGCGCTGGGAGGAGCCGAGCACCGCCTGGCCTTGGCGCGCTATCGGCGACTCCCAGGACGGCGCGGCCGGGACGGCGCGAGCCGTGGGGCGTCCGGTGGGATCAAAGAAGCCAAAGGAGGCCAGCCGGCGCGTCTGGGATTGTGGGATAAGGGGCGGGAGAGAGAGGATTGGCATGGGCGGGGAGATCCCGGCCTAGCCTGTGCCTGTGTCATCGGGAGGGTGTGCGTGCGTGTGTCGGTGTGCGGGTCAACACGCTCCTGCCCGAGGCCGAGACCTGGGTGGATCCGAGTGTGGGTGGACAGGCTCCCGGGTGGGTGCCCCAACCGGAGGGAGAGAGAGGGAGCGAGATCAAGGGCAACGAGGTCTGCGGGTTCCTCTGTGTGTGTGTCTCAGGCCCTGTGGCTCAGCACTGGAGCCGCCTGGCACCCACAGGAATGCGGCTTCTCTCGGCTCCCCAGGCCGCCCCCTGTTCCACAAGGAGGTGGCCGCCAGGAAAAAGGGCGGGGGAGTAAGAGCAGAAATCCGCCTAGCCCAACGCGAGCCTCAAACAAAGGCCAATTTATCTGCTCTTTTACACGATGGCCCAGGAGGCGGACAGGGCACCAAAGAATCATACTGGCCCTGGCTGCCAGCATGCCCTCGGCCTCCTGGGCTTTGTGAGGTGGTCTGAAGATGGGGATAGGAGCTTGGGAGTATGGGGGGCGCGGTGAAGAAGCCCGCGGAAAAGAAAATTAAATCTCGGGGTGAGCTTGACATCTCGGGAGCACTAGACTGAGAGCTTGGCAAGTGGGGACCGGAAGGGGCAGGCAGAGGTCAGGAGAGTGGGGTCGGGCAGACAGGGACTATGCTGGGGAGTGGTACATGTTTATATTAGATATAGGAATAAACAAGGGTGAGAAGGAGGGAGGGTGGAAGCCAGGGCAAGGGAGAGGAACATCACACGGATATTTTTAGCCTTTGCTGAGGATCTGTTATTTTTACATCCTTGGGCGCAGGACTGCAGGGAGTTAAATTCCCCAGGGAGAATCCCCGCGGTGCCAGGGAAAACCCGCTGCAGACTGGTTTGCCAGAATATTTTCGTCCACGGCTCCCGGACCAAGTTAAAAAAAAAAAAAAACCGCGAGAGAGAAGAGGCCATTGCGAGTGGAAGAAGTGAGGTTAGCACAAGGGAAGGAATCCTGAAACCTAGTCTGTCCGCGCGGCGTCATGCGTGCCCGCGTCGCAACGAGGCTCTGGTGTCCTTAACAACAAGCAGTGTCAAGGCTGGGGGTGGCGGGGTGGTCGTTAAAGAAGAGCTTCCCTCTTCTTTCCGGGAAGAGTCCGAACTCGCGCTTCCCTCCGCTTGACCGCGCCGGCCGATCGGGGGTGGTAGTGAAGGGATCCCCTTTTCAAAGCAGGAGAGAGGAGGGGAGGTGATGGGGACGGCTGGAAAAATATCTGCCCTCTCCACGTGTAGAAAGGTAAAGAGTGTGCTCCAAGCACATTCTTGCCACTCAGGCCCCCAGTGGGTGCGCCCCCTCCAGCCTTCGCGAACACGCACCCGGGGGCGGCGAGGGGTGCCAGCGCAGAGGGAAGCTGGCGCTCGGAAACCGCGGCGGGGCGGGGGGGGCGTTTCTCTCAGCCGGATTCACCAGACGTAAAGCGCTGGCTCTCGGTGCAATGGAAACTCCCGCACGCCTTACAAGTAAGAATGGAAAGCAGGAAATGGATCCCTCTACCTTTCCCCCTCATCCTCCTGTTCTCTGCCAGCGCAGAAAACAAAGTGGGCTCCGCACGGCTTCCCCCCAAGCGCGTCGCCATCCGGACCTTCTTCAGAGAAAGGAGGGCTGGAGGGGAACGAAGGGGTGGGGTGGGGGCGAGAAGCTTCGAGAAGAGAAGCGCTTTGGGGGTGGGGGAGGAGGAGGGGTCCACAGCCTTGGCCGCGGCCCATGCGCCGCCCCGGAGCCAGGCAGGGTGCCTCTCAAGACCGGCAAACCATCAAATCCCCTCAAGGTCTTTCTAAATTGGCAGGCTAGAAAGGAAAGGGGAAGAGAAGGAAGGAGACGAGGAGAGGAAAGGAGAATGAGAGAGAAAGAGAAGGAGAGAGAGCACACAGGTAAATTCCCCTCAGGGCACACAGCGTGCCTTTTCAGGTCTAGTCTCCCAATCCTGGAAGAACCTTCTCAGAAGTCCTCAGATGACAGGATGTAAATTTTTACGTTCTAATCTTCCCCCCACGCCCCCACCCCCGCCCAAGAAAACTATTTTGTCAAATTTATTGCTGCTGACTTCCTAGCTGTTAAATATATCTCACGCATCTTGTAATTTCCAACAAACGATTTCCCTTGGTATCCCAAAGAAACAGTCAGGCGAACTAAAGGACAGTCAAAAAGACACCCACAGTTCAGGCCTGGGAGTACAGCTCTAGACCCGGGCTGTAGCTCTGGTCACACTGTTGATGTCTGTATGCAGAGGTGCAGGGAGAAGGACGCGACAGAGGCCAGGGTTGCTGCAAGTCCTTCCTCTCTGCCCCAGAGAAGCCTTCACAAAAGAGAAATCCCTGCAAACAGATGCAGTTTCCCATCGTTTGGAACCTGCTATGCCACTGTCTTATGTAAAAGCAAAGCAGAGAGAGCTCCTTCCTGAAAAAACCAGAGCGGTAAAGAGGATGAAGGAAGTAATTTATGTTTGGAATATTGTCTCACATGATATGAAATCAACACGGGGCCACAATACTTTCCTTCCTTTCCTCCACCTCATAATTCCCTCTCTTGGCAGAACGAATGCATCCCCCCTACACACACATGCCCTGCTTGGCCTACTGATTTAGGTCCATCATTGTTTTCAAGTCCTGTGATCCTTTCCTCTTGTGAAAGAGCTCAGATACATTTATAATCATACACTGAGTTCAAGGCACTACCATTTGCCACACTGCAAACATTTCAGGTTTTTAAAAAAATGTAATAGAAGGGGAAATTTCTTTTTCTTTTTTTTCATTTTCTTATCTCTGGAAGCTCCCTTTGAAGGGAGTGTAATTTGTCTAATTGCTCTGGCAATACACAGAGGCTGATGGGGAGGGGGGCAGTCTCCACCATAATTGCTTTGAGCTTAGAATTCAGAGTGGTTATTGAGGGATTTCTGCTGCTTTCTTACACACAGGGAGGGCTGTATTTAGATTCCAGCATTACTTTCTACCTGAAACAATTTGGGGTTAAACTTAAAATTATCTAAACGTTTTTGTGGTTAGGCCAAAAAAACACCTAAATGTATATTATGTGGCAGTACTCTAAACAGGCCACATATGTATATAGACATATAAAGTACAGCATCCAACGTATACACATCTACAGTTCTGCATCTACACAGCCCCCAGTTTCTGTCTTCCCTTTTACCTTGTTGGATCTGTGCAGAGTTTGTCTTCCTTTAATTGCCTGCACAAAATGTCACTAGCCCATTATAAGTGGGGCAAATGGAGTATATTTTAGAAGCATTTTGCTTTCATGGTCGAAATAATTTTATTTATCCAGAATATACAGTTTAATTCTTCTATCTACACTTATTTACATGGTTAAAATAACATTGAAAAAAGTCTTTTGAAAATTTGAGGTCATAGATTTCAAGGCACTATTGATAGTGTCCACAGTTGCGCAAAAAAAAGTTCGTCTGTAAAAAAGGGGGGACGGGGTCCTTTGAAATGCAATAACTTACATGCAAAAAAAGCTTTACACATGAATCTTTTTTGTTTCTGTTTTCCAAACTTCCCCATATGAATTCCTTTTTTTTTTTTAAATGATTTTCTAAAACAGCAAAAACACAGTAGTCCCAAAAAAGACAGCAAGAGAAAGCGGCCGGTCTAATAGAGTGTCCCGGAGGCCAGCGCCAGCGGGTGCTGTAAGGAGCCGGGTGGCGGCAGGTGGGAATTGATTGAGCTGGCCGCGCTCGGGTACCAGGAAGCCGAGTTCTCCAGGTAGCTGGACGCGGGGGACTGGTTGGAGGTCGGAGGGTGGGCATGAGGGTGGTGGCTGAGCGAGCGGGACGAGCCCTGGGGCTCCCACACCGCCGGAGACTGAGGCGAGTTACACGCCATAGGGTCGCTGGAGCTGGGGCTGTGCTCCGGGGGCATCTCCCCGTTTTTCATGATCTTCTTGATCTTGGATCTTTTGTTCTGAAACCAGATTTTCACCTGGGTGGGGGAACAAAGGCACACGTTACCGGGACACTCAGAGGCTGCCCGCGCGCCTCCCCCAGGGTGGCAACTGGAGGCGATTTCGGCCGCCAGAAGGCCAGGCCCTGGCGTCTCCCCGCAGCTCTCGGCCCACGGTCAAGGGGCTGGGCCGGGGGCAAAGCCTGCATCTCGGGCCCCAGAGGGTGCCCTGTTGGCTGCTGCTGGGGCAGGACCCCCAGGCTTTTGTCTTTTGTTGGGGCCGGGGGAGGGGGCGCGAGTGTCCGCGGCCGCGAGCGCTCACGGGTAGGCCTGCGCGGAGCGCCTGAAAAGCGGCGCCACGAACGTCTCCAGAACAACCGCCAGGGCCCGGTGAGCTAGGGGCGCGGGACTGGCTACGCGCGCGCGCGCGAGTGTGGCGGACAAGGAGCGGTCTCCCCGTTTCCCGACCGACCCCTTTCACTCCCTCCTCGGCTCCGATGACATTCTTTATTCTTCCAAAGACCCCCGTGGGGCTGGGGTGGGAGTGAAGGGAACGGGACGATCCAGGGCAGATTTCCCCGTACAACCGCGCCCTCCCACCTCGGAAGGTCAGGCTGCTGCGGCCTAAAGCTCCGCAGGCGCAGGGCGTGACCCGTCAGCTCTTCCGGCTGCAGGCGACGTTCCCGGCTTGCGCGCGGCCTAAGACCACCGAGAGCCCGCCGGGCCCCGCTCATCCCGAGAGGCTCTGCATTGTGCAGAGAACCAGACAGTTTCTCAAAGCTTCGAGAGTGTCCTAGAAACAACCCTCCCCTTGTTTCCAGCCTAGGAAACCGGCCCCTCAACGCCCGAGGCTCGAAGGGGTGGGGCTTGCATCTCGGGATGAACGCGGTCTCCATCCCATCCCTACCGTCGCACGGCGGGGACACCCGGCCTGACTCCTAGAGGGAAGGGCGCGGGGTCAGTGTCTTTCTCTCTGTGAGTTTCTCGCGGGCCCTATTGAATCGGCTCCAGTCCGCCGGGACCGAACCCCGCGGCCAAGCCAGGCTTGCAGCCCAGGCGGGGCTCTGGCCCAGCCGCGGCCGGATTTACCTGTGTTTGCGTCAGTCCCAGGGAGGCGGCCAGCTCGGCGCGTTCGGGCAGGGCGAGGTACTGAGTCTTCTGAAACCTTCTCTGTAACGCGGCCAGCTGAAAGCTGGAATAAATAGTCCTGGGTTTACGAACTTTCTTTGGTTTGCCGTTCACCATCCTCACCTCGGGCTCGGCCACTTCTTTCTCTAAATAATCAAAACAGACCCGGTTAGAGTTGTCGGCAGACAATGGCCCTTTTGCAGAACTTGCAAATACAGTCCTTGAATTTATTACCACGCAGCCTTCACTCTCTTTTCCCCATATCACCACCTTTGCTTCACGAGACCCCTCTCTCCCCATCATGGAAAATCCAGGTAGCCTGATTAATTCCCTACTCTGTTTATTCAGGTTCTCCTGGGTTTGTGCAAGGCGCCTTGTACAGCAAAACTCCTTTCTCGGCGTCCGGGATTTAGCCCTTGCAGCGGTTCCTGCTTCACCCGGATTCGTTTTCAAGCCCACCCTGTGTTCACCGACGTTTCTTGGGTGAGTCTGGCCAGCCGCTCCCGGGGATTCAAGGGGGAGGCCCCGGGCCGCGGCCCCCCTTATGTCAGCGTCTGTTCGGGCGCCCGCAGAGGCCAGACGCATGGGCAGGGAAGACGCTAACCGAGGTCTTCAAAGTTCAAAGACCCACAAGCAAACTATGCTCCTTCAATTCAGCAGCAAGCCGTCCGAGCCGCCGCAGACAGAGGGCCGATTATGCAGCCCCCATAATCTCCCTGCAGATCTGCGAGGGCACAGATGTGTCTGGTTTCTTTTACAAATAGACTTAATAAGTTCTTGGCCAAAAGAAAAAAAATCTTTCATTTATGTACGAAGTTCAGAGACACTGAAAGGAACGAAGACACGCCTCCCCCCTCCACCCGCCCCCCCCTCCCCGCAGTCTTTTAAAGTTTATCAGGAGTTATAGTTCCAATACAATTTGAAAAGGAATCCGCGGTGGGGTGTTTTCGTAGGAAAGGGGCGGCAGGTCAGGACGAATTTAGCAGAATTGTGAGTATAGACTTGGGAGAAAAAAGACTCTCGGAACGCGTGTTTTACAAACGTGCCCTGGGGCCACAAGTCCCCCTTCACAAAAGTACCATCTTATCAAAAGTGCCCATCTCTGCAAGGGGCGGAGAACCTCTCCTCGGTGTGTGTGTGTGTGTGTGTGTGTGTGTGTGTGTGCGCGGTGTGTGTGTGGCGAGCTCCTAGGAGAGGAAGGGTGGAGGATGAGGGCTGTGGTCTCGATTCTGCCAGAGCAGGGGATGCTAATATTAGCAGGATTATTAATGTGCTGGTGGGAAGAGATCAAACCTGACCAGCAAAACCTCTCCTAGGAGACCTCATACCTCTCTTACTGCCCAAGCTCACTAACCCTCTTAAACTCTCCAACTAAGTTTCAAGGCAGATGCAAAAGGAGATGGGAAGGAGAAACAAATTGTAGGCATCTAAGGGAGAAGGAAAAAAGTATTGCTCCAATATCGTGACCCTTCAGCAACCCTCCTCCGCCTTCAAATGGCTTTTTGTTTTGGGAAATGCCTTGGAGAAGCCGCAAGGCTCTCGGCGCGCTCTTCCTCTGGCGGGCTACAGCTCTCCGGCCCCCACCCCGCCCCGCGCGCTCCGGGTACCCGCACCACGCTGGCTCGCGGCTGCTCTCACACTAATCCCCGCAGAGTCTTTGAGGCAGCCTTCCACTCCCACTCCTCGAGCACGCTTACCCTAACATCCAGCAAATAACCTTCCGTTCACTACGTAAACGCCGCTCAGGCTGGTTGATTCTTCCTCTCTCTACCCCTACCCTCTTTCCAGCTTCGCCGGCTTCCGAACGGGCAAGCTGGGAATCCAGCGGCTGAGGGGTCGCCCGAGGGTACCAGAGAGGAGAGACGCTGGACCGAACTCCCCCTAGGGCTTCCTCTACTAAGAATCTCTAAAATGCTGGCTCGGGAACCTCTCGTGGTTGCAGAGTCCCGGCCCCCACTCCCTTCCGCCGGGTGAGCCCGCGCTGCAGTGGACGGCGCGGCCCCGGATCTCCCACCGCATCTCGCTCCTCCCTGATCCTGGCTCCCCCTGTGTCGGTCCCCACCCCCAGCCCCCGTACCTGGCTGGCTGGTGGCGCTCGGGACGCGGTTGTAGGCGCCGCCGTACTGGTGGTAGGGGCTGGCGTAGCTGTAGTCGGCGTAAGCTTTGGCGGGGTAGCTGCCGGCGGCGCCGTTCACGCCGTGGTACTGGTACTGGTAGGGGTTGAGCGCTTTGCCGTAGGAAGCCGAGGTAGGAGAGCAGTAGCCATGCGGGGCTCCCCCCGTGGGGCTGTAGTAGTCGGAATCGGTAGCCGACGACTCGGGCAAAGTTGGCGATTCCTGAGACGGATGGTGCATGGCTGCGGACGTCTGGAACGGGGCTTGGAAGTCGCCGGATCGGATGCTGGGGACCCTTCTGTCAAACACTCCTGTCATCGCTCGCTGGCGGCGGCGGTTGTCCTTGCTGCTCTGCGGCGGCGGCTGCCCGAGTTGGCCGTGGGGCTGCTCTGGTCTAAGCAGACATGGCTGTGGGAGCGAGGGAGGAGGAGGAAGAGGAGGAGGAGGAGGAGGAGAGGCGGCGGCGGCGGCGGCGAGGAGGAGGCTGGGAGTCTTGGAGGCTCTGTCTCCGGCAGGCTGACTGCTGGCTGAGGCGCAGCACAGCCTTGGTTAAATCCTTAATTGCGCGCTTACGCACAGCGGGGTGGATCGGGTTCCATTGGCCAGGGCCTCAGGAGCAGCAGCAACACCCTAACTCGTCCAACTAGTTTTAGCACAACAAAGCATTGCTTAAAAAAAAGAGGGAGAAAAAATGAAGGGGGGGGGGCGAGTGTGTGTATGTGTGTGTGTGTGTGTGTGTGTTGTTGCTTGCTGGAGGAAGAGGGGGTCCTCAGGCAATCTGTTTTCAGTGAATACTAAAGACAACGCAGAAGCGCCAACACCCTGCTCTGTACTGTCTGGAGACAATGTGTTCCAATCAGCAGCCTCAGAAAATGCACATGTTTTGGGGATGAGGTCGACCACGGTCTTTCCAGGCTCTGCACCTCCCAGCCAGCCTCGAGCTGCATCAGGGGCGAATGTGGATTGAACACTAATATTGAAATGGGGAATCAAAGCGGGGTGGGGAGCAGGGATGTGGGATAAAGGTGAGAAGAAACTGATGAGAACAATCTTTTTAGTGGGGTACTGGGAGCCAAGCTGTAATTTACATGTGTTGAAAATTTGTGATTTGGGAAAAGACAGACAAATTTGCAGCAAGAACTTCCTTTGCCCGAGATGAGTTATTTCTCAGACAAGGGCGAGACAAGGATGCTCAAGAATGCACTCTTAATGGCAGAGAGTGCCTGCAAGCCCAAATCCCTACAACGACTTAAAAAATCGCTGTCTTAAGCACAAATAACTTAATGACTCCCAAATTGCTGGTCCCCAAGAGGAGCGGGCAGCCCCACACTTTGTTTGATATTCTAGTCTATTTGGATGCTGTTGGAATAGAGGATCAGTAATTCTGTGTTCAGTGGTCAAAGATTCCTGCAAAAGTGAATGGTCTACTTATGACTTGTCCTCACGGGACTAATGGGAACCCCAAGAACACTGGGAAGTAGACAGATAAAAGTTCTTTGGGGAAGTTGGGTGAAGAGCATGGATTTCCCTCTTCCAGCTCCATGGAGGTGGCACTGAGGGCCTGCTTTTCCATTTCCCAGGGTCCGGATTCCTGTACCCTCAATCCCTTTATTTCTTGCAGTGAAAGCATCTTAGCTCATATGCAAAGGAAAAGGCTCAGGAATCAAACACTTGGTATTTGGGATCCAGAGTTTGCCTTTCACAAAGTGTCACTCTTGCTCTAGTGGTGATCTAGCTGGGAGTTTAGAAATTTAACATTAGTCAGTTTACCGCTACCCACTTCCTCTCCCCTCAAATAGGACAGTCCAGGAGCTGGATCCTGATTTGGGCCCTCCCAGCACCTTCCTACAGGAGTTCTAAGACCCGGAACCTGGGAGCTCCACCCGACATCCAGGGTGGAACAGTCTGGCTTCTCATCACCGCCTCATCCCTTCCCCGCCCCACCCCCGACCCAACCGAAGAAGAAAACGTCCACATTAGTTGTGTCTAGTCTTAGTTTAGCCTCACTTTGGCTGTGGAGCTATTTTGGCCCAAAACAGCCTAGCAGGAGAGCCGAGGGGTGGGGGCGGGTCCGGAACTCGGAGCAGGAGGCCAGCCTCGCTCCGAAACTCCAAAGCCGAGCAGCCACATGTGCACCAACTCCCTGCCTCTGGGCGCCGTAAAACCACAGCTATTGTCGCATAGCCCTCCAGGGGCAACTTCAGCTCCGGCGCAAACAGGGAAGGGAAGGTGTGTGTCACAGGGTCCACAGCGCCCCTCCTCCCACACCCACCCGAGTCCCTGCTTGCGGCCTGTGCCGCCCCAGACTCCTCTGAGATAGAAGCTCAGCTAAACAGAGCCAAGGCTGTCCGCCCATCCTCACCCCATGCTATGGAGGTCGGCACGGCCGTTCGCCCGCTAGGTTCTGGCTAAGAAGGACCACAGGGCTTCGGGGAAACACTACAGACCGCAGCAGGCTTGCAGCCCTGGCCTCTGCTCCGGAGTTCCCAGCGCCCATCGAGTCACCTTACACGCATCCTGCCATTTAATTACACGAATCGCTTCCCCAAAGCAATGCCAGGGATGGTTCAAGGCGCCTCCGGGTTCGGGGAGCAGGCGGCCTTCCGCAGCACCCCACCGTATCCCCGCAGCCCCACCCTGGCACTCTCTACTTTTTATAGATTTAAAAGTTATTACGTTTCGGGAAATGAGGTCAATACCGTTATGCTAAATTGGGTGTTCATAGCAATGTCCTTAGACCTTGCTGAGAAGGCAGATTCCAATCTGGATAGATTGGAAGCTGCAGAATTTGGACAAAATTTAGAAGTTCAAAATCTGGTTGAAAACACAGTGTTACAAAGTTAAATTATTCTAGACCTTGATAAATTTCACTTTTCCTCCGACCCCCCCCCCAAAAAAAAGACATTCTTTCCCATGTTTTACACAAGACAAAAAGGAGTGGGGTGAAAAGGAAGGATTTAACTTCTTTTTCTCCGTTCCTAAAGTGGTGGCCCTCACGCCAGACTCCGAGCCGCTTGTGCAAAGGCTTCTGCTGGGTGAGGCCTCCACACCTGAGTGTGTCTCTGAAGGTCCAGAGCATCGACTTTCTTGCTTTGTCCTGCTTCTTTTCTAGGTTGACCCCACTTCCCCCTACCCTTCCTTTCCTTAAAGGAAGCGGGAGGGAGAGGGAGCGCTAAGTTAAAAGGAGCCCGAGTCTGATCACAATATGGTCCCATTTCCTTTCACGTTAGAGTCAATGTGGCTTTGTGCGCGGCTGGCACCGGGCCTGGCCGGCGCTTCGGACCCACACTCTGGGCGCACACGTGTTGGGTATCCCGGCTGTCAGGGTAGCAACTTCTGCTGGTACTGTGGTGCTTGTGATGCCAAGGTTCAGAACTTTGTTTTAAGACCAGCGGACCGGACGCTGTTACTTCTTTCAAAACCCACTGACAGGCCCAGCCGCGGAGAAACAGCCCCACGGCTTCAAACTTCTCCAGAAGTGCTCTCCTCACGGCGACACGTAGGAAGAATGTGAGTAATTTCATCTCCTAGTAGCCGAATTTTGCAAAGGGCGGGAGGCGGTGGAGGGGAAACGGGCCGTAAGAGTAGTGCAAGTCTTTACCACGAGCGCCACCCAGTGTCCGCGAGGAGCAGCGTGCAAATGGCAAACGCTTCCCAGGCTCACAGTCCCTGGCTGGACAACGCCCGTTTGTCCTGGGGTTCGAGTCGGCTACCACGTGGCTTTCCTTCTTTCCGCTTCCAGCAGATCTTTCTCTCCACTCCCACGCCCTTTCTTTCCTTTACGTTACTCCGTATACATTCATACTCTTCCTCTCCCCTCCCCCCTCCAACCGGATCACTTTTTTTCTGGGTTTTAGCACGAAATCCAGCGATTTGGGGGAGTGCCATGCTCTGGGATGACTGGAATCAATCGAGGGTGACCCTTGTTTCCTAGACAGTTCTGAAGAAGCAGGCTCTCCTCTAACTGGATGAGGCGCTGGAGAGACTGAGGGTGATTCACTACTCCCGGGAACTGGAAAGATGGTGCCACTCTGAGTTTGCAGGGAGAGTGCTTTGGAAAGGCGTGGCAGGGGAAGTGGGGGGGGATCATTTTAATAGCTGCTAACTCAGTTTTTTCCCTCTGACCTATCTGGAAATCTAGTTACTCATAGGTGTGCCAAAAGTAGAGCATCCTTTCCTTTGGGCTTGAAGCGCAGACAAATTACTGCACCTGAAAATATTTAGTTTATAAATTATGATCTTTTTAATATGGACGCTACTATTTTATTTAATTAAAAATTGTACTCATCAATTGGATGCACGAAATTCACGTAGATAAAGGACCTCCATAACAAAACACTAGCATATATGCAAACTTGATGTAAACAAGTCTTCTTTATTTTAGAATTTTTTAAATCCGTGGACTACCTGTCTTAAAAGTCCTTTCCTTGGTTTGAGGTTTATTTTAGTTTTCGTTTGCAATGCTTTGTCTATTATTTTGTTTATCTGTCCAGCGAAAACTGCTCTGAGCAGTTCACTGTTATTATGTCTTTTTTTTTTTTTTTTTTTGCGGTAGGCGGGCATCTCACTGTTGTGGCCTCCCCCGTTGCGGAGCACAGGCTCCGGACGCGCAGGCTCAGCGGCCATGGCTCACGGGCCCAGCCGCTCCGCGGCATGTGGGATCTTCCCGGACCGGGGCACGAACCCGTGTCCCCTGCATCGGCAGGCGGACTCTCAACCACTGCGCCACCCGGGAAGCCCTATTATGTCTTCATTGATCACGATCCATCTAGAGTGCTTTTCATCCTAGAAATCTCAAACACAAACACAGCTGGTTACATCATATGTTTTGTGGAGATAGATCTGAGTAATTATTTTATTTAGAATGGAGCTTCATTTTTCTTTGAGCTAGGGCATGAAGATCATTTAATAACTTAAGGTAAGAGCCCTGAAATCTTCAGTTTGATGTTTGTCTATAAAAGACACATTTCCGGGCTTCCCTGGTGGCGCAGTGGTTGAGAGTCCGCCTGCCGATGCAGGGGACACGGTTCGTGCCCCGGTCCGGGAAGATCCCACATGCCGCGGAGTGGCTAGGCCCGTGAGCCATGGCCGCTGAGCCTGCGCGTCCGGAGCCTGTGCTCCGCAATGGGAGAAGCCACAACAGTGAGATGCCCGCCTACCGCAAAAAAAAAAAAGAAGATAAAAGACACATTTCCATGAATTGCGATGAGATGAAAAAACAGGAGTGATGATTGCAAAAGTGGTGAAGTCTTTAAAAAATATCACAAGTTGTTGTCATTGGTTTTGGCAACTCAGCTGAATGGCTTTTGTGTCTCTTGATAGAGAGCCAGGCATACTGGCTTGGAACTGACATTCAGAGGTGGTTCATCTTCTGAGTTAGCAAAACTGTTTAATTCCCCACCGAGGTTTAAAGTTCTTCCCGTGCACTTGTGAGGCTGAACTAACTAGGCCCAAGCCAAAATGCTTTGGAGCCCATATGAATTGACAGTGAGGTCACCCAGGGAGGGAGGTGAGGGAATGGGGGTGTGGGGAGGTGACAGAAAGGATAAGTAAAAAGAAAGATTCCTCCCATGCTGAAATTAATTACTGTACCCCCCTGCCCTCAAGAAAAATGTGTTTGGAGTTAAAGAGCATCTCCAACAAAGTAATCTCAGAGGATTCACTAGCAGGCAATTATATAAATATTCTGAATAAATTAAAAATCCCCAGAGGGGGAAACTATTTTCCGCTTAATTCCAAGCTAATAGGACTTTTCAGTCTATTTCCAAATGATAGTGCAGATCATAGACTTTGGCAGATTTTGTTTTTATAATTAAGACATTAAAATGTGTTTATTCATTTAACTTAAACATAACTGCTTAGGAAAAGGCCTTAAGTATCCACTCAAATCTATTCTCTATGAGACAAATTTAATATACCACAGCTGAAAACACTTCAAGTTCATCTAAGTAGGAAGTAAATGGGATTATATTATTATAAGTCTTTGCAAACTGAAATTGAGTCATATTCTTCCTCCTGAACTCAGATTTCATCTTCTTGAAAAGAAGGTTTGGCTGTGACACTATTTACAAAACCTTTATTCTTCTTAAAGATACATAAATTCCAATTAAAAAAATACCCCTTGTGGAGTTAAAAGAAAAGTAATTGGCAGACAGGAATTCAGAGCAATGATCCAATTTTGGCAAGGAGATAGCAAGAGTGAAGCTTAAGTCATTTTTAATAACATTCTAATTCCAAGATCAGTTTAGAATTTTAAAGTTCATTGATCCTAAGCCACTGAGTTTTTATGATCTGACAACACTGTATGCAAAGGTGTAAAAAATCACTTCTAAAGTCAAATCCGTTCAGATTATCCAATCACTGTGAGCTGGGTTAAAACTTGGCCCACAAATATATGCACTCAGGTGGGTAATACAGTTTTATAGATATTTTTGCACCCTGCCTTAATTATATCATTTTAATAGATTAAAACAAACAGCAAGAAAATACCAAACCTTTTTGTACAGCTGTGTTTACTACCTTATACCTTTTGTAAAGAGAAAGATTCTTAAATAGGCAACCCCAGCCTGAGATAAGAGGTTTCCCTGCTGTGTTACACAGCATAATCAGTGGAAGGCACAGTGCCCACCTGGACTTGCATCCCTCTGTGCTCCTGCAGAAGAAAATAAAGGCAACAGGAAGGAAAAGTCAATAGCTTTCCAAGTGAAGTGTAGCTGACACAGCAATGGAGTCCATTTTAAAAAAAATTGTGGACAGAAAAGATACCTTACCGTCCTTGTACCCAGAATCTTAGTAATAGTCAACTTATATAGACCAAGAGCAGTTAAGCAGAATTTTTCTTTTGCAACACCAAGTCTTAGTTTTATTTCTCTTTCTCAACACAGCAGACTCTTAGATGGTGCATTTAGCAAAGTATTGTAAACATATACATTCATGTAATTTATTGCTGCATCCTGGGTTACAACTTTGCGTATGTGACTGCAGGTTCCCAGTGGTTTGAGTGCATTTTCTCAGTTTTACCCCTGAATGGTGTATGCATTTTAATTGGTTACTTCGGAAATCGCGGAACAGTTTGGCTGCTACTGCAACTTTTCAACAGCCCTCATTTTGCAATCAACATACTATGTGTCTGCATGCACTATTGTTAGTTTTCTTTCCTTTTTTTTAAAAAAAATATTTATTTATTTGCACTATAGTTAGTTTAAAATTGGGTTGGAGGAGTGGGTGAAATGGGTGAAGCAGATCGGAAGGTAAAACATTCCAGTTATAAAATAAATATCATGGGGATGTAATGTACAGCATGGTGACTATAGTTAATAGTATTATATTGCATATTTGAAAGTTGCTTAAGTGCTCTCATAACAAGGAAAAAAATGTAACTGTGTATGGTAATCAATGTTCACTAGACTGACTGTGGTGATCATTTTGCAGTATATACAAATATCAAATCATTATGTTGTATACCTGAAACTAATATAAGTATCAATTATATCTCAATAGAAAAAATAAAATGGGGTTTAGGGATATCTGGAATTTTACTTACAAGTTCCAGGAATGCTTGGAACTGTAGAGGGAAAAGATACTTCTTTTTTATGAAACTCTGGACTTCAGCTAGCCACAGAATATAAACAGATATTGTATTAAATCCTCTCCTAGGAAAAAAAGAAGTGAAGATGGAAATCAACAAATTAAATAAACAAATAACGGACACAGGCTAGAGTAGCTGTATTCATACATGAAGAAATTCAGAATATACTGTGGATGCACTATTCTTTCCCTACACTTTTCCCTTGCCTCTTTGTTATTTGAGTCTCTCGCTGCTTCAGGGGTGTGCTGTCATAGCTTTTTCACACTTGCTGTTTAAGAGTTTCAGACACTTTCAGGGTCATGTTATAGAGTAACTGTGCTAGGTCACTGGTAGTTAACTTACATAGTAAACTTGGAGAGGATAAGGAGAATTTTTTAGCATTGAGAAAAAGAGATGAACCAAAGAGCTCATCTTTGCTACAGTGATAACATTTTTAATAGAATTATTCCTGAAACCAGTGAGTTAGGTGTAAAACTGGTGATTTTAGTTAATTTAGTAATTAAAATCACCTGATAATTTCCCCTTAACTTACAAGAACAGTGGAAAAGATTGGAAGAGAAGTAGAAGGATGGAGAACAGCAGGATAGAAACAGCCAGGCATTAATGACCACTCTTCTGTCTCTGAATTAGAATAGTCATTGGGGTGGCATTTAGGAAAAGCGTGTGTCCACCCAAGGATTGTTTTTTGGGGAGCACTTCCCAGAGAGTTTGCAATAAGTGGGGTAGAAGGTGCTGATGACAGTTCTGTCCTTTGTGACTTTCTTTTCCTGGGTCATTAAAATTCAACGTGACCCTAAATATCACAGTGTAGGAAAACATTCTCTAAGTTTTCCCAATATGTTACTGGCTTCCTTTCCTCTTCATAGTCTTATGGTGAACATTTGGCATGTCTTGTGCAAATTTTATAGGCCTTTAAATGGTTTTTCCCAAAGGGATTTCATATATGATTCACTTCTCCTTTCACAGTAGCCTTGAGAAGTAGCTATGTCAGGCTGTTAGGGCTGGTCTTCAACTTAGATATTTGCCTTTCCTTTAACTTGGACTTGCTCATATTCCATATTGGCACTCTTACCCAACCCTTTATTGGCAGATTTGAGCCATGATGTGGTGGCACTGCCTGCCAGCCGCTACTGTTGGGACTGAAGCACCTGGCCTTTGAGGGCTGGTATAAGCGGTGCCAAGTGAATGTCCCTTCCCTGCCTGGCCTCATCCCTCTTTCCCTCTTACTGCCAACCTTGCAGTGTTCCCCTTTTCCTTGTGCTAAACATTGCGCTTGCCCAAGCCCCTGCCCCTGTAAGTCAGTGGGCACATGAGGAAGGGAGATGCCTGGCTCAGCTCTCCCCTGCCCATGGAAGACAAGCTGCACTCCAGGTGGGTGGGCCAGAGGGAGGTAGCGCTGGCAGGAACTCTGGTTAGGAACTTTATATTTGTTTAGCTCTTTAGAAATGCATATCCACTTTCGAATACATCTATTTTGAATAAAAGGTACTCCTTGAATACCTATTTGACAGATTAGTAAACTGAAGCCCAAAGAGTCTACTTTTATAATAATAATACCTTGAATTTGCTTAGAGTTTTAAGCTTAAAAAAAATCTCAGCGGGTTTTATAATTTAATATTTACCTCCACAATATTCTTGAGAGGTAAGTAGGGCACTGAGAAATCTGACTTCCTAACTTCCTATTTTCACTACATAAACCTCTGCTGTTACCTAAGGTTAGTCAAAAATTCCCATGGTTAAAATGCTATCTGTATACACACACCAAAAAAAGTTGGTCATAAACAAATTTGGTACTCTTTTTTTTTTTTTTTGCGGTACGCGGGCCTCTCACTGTTGTTGCCTCTCCCGTTGCGGAGCACAGGCTCCGGACGCGCAGGCTCAGCGGCCATGGTTCATGGGCCCAGCCGCTCTGTGGCATGTGGGATCCTCCCGGACCGGGGCACGAACCCGTGTCCCCTGCATCGGCAGGCGGACTCTCAACCACTGCGCCACCAGGGAAGCCCTGGTACTCTTTTAATATGTAAAATAACAACATTCACTAGGCATTTACTGTGTGCTAATTGCTTTGCATATATTTTTTCATTTCTTTTAAAAAAATTTTTTATTTTTGGCTGAGTTGGGTCTTAGTTGTGGCATGTGGGATCTTTGTTGAGGCATGCAGGATCTTTCATTGTGGTGCGTGGTGTCTTCATTGCAGCGCTCAGACTTCTCTCTAGTTGTGGTGTGCGGGTTTTCTCTCTCTAGTTGTGGCGCGCAAGCTCCAGGGCGCATGGGCTCTGTAGTTGTGGCGTGCAGGTAGTTTGCAGCACACAGGCTCTCCAGTTGAGGCCCGTGAGCTCAGTAGTTGTGGCGTGTGGGCTTAGTTGCCCCACGGCATGTGGGATCTTAGTCCTCTGACCAGGAATTGAACCCAAGTCCCTTGCACTGTAAGGCAGATTCTTTATCACTGGACCACCAGGGAAGTCCCTTCATTTCTTCTTTAAAACAGCCTGTAAGGAGGTGCCTTCATTATCCCATTTACATGGAGGAATGTGAGACAGAGAGGTTAAGAATCTTAATTATGCTCCTGTGACTGGTAAGTTTATTGCATGGGGAAATCTTGCAAAACTTTCCAAAAATTTCCTAAACTGGAAATCCTCTAACCTGTGGAAAATGAAAGCAAAGAATTGTGGCTTTAGTTACCAGGACCGCCAGGGAAGTCCCTGTAAAGGTTTGTTTACATCAACAATTTCCTTTCCTTAAATGAACCTCACTTTTCTTTAGGATACAATTGCTGGTTATTAACCTAGGAAGTTGAATTGAGGTATGATGTAAATTGGGGTTTGGGAGTCCTCAGCATTGGAACCAGGAAAATTCAGGGGAAGTTGCTCTAATAGAAAGCTTAATTTCATAACTGATGTTAAATGGCAATGAACAATTGGTCCCTGGAACTAATGACAGTCTACATAAAACTGAGCTGGAGATCTCATTCTACCATTTGCCTCCTTTCCTTTCTTTCTTCTCCTCCCCCCTTCACATTCACCTATGTCTCACACATCTATCTATAGACTATTCTAACAAATTTTCAGTTTCTTATCAAAGTTATGTGTAAGTTGACCATATCATTCAAACCGGGACACTTTTGAAAATGAAAAGGAGGTGGTAATAATTACCCTAGGACAAAAGGAGTAAGCTGGAATTGTCCTGGCCAAATCTTGATTTTAGGGTATACTTCTGACATTCCCCAAAGTCTTTCAGGAGGCCACCTTGGGAAGTCCTGTTCAGTAGCGTGACATCATGGAAATTTTCATGGTAGGGAAAGCAGAGGTTTCCTAGATGCCTTGGGGTTGAGCTACTGGGCCTGTATCCAGGAGTTTAGGGATGGTCAGGACCACCACCTGTGATTGTGTAGGCTGTGCGCTGCACAAGGGTGCAATGATGAAGGGAGAATGGGAACTAAAATCCAGCCTGTACCATACTTTCCCAGCCATATACCCAGGCGAGGGGCTGTATCTGCCCCAAGAAAGGTGCATCTGTCTCTAGCTCACACAGACACCACATAGACTGGGAGAATCTCTGAGTACAACAAAGTTCAATCTTTTGTCTAATTTTTCCTAAGTGTTGACTCTATATCCCTTATTTCATTTTGATTATTATCTTTTTAACAGTCTTGGCAGAAATCACGCCTCTATATTTAAAAAATCATTTAATCTGAGTCCCCCACATAATAGAAAACTTCAGGGAACTGAAACCCGAGACTCCCAAATGCACAAAACTATACGGAGAGATTTTGTTTTCTTTTAAGCTTGGACCTTCCTAAAGCTTTTCAAAATCTGGTGTATAGAGAGGATAAATGCTTATGCCTAAACTGACCTTCTGTTAAAGGGCTGTATTTCTTTTCTTCTGTGAGGTGTGACGTATACAACAAAGATATCTCTCTTACTGCCAAGGTTTCTTCAAAGAGTGAAACTTGGAGGACTATTACCTTTCACAAAACTTTGAAAAATGTACTCCTTGCCCTTGTAAAAGAAATGACTATCTGGTGCAATTAATGTTGGACCATAGACCCAAAGAACAATGAATGTTTCAAACACAAATTGCTCTTGAGAATCATAGTCCTATTCTTGGCTTGAAGACATTCACGTAGGAAATTAACAGAGAATTTTAATAAAAACTCTTTGGAGAAAGGAAATTAGATGAGGAATGCCAGTTTGTCTTTTAAGTTGCTGGAGCACATCTGTCATAACAGACATTGCCCCAGATTGTAGAACCCTTTCCTTCTAACATCTCTTAATGTTAGTAGAACTTACAATGCCATAATTTCCTTTTATTTTTGACAGTGTTATACTATCTTTATAGACTTACGCTGACAGCATTTCATCTTGACATCATTAGATCATCTCATCTGACTTTTGCATGGTGCACATCATTACATTACGGTGATGGCGCTATACAATTACCAGTGAGATGAATAAGGTATTAACATGATTACTGGAAAAAAAAGTTAGCACATACAGATATAGCATTCTGCATTTGAAAGCATATTATAGCTATTAATTAGTCTGCCCAGTGCTCCTGGGATTCTGCGAATCTTACTATTCTTTTTGTACCAAGTAGGATAATGAAAGGGAGACAAGATTACAGGACCAGGCACTGGCTGAACTTTTCTTAACTTCTTTGACTTTTTTAAACCTAAAAAAGTTGGATGTAAAAATTTACAGTAATTAATCACTGTCTTTAAAGGCCAGACGTGAGAAAATTTCATTTAGAAATTCTACTTTTCCTCTTTTCCATTTACATGATTATCATGACAATTAACGAGAATCAATTCCAGGTGTTGTGAATGTTGGTTGATATGTAATCTGGAATTATTTAAAGCCTCCATATTAACAAAATAGAATAGATTTGGTCTGAGAAAAATCCCTTAATTTTTAAATTGAAGTATAGTTAATTTACAGTGTCGTGTTAATTTCTGCTGTACAGCAAAGTGATTCAGTTATACATATATACACATTCTTTTTTATATTCTTTTCCATTATTATCGTTTCTCACAGGGTACTGAGTATAGTTCGCTGTGCTATGAAGTAGGACCTTGTTGTTTATCCATTCTCTATATAATAGTTTGCATCTGCTAGTCCCAAACTCTCAATCCTTCCCTCCCCATTGGCAACCACAAATCTGTTCTTTATGTCTGTGAGTCTGTTTCTGTTTTGTAGATTTTGTTCATTTGTGTCGTATTTTAGATTCCACATATAAGTGATATATGGTATTTGTCTTTCTCTTTCTGACTTAGTATGATAATCTCTAGGTCCATCCATGTTGCTGCAAATGACATTATTTCATTCTTTTTATGGCTGAATAGTATTCCACTGTATATACATACCACATCCTCTTTATCCATTTATCTGTCGATGGACATTTAGGTTGTTTCCATGTCTTGGCTATTGTGAATAGTGCTGCAATGAACATAGGGCTGTATGTATCCTTTAGAATTATAATTTTGTCTGGATCTCAGGGGTGGGATTGCTAGATCATATGGCAACTCTATTTTTAGTTTTTTGAGGAACCACCATACTGTTTTCCACAGTGACTGCACCAACTTACATTCCTACCAACAGTGTAGGAGAGTTCCCTTTTCTCCATACCCTCTCCAGCACTTGTTATTTGTAGACTTTTTAATGATGACCATTCTGACCAGTGTGAGGTGGTACCTCATTGTAGTTTTGATTTGCATTTTTCTAATAATTAGTGATGTTGAGTATCTTTTCATGTGCCTGTTGGCCATCTGTATGTCTTGTTTGGAGAAATGCCTATTTAGGTCTTCTGTGGACTTTTCTATTGGGTTGTTTGTTTTTTTGTTGTTGAGTTGTATGAGCTGTTTGTATGTTTTGGAAATTAAGCCCTTGTTGGTCGCATCATTTGTAAATATTTTCTCCCATTCTGTAGGTTTTCTTTTCATTTTGTTTACGGCTCCCTTTGCTGTACAAAAGCTTGTAAGTTTAATTAGGTCCCATTTGTTTATTTTTGCTTTTATTTCTATTGCTTTGGGAGCCTGACCTAAGGAAGCTTTGATATGATTTATGTTTGGCAAAAAATAGAGAAGGTTTTGCCTATGTTCTCTTCTAGGAGTTTTATGGTTTCATGTCTTATGTTTAAATATTTAAGTCATTTTGAGTTTATTTTTGTGCATGGTGTGAAGGTGTGTTCTAACTTTACTGATTTACATGAGCTGTCCAACTTTCCCAACACCACCTGCTGAACAGACTGCCTTTTCTCCATTGTATATTCTTGCCTCCTTTGTCATATAGTAATAGACCATAGGTGTGTGGGTTTATTTCTGGACTGTCTGTTCTGTTCCAATGATCCACATGTCTGTTTTTATGCCAATAACATGTTGTTTTGATTACTGTAGCTTTGTGGTACTGTCTGAAGTCTGGGAGGGTTATGCCTCCAACTTTGTTCTTTTTCCTTAGGCCTTAATTTTAAATCACTAATCAGGAAATCATGTGGTCAAAGGCTGATATAGAAACAACTTTAGAGCCATAGAAATTTGGATCATTGAAAAGCCTCAATATTTCCATCATATGTTTTCTAAAATATCTCACAAGGGTAATGCCTTACCAGACTTGGGAGACTCGGTATTATCTGGGTAGGCGAGGATAGGCTGTCTTTTCCTAAATCCCACGATTTACCATGATATCCAATTTTAAGGTGATAAAATAAATTGGTTGTATGAATTCGTCAAAAGTTTTATAAACTTTCTGAGCCCCAGTTTTGTAATTTGACTAATTACAAAGAAAATATTTATTGTAAAGATTATCACGTTGGTAAAATGAGATGACAGATGTAAATCTCTTGGCTCAGAGCCTGGGCATAGTAGACACTTGATAAAGAGGAACAATTACTATAACTTAAGAGAGCTTGACTGGCCTGGGAACTAGGGCAGAAACTTTGGTGGCTTGGGAGCGAGACTTCTCAGGGGACATTTCTTCACTCTTGGCCCCTCTTCTGCTAGGTTTATACTGCTAGGATAGGCAATATTCCAGAATCTCAGGGATTATTATTTTACTTGGCCACTCTCTGCAATGATTCAGCAGTGAAAGGGAGCAGCTTCAGTGGATGAGCCTGTGTAGATGGATAAGAATCAGTTTGTCTAACTTTGACTAACTAATATTATTTTACCAAATCCTTCCCCACCCTCCTGTACAAGGAAGAAACCAAATGAGAAGAATACAAATTTTCACTTTAAACGAATAAAGTCATAACTCCTGGAATTCTACATATGTCCATATATATTGACTTATTTACCATCACATCAATTTTGTGACAAACTAATATTTTTAATCAAATGAGATTTTTTTTTTAAGTGAGTGAGGTTTTTTTTAAAAATTAATTAATTAATTTATTTTTGGCTGTGTTGGGTCTTCGTTTCTGTGCGAGGGCTCTGTCTAGTTGCTTGCGGCGAGCGGGGGCCACTCTTCATCGCAGTGCGCGGGCCTCTCACTGTCGCGGCCTCTATTGTCACGGAGCACAGGCTCCAGACGGGCAGGCTCAGTAGTTGTGGCTCACAGGTCCAGTTGCTCTGTGGCATGTGGGATTTTCCCAGACCAGGGCTCGAACCCGCGTCCCCTGCATTGGCAGGCAGATTCTCAACCACTGCGCCACGAGGGAAGCCCCTCAAATGAGCTTTTGAGGTCAGGAATACTGCATCTTTTATATCTTATGCACAACTTCCAGTCTTTCCTTATACTTTTGGAATTTACTCTTTCCTTTTCACTCCCAGCCTACCTTATCCTAGGTCCTCCTTGTCTCAAGCACTGCTATTGCAATAACCTCCAATTTCAGTCTCTCTGTGTTCCACTCCACCAGCCTCACCCTCAATCTGCCTCACCAATGATAGCTATCCCCTGTGAGATCAAGCCCGAACTCCATACCATGGCATGAAAGGCTTCCACAATCTGGCTCTGACCCCATCAATCCAGTATATTTCCATCTCCTTGAGCTCCCCAAACAATCCCATTTCTTCAGTCAAGCAGCTTTCCTCCTTGTTTCCTGATCATAGCATATATTTTTCCACCATCTTTGACTATCCTGGTCCCAGCTGGGGTTCAGTGTAGAAAGCAGAAGTCATTCGCGATGTTTGAGGCAGCGAGGGATTTCATACAGGCAGTTGGGTACTTACAAAAGTGTCAGAAGGGCTGGAGGAAGAGTCTAGGCTGGGCCTCCAAGGACGACCCCTGGAGCATCATAGAGGCTGCTAACAGGCAGATTTAATTCAAGAAATGCTGCAACAATCCAGGGATCAGAAACTACTGCTGTCACTGCTGTTGCAGTTGCCTCTTAACCAAAGAAGCTGAGGAAAAAACACCAGAATGTGGGGGGAAAAACCAAAAATTCATTTCCATAACGTGTAGCTAGCATAAAGAGCCCAAAGGGGTATGAAAATGGCCTTTCCTTCATGTCTGCTTTCTACATGGGGAAAAAAAAATGCATGTCTTTGCAGCCTGAATCCTCGCTGAAAAGAAGTCTTCCTATACATGAGGGAAACTAGAAAAATGGTGAATGGAGTTTGAGAAAGCTAGTCCATGGTTTTAACACCAGTCCTTGCTTCCTTGCTTACCTCTCCTAGATGCATGATGTATGATATCATGTATAACATAACACCAAGGTCTGCCTTCTTCCTTCTCCACCAAAATTTACTTATTTCAAGGCTCAGTTCAAATGTCTCCTCCTCCAGAAAATAGCAAGCAATGTCAATGATAGATCTTTATACTTCCTAGTCATCCTGAACCACATTGCAGAGATGGTAAATATGTGCTTCACATAGCCACACCCTGCCTCCTTATACCCTGACAGTCATCTCACTTGAATAGCAAGATTAAAGCACAAAATTTACTCAGCCTGGAATTGGCCTCAGAATCCTTCTTATCACAGTACTCAAATCAGCCTCAGTCAGCTGATAGGTGATAAAGGCATGGCCCCTGCCCTCAGGTGGGTCTTCCCTTACTCTTAAATCATCCATCTCTCTGACTTCCCCACTCACGGAAACTGTCAGTGTCCTGTTTCTGAGATAGTTCTTTTAGTGCTGAGATTTTTCAGCACAGGAGCCTATGAATGCACATGAGCCTAGATTCTGCTTCTCTTTTTCAAACCTCTCTTCCAAAGTCCAGTTATATATCTTCAAGTGGACATTTCAATTGATTCCATAATTACCTCCAACTCAGGCAGATGGACCTTATCATCATGCTTCTGATTTTCCTCTTTCTTCCAGGAGTCCAAAATTCTCCCAGTCACAAAGGTGGAAAACTTTGCAATCAACCTTGATGACCCCTTCTCTTTTCTTTCTGTAACAGGGATGATATTTGGGATAGGGAGGTTGTTAAACTGATTTTTTTATCCTTGGCAATCCCTAATTCCTAGTTGAGCCACAGATCTCACACCCATGTCTGGCCAATGTGTACCTTAGAGTTTTCTCCATAGGCTCAGGAATATTTAGCTTCTACCTGTGTTGGGTAGGCTGTGAAATTCTGCCCTAGGGTAGAAGAGAGATGTGACATAGAAGAGTTTAAACTGAGAGAAAGAGGAAAGCTTTTTTAAACAGTTGAGTAAGAGTCTGTTGTGTATACACCATATTTTCTTTATCCATTTATTCATCCATGGACATTTATGTTGTTTCCACATCTTGACTCCGAGTCTTTTCTACCCCATTGCCATGATGTCACATGAGCTTTACTAACAATGGGATGCCATCCTGGGGAGGAACAGGGAGAGAGAGAATCTAAAGGAGCAGCTTTCAAAAAGAGATTGAATTATTGCAAAGTGACTTTACAACAGGGAGACTAAGACACTTGAAGTTTTCTTGACCTCAGAGTCATACTTAGGGCAGTGGGGTCTAATGAGAAAGATAAGCTTGGTTATAGGAAATGAAGAAACACATTTTTTTCTTTCATATACATTGTATATTTGAAGCCCTGGTTCTTTTCTCCTTCTGTGGAAAGATTGCTTGCAAAAATGGCTCAAATTTTCCATCCCTCTCTGCTCTACTCCCTTTGTAACATGAAGTTGCAGCTCCTCCCATCAAGAAGCGGAATCTACTTTTTGAATCTGGGCTGGACTTGTGACTTTCTTTGTCCAAAACATGGTAGAAATCATGACATGCCAGTTTCAAGCATAGGCCTCAAGAGGCCTTTCATTGCTTCTCCTTGCTCTCCCAGACCTCTACTATCACCATGAAAATAAACCCTGGCTAGCTTGCTGGAGAAGAAAACCACATGAAGACTCAAGTCAGCTCAGAAGATGTCATCTTAGATCAGCCAGCCTCCAGCTGATACAACAGATGATTCATGAGTGAGCCCAGCTGAGATCAGAAGGGCTTGGCCCAGCCGAGCAGAATACTCCAGACAACTCATAGAGTCACAAGAAATAATACACAATCATTTTAAGCCACTAAATTTTGGGATGGTTTGTTATGCAGCAGTAGCTAACAGATACACCTATAGAAGTACTACTACCCACTGCATCTTTTTTTTCTGTCACTGTGTCACAATAACCACCATATCTTCTTACCTTTTAGTGCTTTCCCTCTCTAACACATCTTGCAACTCTAAGCCAGGTCAAGCCTTCTGCATGTCTTTCTTTTCCTTTGAGTCCTGGGAATCAAAATAACAGTGACATTTGACACCAAGTCACTCCCTGATTTTGTTTCCAAGGATACTATTTCCTCCTCTTGCTGTGACCTTCAGTACTTCTTGGCCCTCCTCAGTCACTGTGGTAGCTCCCAGAAGAGCTTCCCCAGTTGGGGCCAGGGATGCAGCTTGCTGGTCTGGCATGTTCTGTGTGCTCTGCTTTGTACCACCCTCCCCAGTCCTGTCTCTGAAGGGAAGTTTTCCTGACGGAGTTTGTATGTACCCTTGATTAGAGGGTCTTTTCAGTGACTACAGCTCAACCTGGAGTAATATGGCCTCCCATGGCTATAGCATTGTACCCTAAGACCTTTGAAAGGATACCTGAACTTCTAGTCTCTCAGCTAAAGTATCAAGGAAGTTGGAACAAGAAGAAAGGGCTGGATACAATGGAACATTATTCAGCCTTAAAAAAGAATGAAATTCTGACACATGCTGCAACATGCGTGAAACTTGAAGGTGTTATTCTGAATGAAATAAGCCAGACACAAAAGGGCACTTATACGAGGTACCTAGGAAAGTCAAATACACAGAGACAAAATGTAGAACAGTGATTGGCAGGGGGGGGGAGAGGAAGGCCATGGGAAGTTATTATTTAATGGGAGTAGAGTTTTGGTGTGGGATGGTGAGTTCTGGAGGTGGATAGTTGTGATGGTTGCACAACAGTGTGAGTGTACTTAATGACACTGAACCATACATTTAAAAAGAGTTAAAACAGGGCTTCCCTGGTGGCGCAGTTGTTGAGAGTCCGCCTGCCGATGCAGGGGACACGGGTTCGTGCCCCGGTCCGGGAAGATCCCACATGCCGCGGAGCAGCTGGGCCTGTGAGCCATGGCCGCTGAGCCTGCGCGTCCGGAGCCTGTGCTCCGCAATGGGAGAGGCCACAACAGTGAGAGGCCTGCGTACCAAAAAGAGTTAAAACAATAAATTTTATGTTACGTTTGTTTTACTAAGTAAAAAAAAATAAAATTATAAGAAACACACAGTGAGGTACCACATCACATGCACTAAGATTGCTATCATAAAAAAGTTTTTTAATGGAAAAAAATGAAGACTGTCCCAATGAGACCTTCGAACTGGCCAAGACTTGGCTCAGGCCTCTAAACTCTCTCCTAGATCCCTTGAGACTTTGTTTTCCTTCTGGGCTTGAGAGTCTTACTCTGTGTTCTGATGCAAGGCCTCAGCCCAGAGCCGCTTTCTTGTTTGGGTACTTTCCCATCTCTTCTCCACTGAGTCAACCCCCCTCATCTCTTAGGTCCAGTTCATATCCCATTTGCTGTATGAAACCCTCCCTGATCACCACCCTAATCTTTCTGTCCTTTGAGCTACCCTTGACCTTATTGTTTGTGTAATTAGCCCTTTTCATAAACTGTTTCACATTATTAAAATCTTTTAAATAGTATCCACATCAGCATCTATTTATCCTGGGCTAGATCCTCACTACCCAACTCATCTAGACGTACTTTTAAAAAAGGAATCAAATTTTGTATCTCTTTTGTTCTCTTATAATAACTGATAAAGTGGGCCACGTATAATGTTGCTCAATAATTGTTGGTCAGTCATTTGATTCTGTGTTGTCCCTGCTCACATAATCTTGACGGAGCTTTTCTGAGAAAAATGCCTGAATCCAGTGTTTCTCAACATTTTTCATTATTGCACAGTCCTCCCTGCAGGAACGTCTACAGGCGTCTTTTGCTGATCTCCTTTACCGTGAAGTTTTAATGCCACAGATGAACAGTATATTTCTTTATGGAATATCTGTATATCCACACATAAAAAGAGCAAGATTTTTTTCTCCCTTCAAGAACCAATTTTCTTCCGCTTGGGGGAGGTATCACTCCCACTGAGAATGTGTGTCTCAGCCAAAAGAGGAGAGGAACTTTTAATGTTCGGCAAGAAGGCTGTGGTGGAGACGTTTGGGTGGTTATGCAGGCATTTCAGACTCCTCCAAGCACAGCATCATGGAGACGTTCCTCTACTCCAGCTGCTGACTGCCTAG
The DNA here is from genome assembly GCF_003676395.1 of Aethalodelphis obliquidens. Classification (NCBI taxonomy): domain Eukaryota; kingdom Metazoa; phylum Chordata; class Mammalia; order Artiodactyla; family Delphinidae; genus Aethalodelphis; species Aethalodelphis obliquidens. Next base: position 59,848,356 of record NW_020837949.1, read on the forward strand.
AAAGCCCAGCTCTTGCTTTCCTCTGTGGGTATTGCCTTGGTTCTAGTTGCCTACGTTCACAGGTGAGGACAGAGCCTGAAAATATACTCTCTAAAGTGTACTGATTTCTCGAAATCTCATAGTTGTCCAGTTATTCACTTATGGGAGCGGTGGGGGGAATAAGCTACTGTAGTTGACACACGGGAATGTACAATGTTGCCTCTTCTCCTAAGGTGCATGGGGGTAGGGGGTGGCATTAGGGAGAAAGGATGGAGCACAGTAGACAGGATGAAAGGCTGCTGCTAGCACCTGGAAGGCCTTGTTGGAGTTAGAGCACGGAGCTCCTTCCTTTCGGTCCCACGGCCCTGGCCAGTGCTCAGCCTACTCATGCCTGAGCACCCTTGTCTGGGTGTCTTTAGGGAGGCCACCAACCACACAACCTCAAACAGTAACACCTGAAGGGATAAGCAGATGTAAATGTAGAAATTAATATATGTAAAATATATTTAAATGCTTTGAACCAGTTTATGAGACGAGCCTTGCACAGCCACAAGCTCCTTCTGCCCTCTTATTGACTGTGCAGGGTTTGGGCTTGGGAAAGCCAAACCAAACTTTTGATTTCACATGCCTTCTCTTTGCTCGGATGTGGTGTGCAACTGGCACAGGTCCCACGTTGGAGTGTGGGAGCATCCGGACGGAGAGCATTTCCAAAGAGAACTCTACACAAGTCATCATGCAGAACACAGATCTCCTGGGACGTTTTGCCCAGGGTCGTAACTGAATTTTTTCCCCTATAATCTGGGCTTTCCATCTGAACTATTAAATTTTAGTTCAGATTAAAGCATCCCACCAACTTTACTGCCGATAACAAATTGTTAATTTGCAAACACGTTTTAATATAACTAAACACAAAGTTTTTTTTTTTTTTCTAGTTACTAGTGATCAAAAAGTTTTTCTGTTTCTATAAGCTTAAACCTGGGATTTCCACCAACTGTCTGATTTTCTATTGTTACCACATTTTGACTTCAAATAACCATTTACATTACAAATATTATTGCATCATATAAATTAGGGAAAATTTGCATGGCTTCTGATAGAATAGAGGAATACTAGTAGTTTCTTTTAGTTGCTCTGAAGTAGCATACAATGAATTAACAAACTCCCCAAAGAAGTAATAACATGATTCCAAATGGAAAATATGTAAACTTTCTTTGTGGCTAAACATTTTACCTTATAAAATATAGATTCCACAATATCAGTTTTTTCAGATTGCTTAAGCTTTCTAGCTGCTCAAGGAATTTGTCAGCCTGACTCTGTCCCTTGTGATGAGCTAGGTTAGATGGAAAGAAAAGAAAGTTTTCTTTGGAGGGGATGAAGGGAATAGAAAGAACATCTTCCTCTTGTATATTGCCACGCCCTCAGAAAGCTGGCTGCTTGCACACTGCGGGACCAGCACATCATGTCTGGGATGTAGAAGGCCTTTGCCCTCAGAATCTCCTGAATTCTCTGTATTGCCCTGAAACTGGAATGTCTGGTGTGCTGAAATCACAGTGCGAGATGAACTGGAACACGGTGTGAGATGAATCTCTCAGATTTTGTGCTCTTAGGAGTCCAGCTGAGGAAGTGACCAAGTAGTTCCCCACAGATGCAGATGACTGCAAAAAAAAGGTAATTTGTCCTACAAGGCATGGAGGACCTGGCGGCATATGCCTCCCAAAATTCCTGAAAAAGAATGAGGTTTGGGGCTTCCCTGGTGGCGCAGTGGTTGAGAGTCTGCCTGCCGATGCAGGGGACACGGGTTCGTGCCCCGGTCCGGGAAGATTCCACATGCAGTGGAGCGGCTAGGCCCGTGAGCCATGGCCGCTGAGCTGTGCGTCCGGAGCCTGTGCCCCGCAACGGGAGAGGCCACAACAGTGAGAGGCCCGCGTACTGCAAAAAAAAAAAAAAAAGAATGAGGTTTGGACACATCAAAAATTAAAAAACAAAACTTTCTGATTAAAAAATCTATACCCATTCTCATGAATTTGAAGAACAATTATGCATCTATAATCCCTTCATTCAATGAAATGGTATTTTGTGATATCCCCTTCTTTAGCTCCTTTATGAAATTACAATCAGAGACGGAACAGGAGCTGGAATCACATGATTCTGTTACCCTGAAAAAAACAGGAGATGCAGAAGAACTCAGATGCTTAAGATGGCAGGCTTGTGAATCCTTGCTTCCACGTTCGTGTGTGGCTGGCTTCCCACCACCTTAATTTAAATAGTATCTTTGAGGAGTAGGAAAAAAAACTCAAAGAATCTGGGTTAAATACAATTTGGTTACCATAGGGGATGGTCATTAAATATTTCATAAGGTATTTTATGTAGTATCTATTTACAAAAAAGACATACAATGCTACTTAAGAGCCTTTATTAGGCACACAAAATGTTGTTATAAGATGCTATGTTCAGAACATAAGCTATAGCCTAAACATCTCGAATAACTAAAATATCCAAAATATCTTTAATGGCTCAGTAATGAGAACTGTGTAAACACATGAGAGAGTGTGCTTTGAGCTTCCAAATTGCCCACTGTATTAAAAGTCACATTATGAAACAGTGAAACAGAATTCAGGGATTCTGATGTAGCAATAGACCTGTGACACATGTAACTAAATGGAACGCTCAAAGTCAGATATCAAGTGATCAAAAAATTTTAAAAACCACTTGAAAAAGAACTAACCCACTAAGTCAATATGGCTGCATATACTGCTTAAGAAACAACATCCCAGTCCTAAGCACGGCACTGCAGTATGCTCAGTGCTAAGGAAGAAAGCTGAATTAAAAATAAGAATGCAACATTTTGCAGCCAGCCTATTTTAGAAATTATAATATACCCTCAGACAGGTAGCCTGAATTTGCCTCCTGGGCAGAGACTGGATGTGGGGGAGATCTGGGTTATGGAGCATTTTGGCTGCAAGTATTATGGATTTAAAAATTTTCTCTTGCGTTGAAAGCTATTTAAAACGCACTGTACTTCTAATTCTAACCCTGAGGTAGGCTAGCAACAGTGACATCTAGTGGTCACCTCTCTCCCTCGCGCTCGCGCTCTCTCTCTCTCTCTCTCTCTCTCTCTCTCTCTCTCTCCCTTCTTTCTCTTTCCTTGACTCCCCCCACGAAAGAAACAATGTTATCAGAGTTAAGCATTTCAAGTTGAATCTCTCTATTAATATCCACACTTAAATGGTCTTTCTGGGTCTCCAACACGTGCTTCAAATACATGTGTTGATGGATTACGACTGAAATGTTTAACTGACTATTTCTTCGACTTGTAATGAAAGTCACCTAGCTGTATAGTAAAGGGAGAATAATTGGGCTCAAGTATTTAAAAGGACAAGTTTGACAGCCCAAAGCACATGGTGATGGATTGAATGCTCGCAGGTGCTCCATTTGCTTCAGCACTGCCCCTGCCCGCTTCATCCCATCCACACAGAAGGCTGCCACTAGACTAATCGTCCTGCAGAGTAACTCTCCTCAGTCCTTCAGTTGCCCACCACACTGAACTCATACGTGCCTGCCTAGCTTTTAACCACCCATAAGAATAATCCACTTTACCTATTTCTCACAGTTCCTCAACTCTTTTCTCTATTTCAGTCAAATCAGTTTCCTCACTGTCCTCTGGACCCATCATATTAATTTCTCCTTTCCTGCCTTTGTTCTCTCTCCCTTTCTATTCTGTGGCCTATCTTTCAAGGCTCAGTGTAAGCTCATCTCCTCTATGAAGCCATATCTTCTTTATTCTTTAAATCTACATTGATCTCTCTGTTCTCTGAATTCCTATTTTATTTATACTTAGTACCACACTGTTTAGCATTAAACTGCTTTTCTAGTATTTCAGGCTTCTTTATCTTGTTTTATTTGCTAGAGTTCAAATCCTGCAAAAGCAATGGTTGATGTCTTATATGTATTTTTGTATTTTCCTTAGGTTTTTTGTTGAATTGGGGGGTAGGGGGTGCCGAATTACTTTATTTGAAGGAATGGTACAAGTGGAAGAACTTAAGCAGATGTTTTGGTACAATCTGTTTTTTAATGGTGTAAAATAAGGAAAACATATCCTCTTCTAAACCATTCCTTAAACTTTCCTCGTGTTTCAGTGGAAAAGTTCTATTTCCTTTTGTCCAACCAGCTGAAGGACTATAGTTTTTGATGCTAAGTTGTTACACGAGTCAGTAAAATAAGCCTTAGATCAACTTGAGTTGTGAAAGTTTATTCTCAGGGAAACGTAAGCATGAAATAAATTCTCGTAGAAACATGTGATCCTACACAGACAGAGTAGAATGACATAGAATAGTGTGGAAATCTTTCTCAGTATTTGAAGAACTCTATTTATATTCCTTTAGGAAGGTCATCCGCTCTAAAAATGTTATCCTCTATCTCCAACTCAAGTTCTGTTCGCTGTTGTTTGACATCTGACTGCTTTTCAAATACTGTCGTATACTATCATGTGGCCTACCTAAAGAACACTTGAATGTCAAATTAAAATCCCTCATTTCTATTATTTTTTAAATAAAAGGAACTTCCGTACCAGAATTTGGATAAGTAATATTTGAGATTCTATTACACATGCTGTAAGCATTGACCAGGTTAATAACATATTGGGTAAGATTCAACGGAAGGATTTAATTCTCTCCTGGGCACCACATTTTAAAAGAGATAGACAAATTGGAGAGGGTTCAGAGGGGAAGAACAAAAATGATCAAGTTTGGAAAATCAGCCCTGTGAGGAAAGGTGAAGAGAATCAAGCTGGTTCTGCCTAGAGAAGAGAGGCCTGAAAAGGGCTATAATAACTCTCCAAAATACATAAAAGGATGTTTTCAGGAGGAAAGGGACCAATTATCCTCATTAGTCAACAAGGACGGGACCAGGAGTAATGGGACTTAGGCTACAGCAAAGGAAGAAAAAAAAGGATTAAATATTCTGAAAACCTTCATTTCAAGGCTAGGCCTAATGCTTTTTCTGAGTTAGGGATAAAGATATCAGTCCTGCTGTGATGATTGGGGAAATATTAGAAAATTACCAGAGAAAACCCTGACAACTCAGTAATTCTAAGGAAAAAAACAAGCAGGGAATTTTTATGTTACTTTTAATGTTTAAATAATGTCTACCACACCAGCCCAATGAGGGGGTTAGTTTCACCCAAAGTCATAAAAACACATATTAGTCACACACAAAGATGCACAGAGACATAGATCACAAAAGAAAAAGATACTTAATTACCCATTCCTATACCATCTTGGCTCATTCTTTCACAGAACGAACACAGAAAAATAGGTTTATCTTAAAATAATATACTGTCAATGTGCTTTGTTCCTGGGTTAAATATAATAATAATATTAGGTGACGGTAGGACTGCTAGACATTTAAGTACAGATAAGTCAAGCATGAAAGCAATGACCATAGATTGAAAGAAAATATAATAGATCTGAAAATGATCAACATTTGTCTGTATGTGATTTGTTTTTATTGCTTGCCATTTACTCACTGTTTTCTTAACCTCTTACTTCACTGAGGAAGTCAGTGTTATCTAGCTTCAGTGATGTATGTTCATTTTATTCCACTTATATCTACATACATTTCCTTTCTGTACAACCCTGGTTCTAAATCTGCTTTTCTCCATCCTTTCCTTCTTTCAACTCATCTATTATATCTGCTGTTTGACCAGAAACTGGGATAGTGCTTTTACCCAGTTTCATTGAATCAATCACCCAATTGTTTATTCAATGAACATTTATTGAGTAACTCCTATATCCTGGGCACCATGCTAAACACCCTGGCTATACCCAAGGACAAGACATATTTTTTCCCTGCCTTCGTGGAGCATACAATCTAGACATGAACACGCGCATACAATGTGTGATGGGGTGTTGGGAAGGGGAGGTTAGGAGTGCTGTGGGAGCACATAACAGGAGAACCCAAGTTAGCCCAGGGAAAACTGCCTTCCAAAGGAGGTGAGATCGGAAAAACAAATAGAACTTAGGAGGTAAATGTGAGGGGAAGGTGACGAGGCCAGTCTTCTAGGTAAAGGGACTAGCGTGTGCAAAACTTCAGAAAGGAGAGAGAGAATTCGCAGTTCACATAAATTGTAAATTTTTGTATTTTATAAAACCACCGTAGCAGGTCTTTTTAAAGAGTGGGATTGGGCTTCTACACAACTTCTAACCATTTGTAGGAGTTGCCCCATAGATACATATAGACTTCCAAAAAAGAGATATCTACCTCTACAGAAAAAAAACAAAACAAATCATATTTATATTTACCCCACAAGTGTTATCTTTTTAGAAACTTTTTATGATTATAAGTGTAGAGCTATTAGTATTATGAATTCATCACCTAGTTTCAATGATAATCGACATATGTCCAATCAGTTTCATCCATTTACATCACTCCCCCCACCACACTACAGTTGTTTTGAAGTAAATCAATGGCTTTGTTTTTTGGTATGAAATGTTTTGTCTACCTGTTCTGGAGTGGAGGTTAAGAGATTATTCTGCATAGAAAATGTTAGAATTATTGAGTTTCCTCTAGCAGCTGGGGAGAGAGGGTCTAAGGTGCCTTCTTAGGCCTGAAAGGGGAGGAAATTGGAAAAAGATGTATGCATCAAGGAGAGATAGATCCCCCCAAGTATGGTGGAAAGTGGAGCCCAGGGAGAAAAACTGACATTGAGAAATTCCTTAGGACTGGGATGGGTAAGAATAAATAAGATTTAGAAAATTCTATTTAATGTTATTTACTACTTGATTTGAAATATGTCTCCATTTCCCTCAAATTCTAGTAAAAGTGGGAATATCTGTGAAACTTTGTGTTAATGATGTTTGGGAAATGAAGATGGCTAACAGTGCAGAAGCACTTGAAGATGAGCAGAAAGGGAGGGCGAGCAAGATGATGAATGTAGATCAAACAGTTAGCCAGAGCACGGCTTCCCTGGTAGTGCAGTGGTTAATAATCCACCTGCCAACGCAGGGGACACGGGTTCGAGCCCTGGTCCAGGAAGATCCCACATGCCGCGGAGCAACTAAGCCCATGCACCACAACTACTGAGCCTGCGCTCTAGAGCCCGCGAGCCACAACTACTGAAGCCCACGTGCCACAACTACTGAAGCCCGCACGCCTAGAGCCCATGGTCCGCAACAAAGAGATGCCACCGCAATGAGAAGCCCGCGCACCACAACGAAGGGTAGCCCCTGCTCGCCGCAACTAGAGAAAGCCCGCGCGCAGCAACGAACACCCAACACAGCCAAAAAAAAAAAAAAAAATTAACCAGAGTAGATACTTGGGCCCAGAGATGGTGATGATAACTGCTGTAAAGGAATCCCAAGACACTTTGGGATGTGTGCTAGATACCGTAGACATTGGGTAAAAATTTAAGCCACTCGATTTGGATATTACTAGAAAGGGATATTAAAGTAGGATTGAAGCCTTGGCGATTTTTTTTTTTTTCCAAATCAGGATTAACTTAAAAATTTTTTTCAATTGAAGTATAGTTGATGTGTAATATTATATGTTATAGGTGCACAATATAGTGATTCACAACTTTTGAAGTTTATACTCCATTTATGGTTATTATAAAATGGCTATATTCCCTGTGTTGTATAATATATCCTTGTAGCTTATTTTATACATAATAGTTTGTACATCTTAATCCCCTACCCCTATATTTCCCCTCCCCACTTCCCTCTCCCCACTGGTAACCATTAGTTTGTTCTTTATGTGACTTGGGGATATTTGGATTATCTATATTTTTCATTTCTCAGATGCCAATGATTGATGAACTGTTATTTTATTTATTTATTTATTATTATTTTTTTTTGCGGTACGCGGGCCTCTCACTGTTGTGGCCTCTCCCGTTGCGGAGCACAGGCTCCGGATGCGCAGGCTCAGCGGCCATGGCTCACAGGCCTAGCCGCTCTGCGGCATGTGGGATCTTCCTGGACCAGGGCACGAACCAGGGCACGAATCGGCAGGCGGACTCTCAACCACTGCGCCACCAGGGAAGCCCTAAAATTTAATTTTATTTATTTATTTTATACAGCAGGTTCTTATTTATTATCTATTTTATACATATTAGTGTATATATGTCAGTCCCAATCTCCCAGTTCATCACACCACCACCCCCCACCCAACTTTCCCCCATTGGTGTCTTTTTTTTTTTTTTTTTTTGCAGTACATGGGTCTCTCACTGTTGTGGGCTCTCCGGTTACAGAGCACAGGCTCCGGATGCGCAGGCTCAGCGGCCATGGCTCACGGGCCCAGCCGCTCCACGGCATGTGGGATCTTCCCAGACCAGGGCACAAACCCGTGTCCCCTGCATCGGAGGCGGACTCTCAACCACTGCGCCACCAGGGAAGCCCCTGCATGTGTCTTTTTGAATTATGGTTTTCTCTGGGTATATGCCCAGTAGTGGGATTGCTGGGTCATATGGTAGTTCTATTTTTAGTTTTTTAAGGAACCTCCATACTTCTCTCCATAGTGGCTGTACCAAATTATATTCCCACCAACAATGCAAGAGGGTTCCCTTTTCTCTGCACCTTCTCCAGCATTTGCTGTTTGTAGATTTTCTGATGATGCACATTCTAACGGGTGTGAGGTGATACCTCATTGTAGTTTTGATTTGCTTTTCTCTAATAATTAGTGTTGTTGAGAAGCTTTTCATGTGGTTCTTGGCCATCTGTATGTCTTCTTTGGAGAAATGTCTATTTAGGTCTTCTGCCCATTTTTGGATTTGGTTGTTTGTTATTTTGATATTGAGCTGCATGAGCTGCTTGTATATTTTGGAGATTAGTCCTCTGTCAGTTGCTTCGTTTGCAAATATTTTCTACCATTCTGAGGGTTGTCTTTTCATCTTGTCTATGGTTTCCTTTGCTGTGCAAAAGCTTTTAAGTGTCATTAGGTCCCATTTGTTTATTTTTGTTTTTATTTCCATTACTCTAGGAGTGGGTCAAAAAAGATCCTGCTGTGATTTATGTCAGAGTGTTCTTCCTATGTTTTCCTCTAAGAATTTTATAGTGTCAGGTCTTACATTTAGGTCTTTAATCCATTTTGAGTTTATTTTTGTGCATGGTGTTAGGGAGTGTTCTAATTTCATTCTTTTACATGTAGCTGTCCAGTTTTCCCAGCACCACTTATTGAAGAGGCTGTCTTTTCTCCATTGTATATTCTTGTCTCCTTTATCAAAGATAAGGTGACCATATGTGTGTGGGTTTATCTCTGGGCTTTCTGTCCTGTTCCATTGATCTGTATTTCTGTTTTTGTTCCAGTACCATATTGTCTTGATTATTGTAGCTTTGTAGTAGAGTCTGAAGTCAGGGAGCCTGATTCCTCCAGCTCAGTTTTTTTCCCTCAAGATTGCTCTGGTTACTTGGGGGTCTTTTGTGTCTCCATACAAAGTTTAAGATTTTTTGTTCTAGTTCTATAAAAATTGCCATTGGTAATTTGATAGGCATTGCATTGAATCTGTAGATTGCTTTGGGTAGTATAGTATCATTTTCACAATATTGATTCTTCCAATCCAAGAACATGGTATCTCTCTCCATCTGTTTGTATCATCTTTGATTTCTTTCATCAGTGTCTTATAGTTTTCTGAGTACAGGTCTTTTACCTCCTTAGGTAGGTTTTTTCTTAGGTATTTTATTCTTTTTGTTGCAATGGTGAATGAGATTGTTTCCTTAATTTTTCTTTCTGATCTTTCTTTGTTAGTGTATAAGAATGCAAGAGATTTCTGTGCATTAATTTTTTATCCTGCAACTTCACCAAATTCATTGATTAGCTCCAGTAGTTTTCTGGTGACATCTTTAGGATTCTCTATGTATAGTATCATGTCATCCACTAACAGTGACAGTCTTACTTCTTCTTTTCCAATTTGTATTCCTTTTATTTCTTTTTCTTCTCTGATTGCCATGGCTTGGACTTCCAAAACAATGTTGAACAATAGTGGCGAGAATGGACATCCTTGTCTTGTTCCTGATCTTAGAGGAAATGCTTTCAGTTTTTCACCATTGAGAATGATGTTTGCTGTGGGTTTGTCATATATGGCCTTTATTATGTTGAGGTAGTTACCCTCTATGCCGACTTTCTGAAGAATTTTTATCAAAAATGGTGTTGAATTTTGTCAAAAACTTTTTCCACATCTATTGAGATGTTCATATGGTTTTTATTCTTCAATTTGTTAATGTGGTGTATCACATTGATTGATTTGCCTATATTGAAGAATCCTTGCATCCCTGGGATAAATCCCACTTGATCATTGGTGGATGACCCTTTTAATGTGTCATTGCATTCTGTTTGCTAGTATTTTGTTGAGTATTTTTGCATCTATATTCTTCAGTGGTATTGCTCTGTAATTATCTTTTCTTGTAGTATCTTTGTCTGCTTTTGGTATCAGGGTGATGGTGGCCTCGTAGAACGAGTTTGGGAGTGTTCCTTCCTCTGCAGTTTTTTGGAAGAGTTTGAGAAGGATGGGTGTTAGCTCTTCTCAAAATGTTTGTTAGAATTAACCTGAGAAACCATCTGGTCCTGACTTTTGTTTGTTGGAAGATTTTTAATCACAATTTCAATTACATTACATGTGATTAGTCTGTTCATATTTTCTATTTCTTCCTGGTTCAGTCTTGGAAGGTTATATCTTTCTAAGAATTTGTCCATTCCTTCCAGGTTGTCCATTTTATTGGCATAGAGTTGCTTGTAGTCGTCTTTTAGGATGCTTTGTATTTCTGTGGTGTCCGTTGTAACTTCTCCTTTTTCATTTCTAATTTTATTGATTTGAGTCCTCTCCCTCTTTTTCTTGATGAATCTGGCTAAAGGTTTATCAATTTTGTTTATCTTCTCAAAGAACCAGCTTTTAGTTTATTGATCTTTGCTCTTGTTTTCTTTGTTTCTATTTCATTTATTTCTGCTCAGATCTTTATGATTTCTTTCCTTCTCCTAACTTTGGGTTTTGTTTGTTCTTCTTTCTCTAGTTCCCTAAAATGGGATCTTATATACACAATGTTCTGAAACTTTGAGTAGTCTTTGGAAAATAACAATATTTTCTTTTTTTAAAAAAAAATTTTATTGAATGTAGCTGTTTTTCAATGTTGTATTCTTTTCTGGTGTACAGCAAAGTGATTCAGTTATACACACATATATATTATTTTTTATATTCTTTTGCATTATGGTTTATTACAGGATATTGAATATAGTTCTCTGTGCTATACAGTTGGAACTTGTTGTTTATCTGTTTTATATATAGTAGTTTGTATTTGCTAATCCTCAAACTCCTAATTTATCCCTCTGCCACCCCCTTTCCCATTTGGTAACCATAAGTTTGTTTGTGAGTCTCTTTCTGTTTTGTAAATAAGTTCATTTGTATCATATTTTAGATTCCACATACAAGTGATATCATATGGTATTCATCTTTCTCTCTTACTTCACTTAGTATGATAATCTCCAGGTCCATCCATGTTGCTGCAAATGGCATTGTTTCATTCTTTTTTATGGCTGAGTAGTATTTCATTGTGTATATATGCCACATCTTCTTTATCCATTCATCTGGTGATGGACAATTAGGTTGTTTCCATGTCTTGGCTATTGTAAATAGTGCTGCTATGAAAATTGGGGTGCATGTATCTTTTCAGATTACAGTTTTGTCCATATATATGCCCAAGAGTGGGATCACTGGATCACATGGCAACTCTATTTTTAGTTTTTATGAGGAACCTCCATAGTGTTTTCCGTAGTGGCTGCACCAACTTACATTAGCACCAACAGTGTAGGAGGGTTCCCTTTTCTCCATACTCTCTGCATCATTTGTTATTTATAGACTTTTTAATGATGGCCATTCTGACTGGTATGAGGTGATACCTCATTATAGTTTTGATCTGCATTTCTCTAATAATTCGCGATGAGCATCTTTTCATGTGCCTATTGGCCATCTGTATGTCTTTGGAGAAATGTCTATTTACATCTCTGCCCATTTTTTGATTAGTTTGTTTTTTTGATATTGAATCGTATGAGCAGTCATATATTTTGGAAATTAAGCCCTTGTTGGTCGCATTGTTTGCAAATATTTTCTTCCATTCTGTAGGTTGTATTTTTGTTTTGTTTATGGCTCCCTTTGCTGTGCAAAAGCTTATAAGTTTGATTTGGTCCCATTTGTTTATTTTTGGATTTATTTCTATTGCCTTGGGAGACTGACCTAAGAAAACATTGGTACAATTTATGTCAGAGAACATTTTGCTTATGTCCTCCACTAGAAGTCATAAAATCATGTCATGTCAATTTATGGAGTCATGTCATTTTATGGAGTTATGTCTTATGTGTAAGTCTTTAGGCCGTTTTGAGTTTATTTTTGTTTATGGTGTGAGGAAGTGTTCTATCTTCATTGATTTGCATGCAGCTGTCCAGCTTTCCCAACACCATTTGCTGAAGCGACTGTCTTTTCTCCTGAATATTCTTGCCTCCTTTGAATGACTGTATTTTTGTTCTTTGGGGATAAACTTGATTTTCAGACAGAAAAAAATAGCACTAGATTTTTTTTTTTTTTTTTTTTTGCGGTATGCGGGCCTCTCACTGTTGTGGCCTCTCCCGTTGTGGAGCACGGACTCCGGACGCACAGGCTCAGCGGCCATGGCTCACGGGCCCAGCCGCTCTGCGGCATGTGGGATCTTCCCGGACCGGGACATGAACCCATGTCCCCTGCATCAGCAGGCGGACTCTCAACCACTGCGCCACCAGGGAAACCCACACTAGATGTTTTGATGGTCAAAAAGATAGTGAGACTACCTAACTCTAACAGAGGATTTACAAAAATATTTTGTCCTGTTCACAAAATGTATAAAACCTGAAGGTGTCTACTTTAAATAATATTCTTTTGGATGTATGCATTTGCTGTTTACTTTTCAAAGTCTCATTATTTTATGGTTAACTTTGATATTACAAATAAACTGGAATTAACATATATACATCACTATGTATAAAATCGATAACTGGGGGATTCCCTGGTGACGCAGTGGTTGAGAGTCCGCCTGTCGATGCAGGGGACACGGGTTCGTGCCCTGGTCTGGGAAGATCCCACATGCCGCGGAGCGGCTGGGCCCATGAGCCATGGCTGCTGAGCCTGCGCGTCCGGAGCCCGTGCTCCGCAATGGGAGAGGCCACAACGGTGAGAGGCCCGTGTACCGCAAAAAAAAAAAAAAAAAAAAATCGATAACTAATGAGAGCCTACTGTATAGCACAGGGAATTCTACTCAGTGCTCTGTGTTGACCTAAATGGGAAGGAAATCTAAAAAACAGGGGACGTATGTATACATATAACTGATTCACTTTGCTGTACGGCAGAAATGTACACAACATTGTAAAGCAACTATACTCCAATAAAAATTTAAAAAAAAACACGAATAAGCTGGAAAATAAAGTACTTACTTGAAAGTCTCCAGTGAAGCTAGAGGAATTTTGTCGCTAAGAAAGTCATGAAAGGAGCGTTGATTGGGTAGCAGCTGAGCTGGACATGGCCACTGCTGTATTAACCCCAGTCTCTCCTGCTCCTCTTCATCTGAAGGTCCTCTGGTGACCTGGCAGAAGGCATTCAGACCCTCAGATATGGGAAGAGTTGTAAAAAGAAATCTTAGCACACTGGAACTACTGGGGAGTAGCCAAGAATCCTCAGTTGTAGATGCTCTTAACAGAAGTGAGAAATGTGTATTTGAGCTGCCTCACTCTGTACTAATAGCAAGTTCAATGGCTACTCAAAGGGCGTGTGTGTATGTTGTGTGTGTGTGTTTAGTGAAAAAAACTTTGAATATTCTTAACACCATCTTCTATTTAAAAAGATACTGAAGAAAAGGGTGACCAGAACCACGTGTTACAGATTTTCTCCTAATTATATTATTTTTATAATTTTCTTCGTTGTGAAATTAAGTTTACAGTACTATGTAGGCATTATTTAGGTAAATTAATTTAGTATTTAAATTAAAAAGGTGTGACAGCTGTCCTAAGTACAGTTCTTTGGTTGCAAGTAACGAAAACCAACTCTGGCTAATTTAAACAAAAAAGGAAATTAGTAGAAGGATACTGTTGCCAGAACTCAAAGTGCCTGGTCTCTAAGAGGATGGGAATTAGAATAGCTCCAGGAGTAGAGGTAACAGGAATCAGAGGACAGTTCTTAAGGTCACTGCCATCAGAATGAATGAACTTGAATTTATCTTAGTTCTTGTTACTTGCTCGAGATTCAGTTTCTAGGAAGAGAGCCTCAGATTGGCCTAATCTTGATCACATGCTCATTTCCTTGATTTCAGTCCTCTCAAGGGCATAGCCAATGAATGAGACTTGGTCTCCCAAAGAGGAACAGTCAGTAGATGCTGAGTGGGCAAAAACAGCAGATGTGCGCTTCTCAAAAGCATCTTCACTTGCAAAAATATGAAGTGCCACATAAGTAGCATTTCCGTTTTACTATGCACAGTGATTCTTGAGCTCGAAATTTTGATTAAGATTCATGCCTATGAAACTATGATTGTCATGGCTTTTTTTTTTTACCCATCAGTACTTACTTCTAGACTCTAATTAATATGGTCCAGAGTGCAGACCCTCAAACACAGAGATGCTTCTGTATCAAACGTTATTCTTATATAAATGCAAGTCACATGCCTACCTTGAAAACCAGAAAAAAGTAAACAGTTTTCTAGAGTCACATGCTAAAGTCTTTTCAAAGACAAATCACAATTTTAGTCAAATTACATGGGGTTGGGAGACAGAACCATAATCTTTTCAGGACTTGAAGTCAGCCCTTAGCAAGAAAGGAGGCAGAAATATGAGTTGGGAGAGTGCTGAAGCAGTCTTGATATGAGATCGTCATTAAAAAAAAAAAACATTATTTATTTATTTTTACCTGCGTTGGGTCTTCGTTGCTGCGTGCGACCTTTCTCTAGCTGCGGCGAGCAGGGGCTCCTCTTTGTTGCATTGCGCGAGCTTCTCATTGCGGTGGCTTCTCTTGTTGTGGAGCATGGGCTCTAGGCGCGTGGGCTTCAGTAGCTGTGGCATGAAGCCTCAGTAGTTGTGGCTTGTGGGCTGTAGAGTGCAGACTCAGTAGTTGTGGCGCATGGGCTTAGTTGCTCCGCGGCATGTGGGATCTTCCTGGACCAGGGCTCGAACCCGTGTCCCCTGCATTGGCAGGTGGATTCTTAACCACTGTGCCACTAGGGAAGTCCCCAAGTCATTTTAAATTAGGGTTATGATGATGGAGATGAAGACAAATATGTAGATTCAAGAGATATATTGGAAGTGGGATTTATAGGATTCTACATTGTAAATAATTTTAGAAGTGAGAATCTGAAATGACTGTAATAATACTATGAAGTATTTGCTTTTAACATCCTCTTACCTGGTACTGTAAAATGTCCCTCTGAGTATGAGTAACGTTATTATTACTACAACTCTGCAAATACAAAAGGAAGACCTGCATATATTTAGAGCTTTATACAAGATGAAAATGGAATCCTGTCACCTTCCTTTATATTGTCAACTTGTTTTATATTGTGTTATAGCACATGTGATATCTGTTTTTTCTGCATTTTTATTAACTATAGGTTTTCAAGGCACTTCCAGTTACCTTGCTACCTTCCAAATCAAGACGTGTTCATCCATCTGTCTAAAAGCCCCCATTTTTTTTTATGTTGTTCATTTTGGAATGGAAGACAACTATATATACATTTTCAATGAGGAAACGGACAGCATATCACAGAAATCAGGACCTTTTCAAAAACCTGCTTGGAAATTCTACTCCTTTTATATCTGTTTTGTCATATTTTGTTCGTTCTGACAGTAGTTAAGATGATGACAATTTTCACGAAAAATGTTTGTTAGGGAAGAAACCCATCATGATTTCTTTTTACCACATCTACTGTGTGGAGACTCTACAATTGCAAAAAGACAGATGGCAAAAACCATGTCTGCTCTACTGAAAACATGAGGTTTCTTAGCATTTGTTTAATTAAATACGGCTGCTTCCACAGCTTCTGAGCTGATGTTTTGAAGAAACAAACTCTCTTTAAAGAAAAACTTATTCATTTCATTTTATTTGCACAGTTGATGCCAAGTTTTCCAACCAAATTTCTTTACAGAGCTGTAATAATATCCAGGAGAACTCAGGGAAATATGTGGAAAATGGGTTGACTATGGAGTGTTTAGAGTAGGGATTTGAGTTCAGCTCTGGGTGCTCACAAGTTCGTATTTAGCACTTGCTGGTGGCATTTACAGTTTCTAGCCATTGGGACACACACCCAGAAAAATCCGGTTGCTGAGGTTGTGATGCTTGTTGGAAGGATTTAGTGGATTAGACTAAAGGAAACGGGGTTTTGGTTTCTGGCTGTTAGTGATGTCTGTGTGACTTCAGACAAGTTACTTAGCTTCTTTGTGTACTCCTCTCCCACTTTTCCCCCCAGCAATGAAAGGGGAAGTGAAAAATAGAGGGAAAGAATGTGATACTAACATACATTTCAGGGCCAACATAAGTAAATCTGAGTTGATGCTTCGTGATACATTGTCTCTTTGTGATCCAAAAAGAAAAGAGTGTGATTAAGGAGTCGTGTTATGTAACATGGTCCTTTTATTTACACTTTCAGAGGACTCTTTTATTATATACTTCCCTGCATTGTTGAACTTCAAGATTTCAAAATTCATTTCGATCAGCTTCTCTTGGTTTATATCTATCTGAACCCCGTAAGCTGAAAGTGTATCTCTTTTTAAGAGATACTTTTCCATTATTATTTTTTGCAAAGGTTTTTATTGTTCTATTTCATGCCTGACAAATTTCACTCAGAGGAAAAGATAATAATGACTGATGTGTCAAAGGAAGTTTGTTTGGGCGTGCATTAAGGATACAACTTGATGTTTTCATAAAATACTGTGTGCAATAGATCTAGTCCAGTGCTTGCTTTTAGCAGATGCCTAGTAGCAGATGCCTAGTTCTAAAAGAGAGCGTAGTTTTTGTCTGTGGGCAGTGAAGTACTTGGTAATTGATCATCTGCAAGTATATTTTGCCTTTTACAAATGATTACTTTCTGATTATTTGTTCCTCAATTCCCTTTAGCCTGGGAGCATTTACCCCAGTTGAAGGCATGGAAATACATTTAAGCCATATGCCATGATGTCTAAAGTTGGGGACTGTGTAGTTTTCCTTAGTCCGGCTCAGGGCTGTGATGTTTGTTGCTCCCAGTTCAACTGGGTTGACTCCATCCCCTGGCATTATGGTTGGCACATGGCCCAGGCCTCACTGATGAAGGTGCCACTCTATCCCTTACACATGGTGACTGATTCAGTGGTGTGTGTGTGTGTGTGTGTGTGTGTGTGTGTGTGTGTGTGTGTTATCCTATCCAGGCAGTGACAGTCAGTTTGGGAAAGAGAGGCTCTTTTTCCTGGCACTGCTGTGCTAGTAGGATGTAAGCCTAAAGCTGATACTGCACATCTTTGCCATCATAGTCTATTCATTTTTGTAAAAAGACATAAGTTTGTAGGGTGGAAATTTCTGTAATTTTTTTCATGCCCAGGACTAATTTATTTTGTAACTGAAAGTTTGTACCTCTTTTGTTCCCCTCCCCAGCTCCCTCCCCTTTGACAACCATCTGTTTGTTCTCTGTACCTATGACTCTGTTTCTGTTTAGTTATGTCTGTTTATTTGTTTTGTTTTTTAGATTCCACATATAAGTGAAATCATACAGTACATCTTTCTATGACTTATTTCACTTAATGTAATACCCTCTAGGTCCATCTGTGTTGTCACAAATGGCAGGATTCCATTCTTTTTTATGGTTGAGTAATATTCCATTGTGTGTGTACGTATATATACATATACATATATGAATATATACGCACACATACATAAAGCACCTTCTTTATCCATTCATCTGTTGATGAAACCTTATGTTGCTTCCATATCTTGGCCATTTTAAATAATGCTGCAATGAACATAGGGTGCATATATCTTTTCAGATTAGTGTTTTCATTTTCTTTGGTTAAATACCCAGGAGTGGAATTGCTGAAACATATACTCTTTTCCATAGTGGCTGTCTGTAATGTTTTTTTTTTTTTAAATCTTATTTATTTATATATATATGTATGTACGTATTGGCTGCATCGGGTCTTCCTTGCTGCGTGCAGGCTTTCTCTAGATGTGGTGAGCAGGGGCTACTCTTCGTTGTGGTGCGCAGCCTTCTCATTGCTGTGGCTTCTTTTGTTGTGGAGCCTGCGCTCTAGGCGCGCAGGCTTCAGTAGTTGTGGCGCACGGGCTCAGTACTTATGGCTCGTGGGCTCTAGAGTGCAGGCTCAGTAGTTGTCGCGCACGGGCTTAGTTGCTCCGCGGCATGTGGGATCTTCCCGGACCAGGGCTCGAACCCATGTCTCCTGCATTGGCAGGCAGACTCTTAACCACTGTGCCATCAGGGAAGCCCTGTAATATTTTTTGAAAGCAATTGAAAATACTTATCAATATTCTTTGTCAATATCATATTCTTTGTCCCAATAACTGGGAAACTATTCTAAAGAAATAACTCTAAATACAGAAGAGTTTGGCACACAAAACCAGAAACAACTAATGTCCAAAGACAAGAAAATACTAAATAAATTATAGCAGATACATTTGACATTTTGAAGTCAAGTGAAGAATAAAAAATTGTAAACTCATAGTCCCTAAATGCCATTTATATTATAATTGATTTGTTATAAATATGATTTGCCTCCATGATACTTTCCTTTATAATATATATTAAACACTCACTATTGTCACTTTAAATGACACTTTAAATTTCCCCCATATTCCAAGTGCTAATGTGCTGTCTCAGCCAGTGGTACCTAGTGGAGTCTATAAGACCTTTATCTTCAGCTCGCCCACATTCAGTATATTGTGCAATGGATGCTGTTTATTCTTCCAGGGTCTCTCTTCCTGCCATTTAGTTTGTATTTAGGGAATAGTTTTGCCTCAAAATGGTTGACGCGACGTGTGCAACTAGGAGTGGAGCAACTGTTTCCAAGCATCAGATGTTAAAACTCAAGTTTTCTGGAAGCTTGAGGAGTCTTCAAGGAAATGGCAGAGGCAATAATAAATAAATAAAAATAAAATAAAATAAAGAGGATCAGGAAATTAGGGGTTGGTGGAAATCCTTCAACCTTTCGAAAGTATATACACATCATTATAAGTGAGTAAACATTTTTAGGACAGAATTCCTCTCTCTCTGAGAAAATAACTCTTTCTGGCTATGTAATTTGTAATACATAATAAAAACAAAAAAATCTCTACATAATACGTAAATAATACACTACATAAAAAAACTCTTTCTGACTAAATAATTTGCAAGATAAAAAGAAAAATGTGGAGCCCTTGTTTAGAAAGCAGGTGGAAAAGTAAAGGTATATGAAGCACTTCCCTGGTGGCACAGTGGTTAAGAATCCGCCTGCTAATGCAGGGGACACAGGATCAAGCCTTGGTCCAGAAAGATCCCACATGCTGCAGAGCAACTAATCCCGTGCGCCACAACTACTGAGCCTGCGTGCCACAACTACTGAAGGCTGCACACCTAGAGCCTGTGCTCTGCAATAAGAGAAGGCACCGCAATGAAAAGCTGGCACACTGCAACAAAGAGTAGCCCCTGCTCGCCGTAACTAGAGAAAGCCCGTGCACAGCAACGAAGACCCAACACGGCCAAAAATAAATAAATAAATTTATTTTTAAAAAAGAAGGTATATGAGAAGCTTTTTCCTTTTTGCCATCCTCTCTCTCTTGACCTTGCCATGGTGTTTTTTTTTTTTAATTTGCTATTTAAAGTCATTCTAAGTAAAGAAAAAAATAGATATTAAATAAAAATTAGATATTAAATGAGTATTCCCACTTTTTATATTGTGCAATGTCAATTTTAATAAATATCAGAGCACAGTGTAAAAATGAAGTGGAAATATTTCCTGGCTCTCGGGGACCAGAAGAGCAAATACCAGCGGTACTCAGACAGGAGGAAGGAGGAAGAGAGGGCTCCCCCAGACAGGAGCTGGGGGTACTTGTGGGGTGAGTGCAGCCCCTCACAGCTGCCCAAGGTCGTGTGTGCTTGGGCTTGACAGTTACCAGCTTCTGCTTCTGGCAGCTGTCAACCCAGGCGAGGTGCCTTGGCTGGGGGCGGGGTCTAGGGAAGTTGAGGCCACAGCAAGATGGATGACCCCCTGAGATCTTTAAACCTCAGGGCCTGCAGGTGCTGCGGATCTGGATGAGGGTAGGGAAGAGGCTCGCCCACGCCCAGACGCAGCCCCTGGCCGGTTGCCCAGCAGATGCTGCTGTCTGCCGAGGGCGAGCAATGGCCACCACTCATCCCTTCTGTCCCCACACTGCGCCCGGGCTCCTGCCAGCGGAGAGGGCGTTAGCAGTGCTGGGGCGGGAGGGGGAGGTCGGACTGCCTAGTGTGTGGGGCGTGGGCGTGTGAGGGGGGAAGGCCGTTGAGAACCAGTCCCGGGAAGATGGAGGTAGGCGGGATCACGCTGGAGCGGAGGCGCTAAGATCCTGGCGCATGCTCCATTGCCTCGTTGGACTTCACTCACAAAATCCAGATCCAAAGGTAACATTATTAAGAATTTCAAGACAGCAGCCACAGAGCATTAAACCCCAATTGTGGGACCTTTCCAGCACCTGGCCCTGTGTGACTGTGCTGTCTTTTTGTGGGAGGCACCTGGGCTAGTTAATCTTGCCGCAGTCTTCCAGTTTCAGGTTATGTGGTTCCAGTCTAGGTCACGTTTCTGTCTCTCTGTATGCATATGGCATTTAAGATTATATAACCTAATTTAGTACTTATTAAAAAACATTGGGCTTCCCTGGTGGCGCAGTGGTTGGGAGTCTGCCTGCCGATGCAGGGGACACGCGTTCGCACCCCGGTCCGGGAAGATCCCACATGCCGCGGAGCGGCTGGGCCCGTGAGCCATGGCCGCTGAACCTGCGCGTCCGGAGCCTGTGCTCCGCAACGGGAGAGGCCACAACTGTGAGAGGCCTGCGTACCGCAAAAAAAAGAAAACAAAAAAAACAAACAAAAAAAACATTGCCCCAGTAAAACTACCTGGACACCAATTAGACCCGTAGCGTGTACAAGACCAATGTGAACATTATCTATTTATTTTCTTACGTGAAAGTCTGTCTCCCCACCTGCCTTGTTAATGCCTTGGAGGACAGAGACCCTGTTTTATACTTCTTTAATCCCCTTGCCCCTCATCATCACCTTGTCATTGCCTAACATGTGACTTGAGTCTTCTGTGTATGATGGTGGTAAAGTTTGCTCTCTCCAAATGAGGTGTAGTTACCTTATTTAGAGCAATAAACACATACCTAGTCTTAGATTAATATTTATGATTCATTAAGAAAGGATATTGAGTCCTATGATTTTAAAGCTGGAAGGGACTTCCGGGAAGATGGCGGAAGAGTAAGACGCGGAGATCACCTTCCTCCCCACAGATACACCAGAAATACATCTACGCGTGGAACAACTCCTACGGAGCACCTACTGAACGCTGGCAGAAGACCTCAGACCTCCCAAAAGGCAAGGAACCCCCCACGTACCTGGTTAGGGCAAAAGAAAAAACTAAACAGAGACAAAAGGATAGGGACGGGTCCTGCACCAGCGGGAGAGAGCTGTGAAGGAGGAAAAGTGTCCACACACTAGGAAGCCCCTTCGCGGGTGGAGACTTCGGGAGGCGGAGTGGGGGAGCTTGGGAGCCGCGGAGGAGAGCACAGCAACAGGGGTGCGGAGGGCAAAGTGGACAGATTCCAGCGCAGAGGATCGGGCCGACCGGCACTCACCAGCCGAGAGGCTTGTCTGCTCGCCCGCCGGGGTGGGCGGGACTGGGAGCTGAGGCTCAGGCTTTGGTCAGAGCGCCGGGAGAGGACTGAGGTTGGCGGCGTGAACACAGCCTGCAGGGCGTTAGTGCGCCGCTGCTAGCCGGGAGAGAGTCCAGGGAAAAGTCTGGACCTGCTGAAGAGGCAAGAGACTTTTACGTCCCTCTTTGTTTCCTGGTGCACGAGGAGAGGGGATTAAGAACGCTGCTTGAGAGAGCTCCAGGGACGGGCGCGAGCCGCGGCTAAAAGTGCGGAGCCCAGAGACAGTCATGAGACGCTAAGGCCGCTGCTGCCGCCACCAGGAGGCCTGTGTGCGAACACAGGTCACTAGCCACACGCCCTTCCGGGGAGCCTGTGCAGCCCGCCACTGCCAGGGTCCCGGGATCCAGGGACAACTCCCCCGGGAGAACGCACGGCGCGCCTCAGGCTGCAACGTCACGCCGGCCTCTGCCACCGCAGGCCCGCCCCACACTCCGTGACCCTCCCTACCCCCCGGCCTGAGTGAGCCACAGCCTCCGAATCAGCGGCTCCTTTAACCCCGTCCTGTCTGAGCAAAGAACAGACGCCCTCCGGCGACCTACACGCACAGGCGGGGCCAAATCCAAAGCTGAGCCCCTGGGAACTGTGAGAACAAAGAAGAGAAAGGGAAATCTCTCCCAGCAGCCTCAGAAACAGCGGATTAAAGCTCCACAATCAACTTGATATACCCTGCATCTGTGGAATACCTGAATAGACAACGAATCATCCCAAATTAAGGAGCCCTGTGGATGAAAGGCTCTTGGTGCTGCAGCCAGGAGTCAGTGCTGTGCCTCTGAGGTGGGAGAGCCGACTTCAGGACACTGGTCCACAAGAGGCCTCCCAGCTGCACATAATATCAAACAGCAAAAATCTCTGAGAGATCTCCATCTCAACGCCAGCACCCAGCTTCACTCAACGACCAGCAAGCTACAGTGCTGGACATCCTATGCCAAACAACTAGCAAGACAGGAACACAACCCCACCCATTAGCAGAGAGGCTGCCCAAAATCATAATAAGTCTACAGACACCCCAAAACACACCACCAGACGTGGACCTGCCCACCAGAAAGACAAGACCCAACCTCATCCACCAGAACACAGGCACTAGTACCCTCCACCAGGAAGCCTACACAACCCACTGAACTAAATTTAGTCCCCACTGGGGACAGACACAAAAAACAACAGGAACTACGAACCTTCAGCCTGCAAAAAAGGAGACCCCAAACACAGTAAGATAAGCAAAATGAAAAGACAGAAAAACACACAGCAGATGAAGGAGCAAGATAAAAACCCACCAGACCTAACAAATGAAGAGGAAATAGGCAGTCTACCTGAAAAAGAATTCAGAATAATGATAGTAAGGTTGATCCGAAATCTTGGAGATAGAATGGACAATAGAATGGACAAAATGCAAGAATCAGTTAACAAGGACCTAGAAGAACTAAAGATGAAACAAGCAACGATGAACAACACAATAAATGAAATTAAAAGTACTCTAGATGGGATCAATAGCAGAATAAATGAGGCAGAAGAACGGATAAGTGACCTGGAAGATAAAATAGTGGAAATAACTACTGCAGAGCAGAATAAAGAAAAAAGAATGAAAAGAACTGAGGACAGTCTCAGAGACCTCTGGGACAACATTAAATGCACCAACATTCGAATTATAGGGGTTCCAGAAGAAGAAGAGAAAAAGAAAGGGACTGAGAAAATATTTGAAGAGATTATAGTTGAAAACTTCCCTAATATGGGAAAGGAAATAGTTAATCAAGTCCAGGAAGCACAGAGAGTCCCATACAGGATAAATCCAAGGAGAAATATGCCAAGACACATATTAATCAAACTGTCAAAAATTAAATACAAAGAAAGCATATTAAAAGCAGCAAGGGAAAAACAACAAATAACACACAAGGGAATCCCCATAAGGTTAACAGCTGATCTTTCAGCAGAAACTCTTCAAGCCAGAAGGGAGTGGCAGGACATATTGAAAGTGTTGAAGGAGAAAAACCTGCAACCAAGATTACTCTACCCAGCAAGGATCTCATTCAGATTTGATGGAGAAATTAAAACCTTTACAGACAAGCAAAAGCTGAGAGAGTTCAGCACCATCAAACCAGCTCTACAACAACTGCTAAAGGAACTTCTCTAGGCAAGAAACACAAAAGAAGGAAAAGACCTACAATAACAAACCCAAAACAATTAAGAAAATGGGAATGGGAACACACATATCAATAATTACCTTAAATGTAAATGGACTAAATGCTCCCACCAAAAGACACAGATTGGCTGAATGGATACAAAAACAAGACCCATATATTTGCTGTCTACAAGAGACCCACTTCAGACCTAGAGACACATACAGACTGAAAGTAAGGGGATGGAAAAAGGTATTTCATGCAAATGGAAACCAAAAGAAAGCTGGAGTAGCAATTCTCATATCAGACAAAATAGACTTTAAAACAAAGACTATTAGAAGAGACAAAGAAGGACACTACATAATGATCAAGGGATCGATCCAAGAGGAAGATATAACAATTGTAAATATTTATGCACCCAACATAGGTGCACCTCAATACATAAGGCAAATACTGACAACCATAAAAGGGAAAATCGACAGTAACACATTCATAATAGGGGACTTTAACACCCCACTTTCACCAATGGACAGATCATCGAAAACGAAAATAAATAAGGAAACACAAGCTTTAAATGATACATTAAACGAGATGGAGTTAATTGATATTTATAGGACATTCCATCCAAAAACAACAGAATACACATTTTTCTCAAGTGCTCATGGAACATTCTTCAGGATAGATCATATCTTGGGTCACAAATCAAGCCTTGGTAAATTTAAGAAAATTGAAATTGTATCAAGTA
Source organism: Aethalodelphis obliquidens (assembly GCF_003676395.1). NCBI lineage: Eukaryota > Metazoa > Chordata > Mammalia > Artiodactyla > Delphinidae > Aethalodelphis > Aethalodelphis obliquidens. Next base: position 59,873,098 of record NW_020837949.1, read on the forward strand.
TCTTTTCCGACCACAACGCTATGAGACTCGATATCAATTACAGGAGAAGATCTGTAAAAAATACAAACACATGGAGGCTAAACAATACACTACTTAATAACGAAGTGATCAGTGAAGAAATCAAAGAGGAAATCAAAAAATACCTAGAAACAAATGACAATGGAGACACGACGACTCAAAATCTATGGGATGCAGCAAAAGCAGTTCTAAGAGGGAAGTTTATAGCAATACAATCTTACCTTAAGAAACAGGAAACATCTCGAATAAACAACCTAACCTTGCACCTAAAGCAATTAGAGAAAGAAGAACAAAAAAACCCCAAAGTTAACAGGAGGAAAGAAATCATAAAAATCAGATCAGAAATAAATGAAAAAGAAATGAAGGAAACGATAGCAAAGATCAATAAAACTAAAAGCTGGTTCTTTGAAAGGATAAACAAAATTGATAAACCATTAGCCAGACTCATCAAGAAAAAAAGAGAGAAGACTCAAATCAATAGAATTAGAAATGAAAAAGGAGAAGTAACAACTGACACTGCAGAAATACAAAAGATCATGAGAGATTACTACAAGCAACTCTATGCCAATAAAATGGACAGCCTGGAAGAAACGGACAAATTCTTAGAAAGGCACAACCTGCCAAGACTGCATCAGGAAGAAATAGAAAATATGAACAGACCAATCACAAGCACTGAAATTGAAACTGTGATTAAAAATCTTCCAACAAGCAAAAGCCCAGGACCAGATGGCTTCACAGGCGAATTCTATCAAACATTTAGAGAAGACCTATCACCTATCCTTCTCAGACTCTTCCAAAATATAGCAGAGGGAGGAACACTCCCAAACTCATTCTACGAGGCCACCATCACCCTGATACCAAAAGCAGACAAGGATGTCACAAAGAAAGAAAACTACAGGCCAATATCACTGATGAACATAGATGCAAAGATCCTCAACAAAATACTAGCAAACAGAATCCAACAGCACATTAAACGGATCATACACCATGATCAAGTGGGGTTTATTCCAGGAATGCAAGGATTCTTCAATATACGCAAATCAATCAACGTGATACACCATATTAACAAATTGAAGGAGAAAAACCATATGATCATCTCAATAGATGCAGAGAAAGCTTTTGACAAAATTCAACACCCATTTATGATAAAAACCCTGCAGAAAGTGGGCATAGAGGGAACTTTCCTCAACATAATAAAGGCCATATATGACAAACCCACAGCCAACATAGTCCTCAATGGTGAAAAACTGAAAGCATTTCCACTAAGATCAGGAACAAGACAAGGTTGCCCACTCTCACCACTCTTATTCAACATAGTTTTGGAAGTTTTAGCCACAGCAATCAGAGAAGAAAAGGAAATAAAAGGAATCCAAATCGGAAAAGAAGAAGTAAAGCTGTCACTGTTTGCAGATGACATGATACTATACATAGAGAATCCTAAAGATGCTACCAGAAAACTACTAGAGCTAATCCATGAATTTGGTAAAGTAGCAGGATACAAAATTAATGCACAGAAATCTCTGGCATTCCTATACACTAAGGATGAAAAATCTGAAAGTGAAATCAAGAAAACACTCCCATTTACCATTGCAACAAAAAGAATAAAATACCTAGGAATAAACCTACCTAAGGAGACAAAAGACCTGTATGCAGAAAATTATAAGACACTGATGAAAGAAATTAAAGATGATACAAATAGATGGAGAGATATACCATGTTCTTGGATTGGAAGAATCAACATTGTGAAAATGACTCTACTACCCAAAGCAATCTACAGATTCAATGCAATCCCTGTGAAACTACCACTGGCATTTTTCACAGAACTAGAACAAAAAATTTCACAATTTGTATGGAAACACAAAAGACCCCGAATAGCCAAAGCAATCTTGAGAACGAAAAATGGAGCTGGAGGAATCAGGCTTCCTGACTTCAGACCATACTACAAAGCTACAGTAATCAAGACAGTATGGTACTGACACAAAAACAGAAAGAGAGATCAATAGAACAGGATAGAAAGCCCAGAGATAAATCCATGCACATATGGTCACCTTATCTTTGACAAAGGAGGCAGAAATGTACAGTGGAGAAAGGACAGCCTATTCAATAAGTGGTGCTGGGAAAACTGGACAGCTACATGTAAAAGTATGAGATTAGATCACTCCCTAACACCATACACAAAAATAAGCTCAAAATGGATTAAAGACCTAAATGTAAGGCCAGAAACTATCAAACTCTTAGAGGAAAACATAGGCAGAACACTCTATGACATAAATCACAGCAAGGTCCTTTTTGACCCACCTCCTAGAGAAATGGAAATAAAAACAAAAATAAAGAAATGGGACCTAATGAAACTTAAAAGCTTTTGCGCAGCAAAGGAAACCATAAAGAAGACCAAAAGACAACCCTCAGAATGGGAGAAAATATTTGCAAATGAAGCAACTGACAAAGGATTAATCTCCAAAATTTTTAAGCAGCTCATGCAGCTTAATAACAAAAAAACAAACAACCCAATCCAAAAATGGGCAGAAGACCTAAATAGACATTTCTCCAAAGAAGATATACAGAGTGCCAACAAACACATGAAAGAATGCTCAACATCACTAATCATTAGAGAAATGCAAATCAAAACTACAATGAGATATCATCTCACACCAGTCAGAATGGCCATCATCAAAAAATCTAGAAACAATAAATGCTGGAGAGGGTGTGGAGAAAAGGGAACCCTCTTACACTGTTGGTGGGATTGTAAATTGATACAGCCACTGTGGAGAACAGTATGGAGGTTCCTTAAAAAGCTACAAATAGAACTACCATATGACCCAGCAATCCCACTACTGGGCATATACCCTGAGAAAACCATAATTCAAAAAGAGTCATGTACCAAAATGTTCATTGCAGCTCTATTTACAATAGCCCAGAGATGGAAACAACCTAAGTGTCCATCATCGGATGAATGGATAAAGAAGATGTGGCACATATATACAATGGAATATTACTCAGCCATAAAAAGAGACGAAATTGAGCTATTTGTAATGAGGTAGATAGACCTAGAGTCTGTCATACAGAGTGAAGTAAGTCAGAAAGAGAGAGACAAATACCGTATGCTAACACATATATATGGAATTTAAGGGAAAAAAAATGTCATGAAGAACCTAGGGGTGAAACAGGAATAAAGACACAGACTTACTAGAGAATGGACTTGAGGCTATGGGGAGGGGGAAGGGTAAACGGTGACAAAGCGATAAAGAGGCATGGACATATATACACTAGCAAACGGAAGGTTGATAGCTAGTGGGAAGCAGCCGCATAGCACAGGGAGATCAGCTCGGTGCTTTGTGACCGCCTGGAGGGGTGGGATAGGGAGGGTGGGAGGGAGGGAGACGCAAGCGGGAAGAGATATGGGAACATATGTATATATATAACTGATTCATTTTGTTGTGAAGCTGAAACTAACATACCATTGTAAAGCAATTATACTCCAATAAAGATGTTTAAAAAAAAAAAAAGCTGGAAGGAAGATAGGAGAAGTGGGTTTGCACTACTGGTCTAGAGTAACACAGCTTATTATTGACACGTTCAGGACTAGAAACCACGTCTCCAAATTCCAGCTCAAATGCTTTTTATAATGTATGATACCCCTTCTGCTACAAGTTAAGTTAGCAACCTACTTTGAATCTTCATAAGCTCAGAACTAGTTGTACTATACACAATGGGGAGATGACTTAAGTTATATCTGAGAAATAAGAACAAACTGTGAGAGTTATACGTGTTAGAATATGATTCATTAGCAACTTGAGGAGGATAATGAGAAAAAGGAATGGCTTATTCACATAATATAAATAATACTGCTATTTGTATTTTCCTGTTAAATCTCTGCTACCTCCATGAAGTGTATTCTTTGTGGTATAGAAATGGAAAATGTAAATTCCAGACCAGCTTCCCCCGTTATTCTCCATCTCTCTGGCAGACTTCCTTCACCATCTGTAATGCTAATGTTAACCTAATTTGCTGCTCCTCGAAAGATATCTCAGTTGATTTCCCCCAATTATTCAGTGCTTATTTAACTCAACACGTTTTTGCTGAAAACCTATACTGTGTTAGATACTATGGAGGATATAAAAATAATTAAATAAACAAACAAATCTAAAAAACCCCATTTTCAAGGAGCCCAGGAACAAGGAAGGGGCACGGAGTTTATTTGCTATTTTGTTTAATCCAGCTCACTGCTACCTCTTACTATGACTAATCAAAAGTTGAGGTGTAATAGAAAAAACTAACAGCAGATGGGGAAGCTGGAGACATGGAATCTAGTTCTTACTCAACATTTAATTAGCTGTATGACCTTGGGCACGTCACTTAATCACAATGGAACTCCATATATATATTTTTTTATCTCTAAAATGAGAGGTTTAGACAGGAAATAATTTCAAAGCACCCTTCAGAGTCTAAAGTCTCAATTTATGATTACAATATATTTATGGGAACGAAGCAATCTTCTAATTTATTCCAGATTATGCCAAAATTAACTTATAATTAACTGATGTTACCCTCACTTTAATTTAGAGCACTGAATAAAACTGAAATTGCAAATTGAAATCAAAATGAAACAAAGGTTTTAGTGTTAGTGATGTTGGCAAGAAAGTTGGTAGTTAAGGTTCAAATGACTACTATAGATTCTTTTTGTTTAGCTTTTGCCCAATCCATATATGCTGAGCCTTACTGTCTGATGTCTTTTTATTGTGATTTAAGGTACAAAGCATGTGTGTGCGTGTGCACACACACACACACGCACACAGACACAAATCCTATTTAAGGACAGAGAAAGGTAAAAGAAGGTATTTTGACCCAGGGCTCACAATTCACCTATTCTTTGCACCAAATGAAGGTTTCCTCTTTCAGCTGTGGTTAGTCTTGGTTTCTGTGTGGAGCACTGGGCAGGCTGGTACAGATGCATATACAGCTTTGCCACAGATCATGCCCTTCACAGCTAAAAACTGTACATTGGTGGTCCTGACCCTTAGGAGCCCTATTTGACAGGGTGCAGTATAGAAGAACTCACATTCTTGTTTGTGTCCTCAAAATTGGTGTGTGTGTGTGTGTGTGTGTGTGTGTGTGTTTAACATTTCAGCATATCTTTGCTTTCCTTTGATTCTTCTGAGGTTTAAGGGTGGTCATTGGCAGAATTACACAAATAGAGTGTTCACAGCTCAGCAGTCGTTGGATCCACATTTGGAGTTCTACGTGGGTGGCACAGGAATAAATGCCAATGAGAAGCCAGGACAGATCTGTTAACAGAAATTAAATGACTCAGGATACAGCTCTGAAAGCTTCCATTAAAAAGCCTGAAACACTTAAAAATTATAATAGTAGGAAAAAGACTGATTTAAAAATTGCTTTGAATCTATTAATCTTTTCAAAAGCATATATCTTTTCATATGTCCAATAATTAGTATTTTTAATATTTTTAAAAGTGAGAGGCAAAGTAGTCTTCAGAATTGAGTTTTGCTTCACTTTAGATTTTTAAAAATTGAAGCCAGAAACAGAATTTCTTTGTGTTCCTGCTCTGGCAAAAATGGGCTTGTGGGAACAGATCGAAAGATGAGAAAAATATTACCGAAAACATAGCCTATGAAATACAGCCTGTTCTTCTAAATTTATACCTTTCTATGGGATGTTATCAGTTATACTGATGCAATCAAAATCGATTTCAACGTAAGTATTTAGTTACATTTCCAGAATCGTAAGTAGTGCAATATCAATGATCTGTGCCCAGCTTTCTTTTTTCAAAAATATTGAGCTTGGCTCACCTTACTATTAATAAGTAGCTTGCTTAAGAGTTTCACTCAAAAATTACAATGATTAAACAATTCATTTTGCATATGTGTAGAAGTATAGACATATATTTTTCAGAAAATAGTCTCAATTTTAGCTTTTAGGGTAGCAGCTATTTCTGGTTCTGCTTCTGTCTGGTTGCAGGCAGGATAAATACTGAAATATATAGTAAAAATAATTAATTTTCAGTATTTTCCTTTAACCATTGAACATTAGAAGTATCCTATGTTAAGGACTGTGTCCGCAGTTGCTGCCCACCTGGTTGGCTGGCCACCCATGCTGAGAAGCCACAGACCCTGATTTCTGTAGTAAAGCATTATTTTCCTTTAGTGGTCACCATACCATGCTAGGATTGCCATTAAATGATGGCCTTAGGGCTTTCCTGGGACACTGTAATGTGTTCTTTCCTGCCTCATTGCCAGGGCGATTATTCTCAGGGAAAAGCTATTTCCAGGGGGATTGTAAGAGATGTGCTGGCTGCCCAAGAAGGAATTTTGAAAAGAGCTGTGGTGCTGGAAGAAATGATGCTGACCACATGTGTTCTCTGAGATCTCACAGAGAGCAAAGCCCAGAAAAAGAGGCCACTTAGAGAAGACTTTTTCTACTGTTCCTCCCATTGAAAAGCAATGGGGCCTCCCCCTGTGGAGTTACGGAAGAGAGATTTAGGATGGGAAGCAGCATTCCCCTCTGCAAATCATGGAAGGGCTAGTGCCTTTCATCTGTAATTTAACAAGTCAGAAGGTAACTGACATTGACCTGGAGTCCATTGGCTCTACTGAGTCTGTGGAGATGCACTAGAGGAAATCTGCTCATCAAATTGTTATCTATGTCATGCAGCTTCAGCTTCTTCATAGATTTTCATGAAGATGAGCGGGCATGAGGATATCAAGCCACAGGTGACAGTTACTGAGCACTTGCCTTGGGAGGATTGTTCCTTCTGTGTCCTGTTGACCCTCACGGCCTTCCTAAAAGCCACATAGGCTCTTTGTAGAAGAGTCTGTGGAATCCAAAAACTCAGGTGAATTGCTTAAACTCATCCTTTTCAGGCAAGTTGGGGCAAAGGGGAAAGACTAAGACTCTTACCTCCAAACCCTGTGGTCTGTATGCTAAAATTCTCAGGGAGCAAGGCCTCTGGCCGGAAAAACTCCTTTTCCCTCATGGCCCCAGCAAAACTGGGTAGTGAGCTCTGTACTTGGGTGACTGTTCTAGTTATCTGTGCCGTGTAACAAACTACCCCAAAGCTTGGTGGCTTAAAATAACAGCATATTTTATAATATTTTGTGGTTTTTATGGGACAACAATTCAAGAAGGGCTCAGCTAGGTAGTTCTGTCTCAGAATCTCTCATCTAATTATAGTTAGACAGTGGTTGGAGCTGGAATAGTAGACGACTAGAACACCTGGAAGCTGGCCAGTCATCTCTCTCTTCCTATAGTCCTAGAGGCCTTTCCTTGTGGACTCTCTTTGTAGGTTTAGTTTGGGCTTTCTCACCGCATGGCAGCTGAAAGGTAGAACTTCTTAATGTGGCATCTCAGGGCTTCAACACAAGTGTTTCAGCAAACTGGGTGGGAGCTATATCTGAGATTGTATCCTGGTTGGAATTTAGTCATATGCCTCTCCCTAGGTACAAGGAGAACTAGACAGTATGATGCCAGCTTGGCAGCCATGGGTTCAGTTAAAATGTGAGATTTCTATTTCTAAAAGGGAGATGTGAGGATAGTATCAGGGACATTAAATAGTCTCTGCCACAAAGTTATCATGGAGTTACAGAGTCCACATAGAAATGCTGGTAGAAGGTATGATTACAATGATGATCTTGTGCCCCCTTCACTCTCATCTGAGCCACTGCAACCATATCTAGTCTGAGTATATTTGCAGAATATCCAGATTATAAAAGGGGTCTGACTGAGGGTCCAAAAGGAATGGAGCCAGATAGCTGATCAGCTCCAGATTTACAAGGGACAGTTTTTACTTTGTGGTATTTCTTTTTTTTTTTAATTTTATTGAAGTATAGTTGATATACAATGTTGTGTTAATTTCTGCTGTACAGCAAAGTGACTCAGTTAAACATATATGTATTCTTTTAAATATTCTTTTCCATTACAGTTTATCACAGGATATTGAATATAGTTCCCTGTGCTGTACAGTAGGACCTTGTTGTTTATCCATTCTATGTATAATAGTTTGCTTCTGCTAATCCCAAACTCGTAATGCTTCCCTTGCCCTCCCTTCCCCTCCCTTGGCAACCACAAGTCTGTTCTCCATATCTTTGAGTCTGTTTTTGTTTTGTAGATGTTTTAGATTCTACGTGTAAGTGATATCATATGGTATTTGTCTTTCTCTTTCTGACTTACTTCGCTTAGTATGATAATCTCTAGGTCCATCCATGTTGCTGCAAATGGCATTATTTTATTCTTTTTAATAGCTGGGTAATAGTCCGTTGTATATATGTACCATATCTTCTTTATCCATTCATCTGTCAATGGACATTTAGGCTGTTTCCATGTCTTGGCTATTGTAAATAGTGCTGCTATAAACATTGGGGTAATGTATCTTTTAGAATTATAGTTTTGTCTGGATATATGCCCAGGATTAGGATTGCTGGATCATATGGCAATTCTATTTTTAGTTTTTTTTAGGAACCTCCATACTGTTCTCCATAGTGGCTGTACCAGTTTACATTCCCACCAACAGTGTGAGAGGGCTCCCTTTTCTCCACACCCTCTGCAACATTTATTATTTGTAGATGTTTTAATGATGGACATTCTGACTGGTGTGAGGTAGTACCTCATTGTAGTTTTGATTTGCATTTCTCTAATAATTAGTGATGATGAGCATCTTTTCATGTGCCTCCTGGCTATCTGTATGTCTTCTTTGGAGAAATGTCTATTTAGGTCTTCTGCCCATTTTTTGATTGGGTTGTTTGGTTTTTTTCTGGTTATTGACTTGTAGGAGCTGTTTGTATATTTTGGAAATTAAGCCCTTGGTCACATCATTTGCAAATATTTTCTCCCAGTCTGTAGGTTGCCTTTTCGTTTTGTTTCAGGTTTCCTTTGCTGTGCAAAAGCTTATAAGTTTGATTGAGTCACATTTGTTTATTTTTGCCTTGGGAGACTGACCTAAGAAAATATTGCTATGATTTACGTCAGAGAACATTTTGCCTATGTTCTCTTCTAGGAGTTTTATGGTGTCTTGTCTTGTATTTAAGTCTTTGAGCCATTTTGAGTTTATTTTTGTGTATGGTGTGAGGGTGTGTTCTATCTTCCTTGATTTACATGCAGCTGTCCAACTTTCCCAACACCACTTGCTGGAGAGACTCTCTTTTCCCCATTGTATATTCTTGCCTCCTTTGTCGAAGATTAATTGTCCATAGGCGTGTTTATTTCTGGTCTCTCTATTCTGTTCCATTGGTCCATATGTCTATTTTTGTGCCAGTACCATACTGTTTTGATTACTGTAGCTTTGTAGTATTGGCTGAAGTCTGGGAGGGTTATGACTCCAGCTTTGATCTTTTTCCTCAGGATTGCTTTGGCAATTCCGGGTCTCTTATGGTTCCATATAAATTTTACGGTTATTTGTTCTAGTTCTGTGAAAAATGTCATGGGTATTTTGCTTTGTGGTATTTCTAGGGGACCACTTTGTCATTGATAGTATTGAATAAAAACATAAAGAAACACTAATCTGCGGAGCACCAAAGATAATGCAGAGCATTGCCTTGGGAACCTGAGAGATAAAAGGAGTATGAGATGATACTTGTCTCCAAAGAACATGAAGTCTACTTGCGTAGACTCAATCTTGAAAAGTTAAAGAGGCACGAGGTTATAAAATGATGATTTAACATTTCTTTGGTTACTCTTCGTGTGCTCTGTAACACAAAAGAACCCTATGGCCCACTGAAGATCCATCTAAGCTCGCTATTAGATGGGCTGCCTTATGCAGGCCAAAGACAAGAAAGCCAAAGCAACAGTAAGGAGCTGGAGAGAGAAGATGCTCTAAGAGTGTGTAGACTGGGGATCGACAGCCTCACCCAATTGCAACCATCTGCCCCCTTAGTCCCACTCATGGCCTAATGAGTTCTATAGAGAGAAGCACAATGGAGTCCAAGGATAGAGGGCCTTCTGGAGGTTGAAGTCCTCTTAAGAAGTTTACTGAAGAAGTAAATGTCACCTGGAGAATGGATAAAATAGAGAAAAGAAAGGAAGTCTTTTGAGATTAAGAGACGAAAAAGGGAAAATGAGAGGCATGTTCTAGGACTAACTAGTTATGACAGTTGACTGGAGAGAAAGGTCATGCAGACACAGAGTGTGAGGAACAAGGGCTGGGATCAGTGTATGAAGGACTGTGAGTGCCCAGTCAAGAATCTTTCTAATATGCTGTCTGTTGTGGAAAGCAACAGGCTGGGCTTGACAAAAGATGTTTTTAAATAACACGCTACACCTAGACAGTGCAGGCACACCACTTAGCTACATTGGAATTTAAATGTTAGCTGGAAGTTGTTAATCACAGTGGTTTCTTCTGGAACCTGGGGGCGTACACAAAAGTTTCATTTTGAAGAGATCTATATTTAACTAGCTAAGCATCTTTTCCAGACTTTGGTCTTTGAGTGTTTAATCAGTTTTTGTTTATTCTGTTTGATGAGCCTGCTCTCACAGAGCTTTCTTTGGGGCTTCCTAAGATGAGTGTCTTCAGAAGGGAGAGGAGTAGACATCTCCCCAAGCCTGCCTCTGCCTCGAGGGGGTGTGGGAGCTGCTGTGCCGTTGCTGTTCTTAGCACAGAGCCACAAAAAGACAGATGTGAGGCCTGCGCACTTGTGCCTTCAGGGTTGAAGGCGGTTCCGCTGCAAACATCAAGTGACATTACTTTCACTAAAGATCAAAACAAAGTGATTAAAAAACGTTTGCTTAGTCAGAGTAAGTCTACTCTCAGTGACGTTAAGAAAAGGTGGAGAGTAAGGATCCAGGTGTAACTTGGAGCCTGCATTTCTAGCACCCTTCCATAGGTCAATGAAAAGGATTTGGCTAATATTTGTTTGATAAACACATGTACTGTATGTATATTAGTGCATTGCAGTGCCAAGCACAGTCTCTGGGACATGGGAGATTCTTAATAAATTGCGTTGAATGACTGAATTAAGTAACCTATGTAAAATAGCTGTGGAAACAAGTATCAATAAGAAGAATCGTTAATTATGCTTCTGCTTGTAGTATAGTCTTCTTTGTTTGTTTGCTTTTCTTTTAAACAGCTCAGAAATTTGGGGAGGGAGGAGAGAAGAAACACATAAAAAATAAAAAGAATCACCTCTCATTTCACTTTTCAAAGGTAATCACTTCCAACATGTAGGTATATTCCTTCCAGTCTTTTTCCTATGTATATCTTTGTTCATATATAAATTGTCATTTATTTAAACCAAGTATATAACCTGAAGAACAGAAGCATAAATTAAAGAATACTATATGGATTTATTGTCTTCTCTGCTCTAGTCTGAAAACATAAAAAAGATATGTAAACATATACCTATATTTTATGTGAGTCACCATTAGCTTAATCACACATTTGGAGACTGCTGTGTCAACACACACACGTCGTATTATACCTGTGCTCCTCTTTGCTCTCCATTTTAGCAGCATTCATTTAAAGTCGAATTAATGTTAAACTAAAAACAAAATCCAAAACAAAAAGGCAGGCAAAAACCTCACAACGTTTTGAGGCCATTCAGCCTTGTAATCAGGCAGCTGTTCAGCGTGTGACCATTAGTCAGACCTTGCCTTCCTCACTAAGGCTTGCACAAAAGATGTTAGAGGCCTGTGTATTGATTGCCCCCTTGTTGGTTATTTTGCTAAGACATGATTACAGCCTCTGAAATTGGCTTGTCGAGGGAGCCTCCAGGCCAGAGATCTACGGTGAAGATAGCACAGGAGCCAGCAAAATATTTTAATACGTTGACACTATAAAATTGGACAGTATCCTTGTTTTCCATAAGCCTTGGAAGGCTGTCCACGTACTTGACGTTAAGGGTTTTGAGTATCCCCACTCTGTCAATATGCTAGGAAGATAATGGGCTTTTCTTAGGTATGATATAAGGAGGTTTCCATAAAGGGCATTTACTTGTGCAGTTGGGATGTTTTGCCCTCCTTTTCCTCCTGCTTTTCTATCTAGCTGCACAGGAGGTAGGATAAGGCGCCCAGGAGGGATATGAGGTGGCTGGTATGTGCTCTCCCAACCCTTCACCACAAACCCGGCTGCCTAAGCTGAAGCAGCCACACAGAGAGCTAAGGAAACTTTAAAAACTTAATTAAGGGGAAAAAAGCAAACAAAATAATGCTATAGTGGATTTACTTAGTGCTGTAGCCTTGCCAGGGAAACCACAGAGTCTGCATTTATATAAGACATATCTAATTAAAACGGGAGACGGGACAACGAGCTTTCTTTTAAGTTCATTTAAATACATGTTTATGTTGTGTTTAAGTTCCCTGTGGGGTAATGTAACGCTGATCCAAAGGCATAAAAGCAGTTTGATTAGGCAACTGTAGGTCTTCGTGAATACTTTGAGCCTTAAGTACTTAAGACTTAATCTCCCCCATACCCCATACCAAGGTTATCCACTGAGGCTGGGCGAGCCCCACCCCTGAAGGCAATACATCTGAGGCTGGACTGATTCATCTTCCCTTTGTAGTCTCCTTTCCCTCCTGCCTTGGTTCTTTCACTCAAGGTTATCATACTTGAGCCTTATTTTTGTTCTTCTCTGCTCTCAATGATTTATGTTATCCTTTCAGATGATATATTTATTTGACAAAGAATAACTCTCCTTTCTCTTTGCTTTTCATACCACTTCTCTCTGAGGGCAATGCAAATATTTTAAATAGGACTTCAATTTGGAGAAATTTTAAATGTTTACAAGTCAGCCAAAATATCCACATTCGATATACATCTAAACAAGAAGATGAAGTTTGGGGAACTAAGATGTCTTTCTCTGTTTGCTCCCGATATGTATTATGTTTTAGGACCTCACTTCTTAAAGCGAGTGGTCCAGCCGCATTAGCATCACCTGGGAGCTTGCTGGAGCTACAGACTCTCAGGGCCATCCCCAGGCCAACTGAACTGGAATCTGCATTCTAATAAGATACCCAGATGATTAGTGAGTACATTACAGTTGGAGAAGCACCAATTCCCTCAGACTCATCTCCTTGAGACATTATGTAGGTTCTCCAGCAGGAAGACTGTGGAAAACATCCTGTATGCTCAGGTTAGATTCTTCCTTAGGCATCTTGAATGGCCTTTTTATGGACTCATTAGAAGTCTGCTACATAGAATAAAAATGAAGAATCACTGCACAAGGTTTTAAGTCTCCCCTTTAATTATGTCTGAATTTAATTTGTAATGGTTCTGGACTATAATTAGTACATTAAAAATCGATTTACTATTCATTTATGAATACATTTAAATTGGGTACTTGTGAACAAAAAATTTTCTTTAGTATTATATACCTATATGTGGCAAAGTAGCTTCTCTATAGAATGTTTATTCTGCCACAGATTTTGAAAAAGGCTATAATCACATCATATATCCATAAAGGAACACTAGAGTTACATTCTTCTTTTGAAATTTCTCGTTAATATAGACGCTATTTGATCTAACTGAAATGGATATTTCATCACTGGCTGCATGTGTTGTCACATTCTTGAGAAAGAATGTAACAATTTTAAAATAATCTCATCTGCTTAAGAACGTTATTGTACTATCTGAAAGGCCATTTGGGGTTCGATTAAACAAAGTAATTAAAATAAATTTATGATTTGTTCTAAAACTTGAGCTGAATTTAATATGTATATGGTAATTGCTGTTATATTTTTAAAGAAATACTGTCATCTTTTGTTGTCAAAGTCTTGTCTAATGAAGCAAGAACAAATGCTTCTTTGTTTAACCACTCTTAGTGCAATCTTGAAATTAATTTTTAAGAAGTTATTGGTTCAGAATTATGTAGTTTCAAGAATTATCCAGCCCCCACTCTTTATTCTGTAGATAAATGATCCTCCTTCCTCATCCTCATGGCTACAGTATCGTAGACAGAGACTAAACACTAATTTTCCTTTAATTTGTTAGTCATTCCCAGCCATCATGAGTAATAGCAATTCAAGTGATTTCACAACACAAGCCCAAGACTGAAAAGTTCCGTTCCCATTGTTGATGCTGAGGGCCTGTTAGATACTGCAGGATTTATCTTGAATCAATAAACACAGTCCAGATTTACAGGAGATTCTCACCTCAAGAGCAACTGTTCTTGTTGCTCAAAGGAAAGCCATCATGCTTGTGTATAGTAGGGGCTCAGGCACAAATGTTGGTTTATAATTTTAGGTGTCACAGTGTAATTGCATTATATCATTTCAGTTAGTTTAAGTTTCATACCTCTAAGATTGTTGTATTCTGAAGCGGGAAATAGTTTTAAAAAACCTTAAACTAAGATTCACAGTTTTTACTGGCTATCATTTTATTTTTTTTAATTTTGAAAAAAGATTTATTTATTATTTATTTATTTTTGGCTTCGTCGGGTCTCAGTTGTGGCATGCGGGCTCTTCGTTGTGGTGCATGGACTTCTGTCTAGTTGTGGTGCACAGGCTCCAGGGCACGTGGGCTCTGTAGTTGTGGCTCACGGGTTCTAGAGCACCTGGGCTCTGTAGTTTGCAGCACGTGGGCTCTAGTTGAGGTTTGTGAGCTCAGTAGTTGTGGTGCGTGGGCTTAGTTGCCCCGTGGCATGTGGGATCTTAGTTCCCTGACCAGGGATCGAACCCGCGTTCCCTGTATTGTAAGGTGGATTCTTTACCACTGGGCCACCAGGGAAGTCCCCTGGCTATCATTTTATGTCATCATCATCATTGCTAACACTATGCGCACTTTCTATATGCTGCAGACAAACTAGTCTAAATCCCTTTTACATATCAAATCATTAAAGCACACAGGAAGCTTTTTAGGTACGTAATATTATTCTCATTTTAAGAGAAGGAAACTTGCGACTCAGAAAGCTTAAACAACTAGTCCAAGATCACATAGTTAAGAAATGGTAAAGCTGGAATCTAATGGTATATGAATATAATTTAGTCACTTTAAATTTGTGAGCCTGAAGAACACATACTGTGAACTTATTCTAATTTGGGGGGTGGGGAGAGGAATGCCTTCTCTTGTAAGACAATTACTTTTTGCATTTGTTTATTTACTTACTTTTGCTTTCTGCAGGTTAAAAGTGTAATGGCATTATGAAATTGAAATCTCTGTCTGAAGTTATCATTTAGAATTTTTCCTTCAATTTTAAGAAAATTGTATAATGTATAGTTGTATATTATAATGAAAATATAATTTTATACATGTATATTATAATGAAAAAGTAGATCAGTAATAGCTCAGCTGCAAGTCTTGCCTTTGGTTGCAATGTGATTTTTTAAATACAATTTTATATTCTGGGGCACATACTTCACACTGAAGACAATGGAAAAATCTTTCGAATTTTGAAGAAAGGGAATCCAATCAGAAGACTGTTGTAGTCATTTAAACGAGGGATATGGAGTCAAGGCAGGTGGGTCAATGACATGGGAAAAAAGTGACTGATTTACAAAAGAAGTCTCAACAAGGGCTCCTCAATAACAAGATACATGAAGAGGGTGAAAGATGTTACAGAACCCTAAGTCTTTTTTTTATTTTTGAGGTACGTGGGGCTCTCACTGTTGTTGCCTCTCCCGTTGCGGAGCACAGGCTCCGGACGCGCAGGCTCCGGACGCGCAGGCTCAGCGGCCATGGCTTGTGGGATCTTCCCGGACCGGGGCACGAACCCGTGTCCCCTGCATCAGCAGGCACACTCTCAACCACTGCGCCACCAGGGAAGCCCCAGAACCCTAAGTCTTGAGCCTAGGTAAATTTAAGAACGGTGGCGAGAGAAAGGTCTTTGGAGAAAAATGATGAGTTTAATTTGCGACATAGACTCTGAAGGAATGACAGGATATCCAATTTGAATTTATCCAGTGCTTAGCAAGGAAGGTTGAAACTGTAGAGAGGTCGGGGTGGGTGTGAGAGTTGGTTAAGATGTCCTTACCCTTTCCAGGTAAGGGTCCAGCGAGGGCCTCCAAAATGGTTAGAATGGGGTTGGCCAGGTGGGGGCAGCAGAGCATCACCAATTGCTGAGGACAGCTGGCCAGGACAAGGGCACTGACACCGATGTTTGTTTGGACTGATGCATTCTCATTTGGAGGCAGGAAGAACTGCAGCTAGCTAAGGACACAGAGACAGTGGGGCCCTAGAGGTGGATCACCTGGACAGTACAAACATATGGAAGCCGAAAGATGGAAAGATTTCTAGAAGGTCAGGGGAGAGTAGATGTGTGAACAGAAGCAAATAACTAGGGAATTTGAAGAAAGTGATTTTAGAGGAGTAGTGGGGACAATAGATTAAAAGGGATTAAGCAGGGAATGAGAATGGAAATGGAGAAATATTTGTTTCAAGTTTGCCAACGAAGGAAGCAGGGTGATAGGATGGTAGTTTGAGGGGGAGTTAGAATGGAGGGTTTTTTTTTTTTAATGTGAAGTGTTCTTGTGAATGTTTATGAGCTGAATGGACTAGTCTTATGAAGAGAATAATTGAAGATGCCAGTGAGAGAAAGAATGAGGGGATAATTATGAAGCTACCTCTCAGAAGAGTTGGGATACAATCAAGAGCTCTAGTGGAAGGCTTGGGTTGGAGGAGAGTACAGATGATAGAGATTTTGTGGAGTTTTATTGAGTGCCAAGTTTGCATAAGTAAGCTGTGTTCTAAATGTTCATTACTTATTTGGAAAGCTTAAACCATGTCCTCTGGGAGACACGGTGGTGCTGTGGATGTGGCATGTGGGAAGTGGGATGATTCTGGAGTGAGCTCTTCAGATAGCCCTTAAGTTATTAATCACCTCCTGTTGATAATTGTGCATATAGCCTGGAGTTATAGAACTTATTTTTCACTCTTACATCCTCTTTCTCAGAGATGTTTTACTGTTTTTTTCTTTCTTTTTGATTATGTTTTTTAAAATCTTTATTGCAGTGTAGTTAATTTACAATGCTGTTAGTTTCAGGTGTACAGCAAAGTGAATCAGTTATATATATATACACACATCCACTCTTTTTTTAGATTCTTTTCCCATATAGGTCATTACAGAGCACTGAGTAGAGTTCCCTGTGCTATAGAGTAGGTCCTTATTAGTTACTTATTTTATGTATAGTAGTGTGTACATTTCAACCCCAATCTCCCAATTTATCCCCCCATTTTACTTTTATGTTTAAAATATTTTTAGCTATATCAAAATCTTTACCCCCATTGTTGCAGGAACACTTTAATATTGAAGGACTGGAATATTTAGTAATCAGTTTTTAACAGTGTCAATAACTTGGGTACTATTCCTGGAACCCAGGTGTTTCCAAGTTGGAAACTTAGACCATTGGTTATCAATCCTGGCTGCACATTAGAATCACTTGGAGGGGTTTCTAAGCAATAGCCATGCCTCACCCCACTCGCAAAGATGCTGATTCAAGTGGTTTGGAATGGGTCTTATCAGTTTTTTTAAACCAGTTTCCCAGGTGATTGTAATATACAGCCAAAGTTGAAAACCACTGACTTAGACCAACAGCACTTTTACTATTAGGCAACTTGTTCAATGCATCATTTAACATAGGCGGTCCCTGCAAACTCAATATGAGTAAAGTAAAATGCATTTCCAAAAGTAATTTTCCCTCCTGATTTTTCTTTGTCAATTGCACTTCCATAAAGGAAAACATGGAGACCGCTTTGATTCAAATTTTGAGGAGTTTCCCCTTCTTAAACAAAAATCTTTTCAAAGCAATTATTTCAGAGTGGGTACATATCTGCTGCTCCTTTTACAAAAAATTTTGGAGGGGACTGGGGACAAATCATGATTAGCAGAGTTGAAAGGTACTGAGAATTACCTAACCCAATTTATTTGACACGTGAGAAAATCGAGGTGCAGATTGGTTGAGTGACTTGCTGAATAACACACAGGAAAATGAATTACATGGAGGAAGGATAAAGGGAAGGCCTGTATGAAGTGTACTGATCTGGATTAGTGGCCAGGAATAGAACTCAGATCTTATTTTCAGTTCATGGCTATTTTGACCACAAGAGGAAAACCGGTCAGCCTAAATTGGTAGGTCAAAGAAACAGAAAATTTTGTCCTCAAAACATAACTCATTGTCCAGCCCACTGTAAAAAAATAAAGGTCATCTACCATTATTCTCACTGTTATTCTTGATTCCTCTCCTCTAACCATTATGTCTTGGCTTTTCTCTTACCCATCATTTGTCATTTTTGAGCATTGATTACTCAAAGCTTTATGGACCTTTTCTGCTCCCTTTATGCTGAATTAATTCTTTTATTATGTTTTATTAATTTACCGGCAGAATTTTTTCCCACATTTTTATAAGAGCTTTGGCTCTAAAAGAAGCATTTATTATACATGTACTTTAACCCCAAAGGAAACCAGAAAAAAAGTAAACTGGAACAATAAATTAATTTTTAATTTACAGGGATATTAAGAGATGAAGTATGGTTAGAAAAAGATTTCCTGAAGTAAAATAACCATGCTGCCATTCAATCCTTGCCATGAATGTGGTTTGTCAAAAAACCAAATTAAATCCATTTAAAAAAATGTTCTGTGTTCTTTTAAACAAATATTTTTCTACAATTTCAGCAAAAGGAAAATAGTCCATTCAAGGTAATAAATATTAGAGTGCTTACTATTTGTAAGGCACTGCGGTGGACCCTGAAAAGAATACTAAAATGAGTTAAGTCCCTGCCCTTGGTAGAGGGGTGTGTGTCTTTTTGTCTTTCAAGACGTCTTTGCATAAACAAAAATCTGGGGTCTCGGAGGGAATCACATAAATTTTCCCACATTCTTGCCCTTTCATCACCAGCAGGTCATATAAATCACTTGACACCCTTAAAATCACAAAATCCCTGCCCTCCGGGAATTTGTAATCTAGTGGGGGCAAGCAATAGGCAAACAAGTAAAATATGTATGTGTTACAGAGAAAAATAAAGCAGAGAGGGGGCTTAGGGAGTTCTTAGCATGATGTTGGAGCAATATCAAATATGCTTGCCAGGGAGGATCTTAATCAGAAAGAGACCTGAAATAATGAGCTGAGTGAAATAAGGGTGTTAGCCAAGAAAGATACCTGAAGCAGAACATTCCAAGCAGATGGAAGAGCAAATACCAAGGCCCTCGGTTGGAAGAGTGCCTGGCCTGTTCAAAGATGAATTAGGGGCTTTGAAGGCCAGTGTGGCTGGAATAGGCCAACTAGGGAAAGAGCAGTAGGAGAAAATTTAGACAGCTAAGAAGCGGAGAGGCTTTGCGTTTTACTCTAATGAGAAGCCACTGGAGGATTTTGGCGAGCAGAGTAGTGACATGTTTTTGTTTTGTTTTGTTTTGTTTTGCGGTACGCGGGCCTCTCACTATCGTGGCCTCTCCCGTTGCGGAGCACAGGCTCCGGGCGCTCAGGCTCAGCGGCCATGGCTCACGGGCCCAGCCGCTCCGCGGCATGTGGGATCTTCCTGGACCGGGGCACGAACCCGTGTCCCCTGCCTCGGCAGGCGGACTCTCAACCACTGCGCCACCAGGGAAGCCCTGTTGTTTTTTTTTTTTTTAAACCTATTAATAATTTAATAAAAAGCTATGTAAAAAGGTGTGGTCAGAATGATGGGAACCAGCAAGGATTTCTAAGGCAGCCAGATACTACCAGTAGCAGAGGCTGTTACAGTTTAGGTGGATCATGATCAAAGCTGATCATGGCAGAAGCAGAAACACAAAAAGTGACTACAACATCCGGTAAAGAGAGACCATTGTGGAATAGGGAGTAGTGAGAAATGATCGAATTCTGCATATTTTGTTGGTGGAGCCATCAGGATTTGTTGAAGGTCCAAAGGTGTGATGGGACAGAAAGAACGAGGCTAAACTGCTGCCAGCTTTGATTGGTCACACTCTCAGTATCACCGTTGTAAAAGGTGAAGATTTGTGAACGTTCTGATTCTACGTTTTCATCTCAGACTATTTAATCAGAATCTCCTGGATCGTGACCTTGGACACAATACATTTAAAATGGTCTCTAATTATTCTTCTAAAGCCAACTTGACATGAGCTAAGGATTGGAACCTGCTGGCTCAGGTCTCACTTGAGTTACATGAAACAGGCCACGCCTTCAGGGTACAAATTAGGAGCACAGCCCTGTGCAAGGTACGTGGGTGGGTGGGCTTCTGAATGGAGAGATTAATCCCATTCCGATCCCTCTCGCAGAACGCAGGAACACTGCAAAGACATCTGAAGTGTCTTTAGCCAACCATGGAAGGCTTCCTGGAGGAGTCCGATTTTGACGGAGCCTTTCTTAAGCCTTTATCAGGAGGAAAAGGGGTAAGATGAATGGAAAAGATGATGGGGTGTAACGGAGTGGTTAACAAGCACCCAAGCCAGACTCCTGGTGGACGACCGCTCCGCCCCAGACGCAGGCGCTAAGTAGTCGCTGCGCTGGCGCTCCACGAAAGCTACGCCCCTTTCAGAGAAGGACCGGCCCATTTCTGCCCGCCGCTGCCCCTCGCGTTTCCGGAAGGTCCTGATATTAGGCCGGACCCAACCGGATGCAAGTCGCACGCCCTCTTCCGCTTGTATTTCGGTTACTTATACTCAGCATGTAAGGAGAGGCAGGCGCGCGCGGTCTCTCTGCGCAGGCGCGGCCTGTGGTCCACGCTCGGAGTTATGCCTGTTCGGCACGTCTCGCGTGTCCGGGCCTTGTATCGGCGCATTTTGCTGCTGCACCGGGTTCTGCCCCCAGACCTCAAAGCCCTTGGTGACCAGTACGTGAAGGACGAATTTAGGAGACATAAGACCGTTGGTTCTGACGAGGCCGAGCGATTCTTGCAGGAATGGGAGGCAAGTAACTGCCCCCTTTTCTTCGCCCCAGATCTTTGAGGTCCCTCAGCGGTGTCCCGGTTTGTCTCTGGGAGAGGCCGCCTGACCCGGCTGGTTTCCCCGGGCCTCACGAGCTCGAACACAGCGGCAGCCTGTTCCGTTTGAATTAAACAGCGCAAAGCCGTTCAAACAATACTTCCCAAAGTTACGTCCCAAGCTGGTCTGTTTATCCCACAGATTCCTCGCTGGAGCACATCCCGTTACAACAGCGTGTCCAGTTCAGTTCAAGTTTTGCCAGGCGCTGGAGGGGTGAGGATGGAGGTTACAAAATTGAATAAGTCACCGTCAGGTGCTTAAAGAGCTTACCGTTTGGCAGCTTTTTTGTCTCCTCCAGTGCCTTGCACGTAGCAAGCGCCTATTGATAAATTAATGGTTTTCTCGTTACTAGTTTTCAGAGTTTTAGAGGCTTGTTTCTATAATTACTATTTTTAAAATCCCAGTGCTCTTTGTTGGGTCTTAATAATATTCTCAGTTGACTGATAACACAAATCGGATAAGACTGGGGGTAATTACAAGCGGTGGGCAAAAATGCTGGTCAGAGGTAAGTCAGGTGAAAGTTGGTTTCTTCGTAGTCTCAAGTCACGTTATTCTGTTGAATTGCTCTGCATCATTGCACTAAATCTTAATGAGACACATGCATTAGGGATTAACCCTTTGATTTTTCCCTCCCTTTTTTGAGTGAAGTCAAATGATATTTAGCGTGTTTCATTTAGAGTGTTTCGTGGGGTTGGGAGCCATGCAGCACTGCCCCTCGTTATTTGCAAATATAAAGAAATGAATGAAATTGGCAATTAGAGCGACAGGTATTTGAAAGCATGAAGCAGTGTTGGTTTAAGAACTGAGGTAAGCAATTCTTCAGCCTAAAAAGTTGATGGCTATAGAGATTATTGAAGTCTGTTTTTTAAAAAAAATCATAAAGGGTGAACACAGGGTGAACATTAGGGTGAACACCGAACTTTTTCACTGAATTGCAGAATTTTTTATTGTAGACTCATGTACGCTTGCAAGAGGGACATTTAGGACAACGGTGAAATTTAGAACTTGCCTAAAAATTATGTGTATTAGATGTAGTGAGGCTGCCTAGAGCCAGGGAAGTTGAATCTTAAAATGCAGACTGCTGCAGACTGCTCTCTTTTAATATGGTAACTTGGTCTTGAAGCCAGAAGAACGGGATTCAAACTCAGGTACCGGCATTTATTAAATGTCAGGTCACCTTTCCTAGTCTTATTTTCTTATCTGTAAAATCATAACAGTATTTACAATATGCACCTCTAAATTAGTGTATGTAAATGTAAGTGACATCTTTTAAGCCAAGTCAGTTTGTGGCAGGACAGGAAGAAGTCTACCTCTATGTTGGGAAGAAACAAGGGCACTTTGGGAGGTCCTAAGAACTGGGAAGCTTTTTAGGGAAAGAGTAGGAACCCAGAATAAATTGGTAATAGGCTAGAGGAAAGAGACATTTTTAAAAAACTGGTTTAAAAAAAAATGTGTTGATCAACTGAGGAGACTTGGTGTCAGGCGTTCAGCTTAAAAAAAAAAACAAACCCACAAAAAACCAAAAAACTCTCCTAGTGCTATGTGGCATTTGGTCTCTAGGATTCTTTCACACACTTCTAAAATTGCTTATGAACTTGAATTTGCTTTACTTTAAAAGGCAAAGTTGGGTATGGATACCACTGGAGAAGAGAAGGGAAGAGTCAGGAATATGAGAGGACTCAGTATTGGGAAGAGAGTTCCCTATTCCCTTTCATCTATTCCCTTCTGATCACAGAAAACTGGCAAATATTAGAGCAAATTCATCGGGGGAAATTTCTGTTCAAGGACCTTTGGGGGAAGGTAAGAGGAAAGTATTTCATTTTATCTTAAGGATAAAAATGTAAATGCATATTTACAGAGTAAATAGTGAATTTGTATAATTCCTTACCATAGAGAAAAAATGTTAAGTTCAGGGAGAGATGTTTGATAACTGGTTAGTAAAATACCCCTTGTAATCTTATTCCCGAGCCTTTTAGGGGACAACTGTTAAAAGTGGAATTGGGGCAGGGTAGATCAGGGGGTCTTACTTATTATGACACTTTTAAAAGTTCTGACTATGCTCAGTTTTGAAGAATAGCTGTTTTAGGTAATGCTTTCCATTTTTCTTTCTGCGCCGACCCAGTTGTGGAGAGAGGAACTTCTTACCACTATTTTCTGGGAAATTAGAATAAACGTTGAAAATTAAATAGCAAGTAGAAGACCTTCGTGTTAGAATGTGAGACGAAACACAGCTCCTTAGGAGCCACTTTGAAAAGACTCCGTGTGTTTAATTTTTCATTTTTTTTGCCCCATTTATTTATGTCTGTTGCTTTCTTGCCTGGTTTCCATTGTTTTCCTTAAGTAGCTGCTTTGCTCTGTGTCTCTTGGGGGAGGTTTATGGTGGAAGTTTCTGGAAAAAGCAAAATGCTTAAACATTCTTTAAATAGTTATTGATCACTTATTGCCAGGCAAAGTGCTAGGCATTGTAGGACACACAATGAATAATATATGTGTTTTACTTTTATGGTGTACAAGTTTAGAGTGTAATAGACGATTATAGTATGAAAAGGTGTCTCTGAAGTGCTATAGGGGCAAGGAGGGAATGGAGGAAGCTGAGGCCACATGTAATATCTGAGCTGAGGTTTGAGCAGGTCAGAGTTACCTTGTCAAGAAAAAGACTCTAGAAAGAGGGAATAACCTATGCAGAGTTATTGAGGTAAGAAACAGTATGACTTTCCCCAGGATATGCAGTGATGTGTTTAGAATTTAGTGTATTACATGGGAGATAAGGAAGAGATAAAGCTAAAGAGGTGACAAGAGACAGGATATTCTGTTAAGGATTTTAGGTCTTTATTTTGAATCATTGAAAGATTTTAAGCAGTGGTGAAAATGATTCAAATTATATTCTAGAAAGATCACTTTAACAGCAATAGAAAGGAATGATTGAAGAATGAGACAGATTGAAGGTAGGGAGAACTGTTAGGAGAGATATAGTAATCCCAAATATGTATGTGCCTGAACCGAGACAGAGATGTTGAGGATGGAGAGTATGGGCTTTTGCGTTACCCTTTTTAAGGTAGAATGGGATTTGACTTGGTGACTGATACAGGATTAATTAGAGGGGAGGCCATAGAATGGATAACTCTCAAGTTTTGGAATACGATACCAATAACCAGAATAAGTATATAGGAGGAGGAGGTGGAGGATGAGTTCAGTATGGTACATTGTTGTGTTAAAAATTCTGGTGGGACAGTCAAGTGGAGATGTTTTGAGATATATTTACCCTGATACTCAGGAGACAGATTGTGGCTGGAGATAGAGATTTGGAATTCATTAATTGTAATTGATGGTCCAAAGGTGTGAATTAAAGTGCCCAGGCTGGGTATAACGGGGGAAGCTAGATAGATAGTGGTCAAAGATAGACCACTAACATTTAGGAGTTAAAGAGAATGAAGGTAGTAGTAGTGTAGTGCTGGAACTGTTCTGTTCTTTTCTTTTTCTGTACTCAGTTGTTCCTAAGCTACTTCTGCAAAGGAACATACTTTAGATTTGTATGATAGTCTTTATCATAATATTTGCTTTTTTGTTTTATTTTGTTGTATTCATTTTTGAGAGGAGGAAATGCTTCAAATTTCATGTAACTGTGCATTTGTAACTCATGTGGGATATCTTATGAGTTTGAAGTGGATCATCAGATTAAAAAAATGTATGATTACATTGCATGTCATCTATATTTAGAGTTTCCTTAATATAATTAGGGTTGGATGGATATTTTGCAGTTTTTATAATTGTACGTCTCTCTTACCTAATTTGAGGACCTCACTTTGTTGGTTTTTAACATCCTGATTTGAACTTTGTATTTTAGTTTGTGGGAGAAAAGGAATGAATTACCTCTCTGTTCAGTAGATGGATTGTGTGTGTGGGGGATCATCTACCAAGTATGAGGGAGTCATCTGGGAACCTCTTAGTTGTACTGTTTATTCCGCATGTTACTCAGTGTGGTGTTTTTGTGACGGTTTATTGGGTGGTGATGGTTTATTGATATGTTACACATGTGTGTTTTCCACATTAAGCTTTACCATTTAAAAAATTTTAGCCGTACTGTGGTCCTTAACTAATGGTTGAAAAAGGGGTGAAGGTGAGGATTTGAAACAGTATATCCTTGGAACATAAAATGTTTCTTTTTTTTCTTTTTTTCATTTCTGAAGTATTTGGAAGCTTTTACGATATTTTTTTGTTTAGAAATACTTAACTTTTATTGGTGTCAGTTGTGTTATAACAGTGCTTATGTTATAAAGTAACTTAAGATGTTTTTAAAAATCATAGTTTGATCAACATTGCAAATATTGTTGACTTTATACTATATTACTGGAACACAGAGGTACGTCCTTTTATTTAAGTGATTCTAAAGTTATTGGAATTTATAGATTTAAAATAATGGTAATAGAATGGTAGTATTAATATGCTATTAGTTATGGTTCTAAAACAGATCTGTGTGTGTGTAGGGCTGTGTGTATGTCTATATACCACACAGACTTAAGAATTTGAAGTAAGTTTTTCCGTAGAATTTAATAAAAGGATTATATATATATGCATAATATTGATTTTACTGGTTTACCTATTATTTTATGAGATAAATTATTTTACGGTTGCTTAATAAGAACAGATGTTTGAAATTTTACATAGGGAGTATTATAATTGATTGAAAGGGGCTTCACATTGCTTCAGTAAACTTGTTTTTTAGGTTAATGCTCTTCAGCTTTTTTGAAAAACCAAAGTAATGTATGTATGTGGTTAAAAAAATTAGTGTGGGAGGGCTTAAAATAAAGAGCAATATATTCTTTTCTATTCCTTAATTTATCTGTTCTGGGGACATTTTTCATTTTATTTTGGTGTCTTTCAGGTTTCAGGTATCTTGTGAATTTTGTTATCTGTCCAAATTTACAAGTAAAGCAATAAGAAACTGAGAACTCTGTATATAGGTAGGCTTGTTGATTAGAAAATTACTTTTAGGATCACAGAGTTTCAGTAAATCTCCCTTGGATTTGCTTCTTGCTCCTCATTTTCTTTACCTCCCTGGTGTTTGTGTTCCGTTGGTTCTGGCAGTTTGGCTTTATCTTCAGCTGTTATTCTCTGTTTTGTTTTCTAAGCTGTGGCTGCTTCTACTGAGGCTGTTTTATTAGTTAAACTTCTCCACCTGCTTTCCATTTTGAGAACCTTACTGAAATCTCTTGGCTTCTAATGGCTCCTTTCTTAGTCATTATGGATCGCTCCTTTAAAAGTTTTTCTATTAGTTCAGTGGAGTTTTGGAAGGGAGAAGAAATAAGAAATAAGCTTCTGTGATTTCTCCAATCTGCCATCTCAAACTGGGGATTCTCAGTGTTTTCATTTTAAAGATGAAGAAACTAAGGCCTGTAGAAGTAAAATGACTTGTTTGGTGCCACACAACTAGGTACGATGAAAATCTTGTGCTCTCGCCTCATGAAAATCAGTTAGGATTTTGGAAATTAATGTTTCCAAAAGACTATTCAATTTTTGTTTAATGTAAAATGATTATATATTTTTTCTTTGAATTTTGCTTGTTTGCTTATTACAGTTTATTTGTATATTTGGTTTGTTTTCCATTTTTGGTATTTTTCCTAAGGGACAGGGAAGATTTTTTTTAAATCATGTTTCTACCTAATACACCTCTAGCATAATTAGGAAATGTTTAGGTAATGATTTATTTGTATGTTTATTATCCCAAGGTGCTAATTGCGACACATTTCTTTCTCAAAGATTTTTTTCGTTAATGACATGAGAATAGAAGTTGCTGTAATGTAACTGTTAAACTGTTGTGCTAGTCAGGCACATATATTTCCTGTGTGATTTTTGGCTTCAGTTGTCTTAGTAGGGGAAGTAATATTTTACCCTTGAAATTACAGATGGACCAAAAAGTTCTCTTTTACCTCTAAGATATGATTATATTAGGAGATGAGTTAAAACTATATCAAACGGCTTAACCCACTTTACACTTTTCATTGGCACCACTGATTTCTCTCTTTAATCTTCTTTTAGTTTTAGGGTTGTGTGTTACCATAGTAATACCACGGACAATAAAAATACAGTACATTTTATTTCTCTTTGTAATGCTTACCATTAACATAAAGTTAATAATTCCTGAATTAAAAATTAGTTAAAATAAAAGGCAAATGGAATGTATTTGGGATTAATGTGATAGATGATTGATAGCATTAGTATAAAAAGAACTTAGCTTGGACTGGGAAGACACTTAACAGCTTTAATACAGGAATGGGCAAAAGGGACTCTAACAAGGGGTCATTCTCTGATTTATATATGAATTTAACTGCTGTGTTGAATGTATATAGTAATACTGAAAAATTTAAATCAGTATAGATGTCCAGTGATGGCAGAAGAATGAAATTATAACATAGCCATATGATGGATGGGTTAGTATGCAGCTCTTAGTAATGGTGTTTCAGAAGAATTAATGGTATAGAAAACTGCTCATGATACAATTAAAAATAAACAGTGTTTATCTTTGGGTGCTGGGATTAAGGATGATTATAATTTTCTTCCTTGTACCTCAGAATTCGAGATCATGTGCTACTTTCGTAATTATAAGAAAGCCAATAAATGTGATTTTAAACGATGCAGTTGGATATGCTCAGCATTTTTGTTACCAATCTTGTGTCACAAAGCACAAGAAAACGCATACATTGAGTCAACTAGCACCTTATAAATATAGTTCCTAATTTTGCTCTTTAAATTTTGTAGGTTAAACTTAGACTTCTTCATGTTTAATAAATAATGTCAGCTATATATCTTAATTATTTCTTGCTGAGTTTTGTAAAATTAAAACAATGTAAATGTGTAGACTTTTTTATTCAGTATTGTAAATGGCCACTGAAATAAGAGAAGAAATAAAAGGTATCCAGATTGAAAAGAAAGAAATAAAACTGCCTTTATTCACAGGAGATATGATTATGTAGACAATTTGATGTAATCTACTAAAAAACTTCTGGAATTTAATAAGTCAGTTTAGCAAGGTTGTATGATACATGGTCAGTATATAAAAATTAATTGTACTTTTATATACTAGCAGTGAAAACTTGGAAATTAAACTTTTTAAATATCACTTACCATCAAAAAATATGAAATGCTTAGGGAAAATTCAGACAAAGGATGTTCAGACCTGTACACTGAAAACTACAAAGCATTGCTGGGAAAGAATAAACATGTGTGGATTAAAAATTAAACTTTATCTAGTTACTGTTTTTTCCTTAACCACTAGAAGACATATTTAGAATTTAGAATCTTTAGGGCTCTAAACTGAGATCAGAAAAGAGTCATCAGGGCCATCTATCTGGTATAGTTTTAAGTCTTTTTAAGCAACGTGAAGAATCTTCTCATGTTAATTTCTTAGAGATCATACTTAAATAGTAATAATTCTCCAATAACTTCATTTAATGAAAATTAAGTTACTACTTAATAACTGTTAGAAATCTATTTTAATTTTTTACCTTTTTCTAAGTATTGTAGAAGGTTGCATGAAGGCTGACAGTGTATTAGGACTGGCAGAGGAAATTGGTTAACTGTTGGTTTGTCTTCTGGCGAGTGAGACAGAGAGAGGATGGAAGGTGGCTTGGAAACCAGCAGGCTTAGGAAGGAGATTCTAGGTAGGTTTGTGCCACCCAAGATTGTCATTGTAAGTTCTGGTAATTGATCTTGTACATTTGGAATTGGACTTTATCAGCATACTCAGAGATGATCGAATATTGACTTCAGATTCACACTAACTAAATTTATGTAATACTGAAGTATAAGCTAGAATGCTGATTTCTATGGGTTGGGGAGTGGGGGCCGATGAAGAGGGCTCTCCTTTTCCAGGAGTCAGAATATTCATATTTAGATCCAGGGACACTTCTTTCAGAGGTGTCTCAGAATTTAGAATTTTTTAAATTTTAGAAAGGTAACAAGGAGTATGATTGAATTTTAAGACACACCCCTGTGGGATCTGGAGTGGTACCCTGTAATCAAGTACATTAATATTTCTGCATTAAAGCTTTTGACTGTTCATATTAAGCAGAGTAAATAAATGCTTCACATAATCCATTTAGGTCCGGATTTGCTACCAGATGAGTTCTGAAACAGCTTTTGTTTTTTGAAACTTCTTTGACTTCAGAATTGCAAGTAAGGGATTGTGGACCTCTATTAAGCTTTCTAGGAAACTGAATTAATGTTTAGAAGGTTGCCTGGTAAACACGGAATTAAAATAATGGGAACTGGGTAGGCATGAGAGATTTTTCATCAGGCCTTGTAGTAGAAAACATCCGTTTAGTTTACAGTAGAAAACATTGTGGGTCCTCATGCTTCACTGCCCTTTTTTCCTGGACAGTGCTGAACACACATTAGGAAGTTTGCCCCCTCTTGATAGTTTATTTTTGTTTTAAGCACATTTTTTCCTGCCAAAGCATTATTATTATTATCAGTGTGTTGATAGATTAAGCTACCTAATTAGTCTTCTGGGCCTGAGAGAATTCAGATGTTTCCCATTGTGTGTTGATTTTTTTAGCTCAGTTCCCAAGGGAGGATCATATTTATCTTATTTAGAAGTTTTTGGTCTTCCCTAATCCTAAATTAGTAAACTTGGAGCATTTCTAAAATAAATTGAATTTTGACTTCTAAGCTTTCAAACACTAAAATATTTATGCTTTATTTGAATAGATTTTAAACATGGCCTATTTTTTTTTCAAAAAACATTTCATCATTATAAACATAAAAAATAGCAGAATGTTGTATATTGTATGTTTAAGTAGCAAAGCTTTCTGGACTTTGCTGCAGGACTCTTCACTTTGCTGCAGATGAAGTTGTCTAGTTTGTTTAAAACTATCCCATTGAATAAAAAAAAAATCACACACTTCTCATAGGAACTTTCCCCTTTCCACACTAAGAATGGCAGCTGATGGCATGGCAAATACGTATATATAAAAACAACTATAGGGCTTCCCCGGTGGTGCAGTGGTGCCAATGCAGGGGACGTGGGTTCGAGCCCCGGTCTGGGGAAGATCCCACATGCCACGGAGCAGCTAAGCCCGTGTGCCACAACTACTGAGTCTGTGCTCTAGAGCCCGTGAGCCACAACTGCTGAGCCCATGTGCGACAACTGCTGAAGCCCACGCACCTAGAGCCCATGCGCCGCAACAAGAGAAGCCACCTTAATGAGAGGCCAGAACACCGCAACGAAGAGTAGCCCTGGATCACTGCAACTAAAAAGAAAGCCCACACGCAGCAATGAAGACCCAATGCAGCCAAAATAAATAAATAAATTTATAAACAAACAAACAACTATAATAACATCAGCATGCGGCATCAATGGGTCTAGCCTCACAGCACAGACCCAAAGCTCTAACCCCTCCAAAAGGTAGCTTGTTCACTGCCTCACACTTCCCAGCCTGGCTGCCTACTTATTCATTCTATAAGGTATAAGTACGTACAGTTGATAAAGCAGGATTTCTAGCCAATAACCATAGTTAACACCACTTAAAAAACACCATGAACATATTTAAATGCCTTTACTAGGCTAAGCAAGATGCACAGAGTGAGAAAAACGTCTTTTAAAATATTTGGAAATATATACAACTTTGATACAGTTTCAGGGTACTAATAACGACCTTGGCTACTTCATGTAAATTACTTAAAATTTCTAGTACACTTCTAGAAACTGCAATATGATTATATTCGAATTTTATAATTAAATCTAATGAGGGCAGAGCCATCTCAAAGAAGTTTGTTGTATTTTTCCCTACTCTGGAATTCATGTGGAGTTAGATACTCAAGTTTATTTCTCTATCCTCCTCTTTCTCAACCCCCTTCTTCCTCCTGTTATCCTCTTCATCTTCCGTTTTTTAGGCAACATCTGTCTCCTTTGCACCATCAGATTTTCCTGAGTTGGCTAAACCTTTTTCCTATTTCTCCTTCAGCCTCACTACCTTATTATTGTAAGGCTGCTTCTTTTGCTCTCAGATTACTCCACATCTGTTTGGTCTTCAGTGGAGGTGCCAGGGTTTGTGGATTTGATCTCAGGGTGGAACTCTGAACAGAACACTCCCAGTAGTGGCTACTCGGGAGCATTAGGTCCTTCCTGCTTCTCTTAGTTCTTCCACAATGCTCCATTTCTGGGTCATCAGATTTGGATTTCCTTTTCCCAGAGATTGTCTTCTGTATCTCAGAGCACTTCTTAGAAAACTGCAAAGGAAAAATCAAAAACAAGCTGCAACGCTGATGGGATCTCTTGGATTTTTCTTCTTTTGTACCTCTGGCTTGCCTGCACAATGAAGGCAGAGAAGACCCTTTGCTCTGTGGTTTCTTAGGTCACCTTCAGCCGTATTGATTCATTGTTTGCTAGCCTCTGCGTGCAATTTTACTGCACGCAGTAAAGAAACAGTTAACAAGAAACCAGTATTAATGATTATGGTAGACATACATGTATATAGTTAAGAACTATATAAAATTTGCTTTTCTGTGCCATTTTCAGCTATTGTATTTAATCTTTTTGTGTCACCTGCTAGGTTAGTCAAGCGATTGGGACAAAGATTGTAATAATGTTTTGGAAGCTTGATACTTTTGTAACTACTTTTATGCTATGAGTTCATTTCTGAAAAGTTGTTTATAAGTTGATTTTAAAAAATTTTAACTGTATTTTAAGTATACTGGCAGATTAACTATTTAAAGAAATTCTTTTGTTAATCCTTTTGTAAAATGAATAATCAGCCCATAATTTCCTTCTTTGTGTAAACCTGCATTTGCATACATGAAATTTGTTTTAAATAGGGTTTGTCTACAAATGTCGATGCATGTGTCTAAAAAGAAAAAAATTTAATTTCTGTTTGTGAAGAACAAATTCAGATTTGGCACTTTTGATAAGTAAGACATACCAGATTATTTTAGTTCTATTCTTTTCAACTAAAGCATATTTTAGATAGCATTTTGCTATCAAAATATGCTCTGCACCTTTAATTAAGGGGTGGCAAGAAGTTCATATGTTAAGATTGAACTGTAGTATATTTTTAAAGTATATTTTCTTAAATAGTAATAGAGCTAGTGTGAAGTTATATAAAGTTTAAAAAGCTATTTAGTAGTTTTATCTTTTCTTAAAAGCATAACTGGAATCTCAAATCTTAATGATTTTTGTCTTTAAAAATTTTGCTTTATCTTAGTCTGTACTTACAGAGGTAGATGTGTATGTTGCTTTTAATTATGTTTGTTAGCTTTCTACTTAACTGTAGTTGGGTGATACCCAGCAGTTTACTCCTCTGCTTGATACTTGGATGATAGATAACTCATCCTTCTTTTAGTTTGGATACTGAAATCTTGTTAACCAGTATTAACCATAAACAGCTATTTAGTCCACAGTATAGCATAAATGTGGTATATTTATGATGAAAAAATAAAAATGTAATTGCCATTGTGTAATATTTTAACTGTACTGTGGTTAAATAGACTTTTTCTGCAGGGCTGTCTGGGAGCCTTACTACTATTTGTTATACTGTTTCTTTGGGAAAGTATATACAAATTAAAGTCTAGAGCATTGGGAACTTGGCCCCATCTCTTAGACCAGCTGCAAAACCTATTGGATAGTCAGTCAAAGGAGAAGCCCTCATGATTTAACATGGGTACTGTTTGATTCCATGGAAAGTAAAGCCTTTCCTCGATAACTGAGGAAGAAGTCAGTGGGTTAGAGAACCCTTGGAAATGTCCTGGGATCTAGTAGAGACACGTCTTCTAATATAAATAAGGCCAGCCATTTGTTTGTTCATGGCCTTAACAAGTTGAGTGTCAGGGATAATCTAGACGACATTATTAAGGACAAAAACTGGAAAGAAAGCAAAGAATCAGGAGGAGAGGTTTCAGCAACAAGTTCAAGGTGGGACATGGAGAAATTGTTCCAAATGTAGGTCTTGAATTGTGTGAGGCTGGGAGGACTAGACAGGAGGAGCCCAACTGAGTTTATTTGTTCACTGATTCATTCAATGCCTACTATTTTTCAGGGGATACAGAGATTAATGGTCAGTATCTGTAAGGAGTTCATAAGTGTGGTACATGTCTGTATAAGATAGAAGAAGACTCATTGTAGTTGAGAATGTTGGTCTTCTGACAGCAGGGCAAACAGAGTGGTGTGATTACAGGAGGAAACTTCTCTTTCCCTTAGCCATTCAATTTATGATTGTTAGGCAGTTCTCTAACCAGTATATCTACCCTGTCACTTGCTGTTCCTTATTCTGACTCTGTTCTGTTGGATTTTGAAGATCTTTTTATCTTTGAGTTTCTTTTTAAAATATAATTACCCTATGAGAGATTCCATTTTAAATTATTGGCAGCTAACACTTTAACGATTAACAATGACATTGATTAACATCCAGCTACTTACTGTGTGAATGGATAATTTGATTAATCACTCCAAGCCTCAGTTTCCTCATCAGTGAAATGGGAATACCAACAGTACTTACTTCAAAGGTTAAGGATGAAATAAGATAATATATGCACAATAGTTGCCTTGTACATGGTAAGTTCTCAATAAGTGTTAACTATTTTAGCTGTAGTGTGTGGTAGGAAGGAGCTTTGATAGGAAGGAGTTTTGAAGGTACTGAAAACAAATTTTGTAATTTCATTATTCTTAATTCTTCCTTCTTTCCTATCTTCCATATCCAGTTAGTTTCCAAATCTGGTTGATTCCTTTTACCATATCAGAACTCTGACCTGTTGTCTCCATTCTCTTTGCCTCTGGATGTTTGTAGTAATTTCATAAATAAGCTTGCCTTTAGTCCCTTTTAAATGTCAGCTTATAAAACACAAGCTGATCATATTATTGCCCTCATAAAAAGCCATCACTATTTTCCGATTGACCTCTCTTGAACCCAAGTTAAAAACTATGCAAAATCTGACTTGAATATGTTTTTCCTACCTTACATCTCAATATTCTTTTTCAAGTTTCCTAAGTTCTAGTCATACTCAACAGAGAATGTGGCCTTAAGTTGTCTTGGCCTCACTATTCATTTGCCCTAAATGTTTTCCTGTCTTTTTCTGTATAGCCAAATCCTAAAATCTCTTTCATAACAGCTCCAATCCTTTGCTATCAACTGTTTCTTGATTAATTCTCCCAGTAAAAAGCAAAACTCTGTCTTCTAATTTTCTAAAACATTATTTTGTATTTTTGTCTTCTTCATGCTTTCTACAGTGTATTATAATTATTTGTGTACATCCTTTTTGGTGCTAGTAGAGGGTAAATTGCTTGAGGACGAAAACTATGTTTCATGTATCTTTGTGTACCTTAAAGCTCCTAGGACAGTATTTTGCTTATGATAGATGCTCAGTAAATCTTGGTTTTTTCCTCCAAAAGAAAAATGTGTGATTTTTCAGATGAAGACCAAACATGTTGGATAAAAAGTTAACCAAATATGTGAATTATAGTTTATAAAGATTAATAGTTTAAGCAAAGGCTTTTAGCCTGATTATGGGAATTCTTAAATTGTATTTCATAAATAAATGAGAATTCAGTGTTATATTTCATAGTGTACTAGGCTTATTCCAGGCACTTTAATCCATGTTTTTATCTAGATATGCTGTCAAGTCAGTAGGCATATGAATGCATGAATAGCTGGTTCAGGTTTTTTTTTTTAAATTAATTAATTAATTTATTTTTGGCTGCGTTGGGTCTTGGTTGCTTCACGCGGGCTTTCTCTAGTTGCGGCAAGTGGGGGCTACTCTTCGTTGCAGTGCGTGGGCTTCTCATTGTGGTGGCTTTTCTTGTTGCAGTGCACAGGCTCTAGGTGTGTGGGCTTCAGTAGTTGTGGCACACGGACTCAGTAGTTGTAGCTCATGGGCTCTAGAGCACAGGCTTAGTTGTGGCGCACGGGCTTAGCTGCTCTGCGGCATGTGGGATCTTCCCGGATCAGGGCTCTAACACGTGTCCCCTAAATTGGCAGGCGGATTCTTAACCACTGCACCACCAGGGATGTCCTGGTTCAGTTATATATATATATATATATTTTTTTTTTCTTTTTCCATTTAATATAGTGTTTTAAGTGCCTAAGAATGGAGAGAGATAATTAAAGAGTATTTAGGAAATTTAAGATCATGAACTGGGAGAGTCCTAGGACAGGCATAATTGCTAAGAATCTTGGAAACAGAAAAAGAAGTTGGGTGTCTGTCTTGCAGTTTCCTTAAGCTATAATGAACACCATCTTCTCTCCAGAAGAAGAGAGAAACTAGGAGCAACTGTGCATGGTCATTTTCACTAAATTCTTCTAAGAATATTTACCTTGTTTACAACCAGATTCATTCATTCCTTCTAGTATTGACTGGAATACTCCAGTCAGATACAGGAATTTTTTGTGTAAGTGTAATTTCAAAAATTTCCACATGATGGCAGAAGATATCTGGAAACACGTTACTGAATGAAATTCAGAAAACTTTGTATTTCAGTTTTACCTGAAATAGTGTCTTTTCACATTTCTGCTAGTAATTTTCACACTTGTATTGTCTGATAGAGATAGTTATTGGTATTTTGAACATTGTAAATGTTTTCACTAATTTTAAAATTTTAAAAAGAATAATTTTTTTCCTGATTTCTTTTATATAATTTAAATTCATTTTTGAAGGTTTCATGGGTCTCCCCTGAAAAGTGTTTTATTTATTTATTTATTTATTTATTTATTTATTTATGGCTGTGTTGGGTCTTCGTTTCTGTGCGAGGGCTTTCTCTAGTTGTGGCAAGCGGGGGCCACTCTTCATCGCGGTGCGCGGGCCTCTCACTATCGTGGCCTCTCTTGTTGCGGAGCACAGGCTCCAGATGCGCAGGCTCAGTAATTATGGCTCACGGGGCTTAGTTGCTCCGCGACATGTGGGATCCTCCCAGACCAGGGCTCGAACCCGTGTCCCCTACATTGGCAGGCAGACTCTCAACTACTGCGCCACCAGGGAAGCCCCTGAATAGTGTTTTAAATACTTGTTTTGGTAAATGTCTTTTTTCTTAGTAAGCCAGTTTAGCGGAGATTGAGTTCAGTTATTTACTATTTATAGGTAAATGTGTGAAACCAAATATGTGGACTTTTATTCAACTTTATGTTAGAAATTAAGGAATCGATTCAACGTACATTCTTTTGTGTGAATGCACCTCATGCTCTCTTGACTGTTTTGTTTTTTGCCTCCCTTCTCTATCACTGTCAGGTCTTCTCTGAAATCTTCCCTTTATTAATTTAAGAAATTCATTCATTCTGGGGCCTTCCCTGGCGGTCCAGTGGTTAAGACTCCAAACTCCCAATGTAGGGGGTTAGGGTTCAATCCCTGGATGGGGAACTAATATCATGCTGCACAGTGTGGCAAAAAAAAAAAAAAAAGAGAGAGATTCATTCATTCTGTATGTTTGTTAAATATTTACCATGCTTCACATAGTGCCCTCAACAATGATAATTGATAGTGTTAAAAAAAAATTCACCAGATGTAATCTTCATTTGCTGGAGTTCACAATCTTACAAGGCAGATAGCTACCAAATACATTATTGTGTTTGAGTTGATGTTTGTGGTTCTTATAAAGCAGTATACTTTGCATAAAATTTTAAAGAGTATGCAGCTTTTACATAGTTATGGTAGATTACTTCTGAAAGCATGAATTAGAAGAACAATGACCTGAAAAACATCAAAATAAACATGGAAATTTTGTGAAAATGTAAATAGACCAAGGTATTTTGTTTGTTTGTTTTTTGAACACTAGGTGATAGATGATCTAGTTAAAAAAGAGAGGGGGGAATAACATGGCAATTTTTGTTTTGGTTAGTAACATTCTGGTTTTTTTTTAAATGATGTGTATCAAGAAGCTATTTTATTTTTACATATTTTTTTAACATCTTTATTGGAGAATAATTGCTTTACAATGGTGTGTTAGTTTCTGCTTTATAACAAAGTGAATCAGTTATACATACACATATGTTCCCATATCTCTTCCCTCTTGCATCTCCCTCCCTCCCACCCCTCTAGGCGGTCACAAAGCACCGAGCTGAACTCCCTGTGCTATGCGGCTGCTTCCCACTAGCTATCTGTTTTACATTTGGTAGTGTATATATGTCCATGCCACTCTCTCACTTTTTCCCAGCTTACCCTTCCCCCTCCTCATATCCTCAAGTCCATTCTCTAGTAGGTCTGTGTCTTTATTCGCGTCTTACCCCTAGGTTCTTCATGACATTTTTTTTTCTTGGATTCCATATATATGTGTTAGCATACGGTATTTGTCTTTCTCCTTCTGACTTACTTCACTCCGTATGACAGACTCTAGGTCCATCCACCTCACTACAAATAACTTAATTTCGTTTCTTTTTATGGCTGAGTAATATTCTATTGTATATATGTGCCACATCTTCTTTATCCATTCATCCGATGATGGACACTTAGGTTGCTTCCATGTCCTGGCTCTTGTAAATAGAGCTGCAATGAACATTTTGGTACATGACTCTTTTTGAATTATGGTTTTCTCAGGGTATATGCCCAGTAGTGGGATTGCTGGGTCATATGGTAGTTCTATTTTTAGTTTTTTAAGGAATCTCCATACTGTTCTCCATAGAGGCTGTATCAATTCGCGTTCCCACCAGCAGTGCAAAAGTGTTCCCTTTTCTCCACACCCTCTCCAGCATTTATTGTTTCTAGATTTTTTGATGATGGCCATTCTGTCCGGTGTGAGATGATATCTCATTGTAGTTTCTTTTTTTTTTTTTGCTGTACGCGGGCCTCTCATTGTTGTGGCCTCTCCCGTCATGGAGCAACAGGCTCTGGACATGCAGGCTCAGCGTCCATGGCTTATGGGCCTAGCCGCTCCACGGCATGTGGGATCTTCCTGGACCGGGGCATGAATCCATATCCCCTGCATTGTCAGGCGGACTCTCAACCACTACGCCACTAGGGAAGCCCTGTTGAAAGATTTTTAATCACGGTTTCAATTTCAGTGCTTGTGATTGGTCTGTTCATATTTTCTATTTCTTCCTGATTCAGTTTTGGCAGGTTGTGCATTTCTAAGCATTTTTCCATTTCTTCCAGGTTGTCCATTTTATTGGCATAGAGTTGCTTGTAGTACTCTATGATCTTTTGTATTTCTGCAGTCAGTTGTTACTTCTCCTTTTTCGTTTCTAATTCTATTTTTTTTTTCTTTTTTTTGCGGTACGCAGGCCTCTCACTGCTGCGGCCTCTCCCGTTGCGGAGCACAGGCTCCGGACGCGCAGGCCCAGCGGCCATGGCCCACGGGCCCAGGTGCTCTACGGCATGTGGGATCCTCCTGGACCGGGGCACGAACCCGTATCCCCTGCAAAGGCAGGCGGACCCTCAACCACTGCGCCACCAGGGAAGCCCTCTAAGTCTATTGATTTGAGTAGTCTCCCTTTTTTTCTTGATGTGTCTGGCTAATGGTTTATCAATTTTGTTTATCTTCTCAAAGAACCAGCTTTTAGTTTTATTGATCTTTGCTATCGTTTCCTTCATTTCTTTTTTATTTATTTCTGATATGATCTTTATGATTTGTTTCCTTCTGCTAACTTTGGGGTTTTTTTGTTCTTCTTTCTCTAATTGCTCTAGGTGCAAGGTTAGGTTGTTTATTCAAGATGTTTCCTGTTTCTTAACGTAGGATTGTATTGCTATAAACTTCCCTCTTAGAACTGCTTTTGCTGCATCCCATAGGTTTTGAGTCGTCGTGTCTCCATTGTCATTTGTTTCTAGGTATTTTTTGATTTCCTCTTTGATTTCTTCAGTGATCACTTCGTTATTAAGTAGTGTATTGTTTAGCCTCCATGTGTTTGTATTTTTTACAGATCTTCTCCTGTAATTGATATCGAGTCTCATAGCATTGTGGTCAGAAAAGATACTTGATACAATTTCAATTTTCTTAAATTTACCAAGGCTTGATTTGTGACCCAAGATATGATCTATCCTGGAGAATGTTCCATGAGCACTTGAGAAAAATGTGTATTCTGTTGTTTTTGGATGGAATGTCCTATAAATATCAATTAAGTCCATCTTGTTTAATATATCATTTAAAGCTTGTGTTTCCTTATTTATTTTCATTTTGGATGATGTGTCCATGGGTGAAAGTGGAGTGTTAAAGTCCCCTACTATGAATGTGTTGCTGTCGATTTCCCCTTTTATGGCTGTTAGTATTTGCTTTATGTATTGAGGTGCTCCTATGTTGGGTGCATAAATATTTACAATTGTTATATCTTCTTCTTGGATCGATCCCTTGATCATTATGTAGTGTCCTTCTTTGTCTCTTGTAATAGTCTTTATTTTAAAGTCTATTTTGTCTGATATGAGAATTGCTACTCCAGCTTTCTTTTGATTTCCATTTGCTTGGAATATCTTTTTCCATCCCCTCACTTTCAGTCTGTATGTGTCCCTAGGTCTGAAGTGGGTCTCTTGTAGACAGCATATATATGGGTCTTGTTTTTGTGTCCATTCAGCCAGTCTATGTCTTTGGGTGGGAGTATTTAATCCATTTACA
Source organism: Aethalodelphis obliquidens (assembly GCF_003676395.1). Classification (NCBI taxonomy): domain Eukaryota; kingdom Metazoa; phylum Chordata; class Mammalia; order Artiodactyla; family Delphinidae; genus Aethalodelphis; species Aethalodelphis obliquidens. The sequence goes on from NW_020837949.1 coordinate 59,912,479, forward strand.
TTTAAGGTAATTATTGATATGTATGTTCCTATTCCCATTTTCTTAACTGTTTTGGGTTTGTTATTGTAGGTCTTTTCCTTCTCTTGTGTTTCTTGCCTAGAGGAGTTCCTTTAGCATTTGTTGTAAATCTGGTTTGGTGGTGCTGAACTCTCTCAGCAGTTGCTTGTCTGTAAAGGTTTTAATTTCTCTGTCGAATCTGAATGAGATCCTTGCTGGGTAGAGTAATCTTGGTTGTAGGTTTTCTCCTTCATCACTTTAAATATGTCCTGCCTGTCTCTTCTGGCTTGCAGAGTTTCTGCTGAAAGATCAGCTGTTAACCTTATGGGAATTCCCTTGTGTCTTATTTGTTGTTTTTTTGCTGCTTTTAATATGTTTTCTTTGTATTTAATTTTTGATAGTTGGATTAATATGTGTCTTGGCGTGTTTCTCCTTGGGTTTATCCTGTATGGGACCTCTGTGTGCTTCCTGGACTTGATTAATTATTTCCTTTCCCATATTAGGGAAGTTTTCAACTATAATCTTCAAATATTTTCTCAGTCCCTTTCTTTTTCTCTTCTTCTTCTGGGACCTATAATTCGAATGTTGGTGGGTTTAATGTTGTCCGAGAGGTCTCTGAGACTGTCCTCAGTTCTTTTCATTCTTTTTTCTTTATTCTGCTCTGCAGTAGTTATTTCCACTATTTTATCTTCCAGGTCACTTATCCGTTCTTCTGCCTCAGTTATTCTGCTATTGATCCCTTCTAGAGTATTTTTAATTTCATTTATTGTATTGTTCGTCCTTGCTTGTTTCCTCTTTAGTTCTTCTAGGTCCTTGTTAAATGTTTCTTGCATTTTCTCTATTTCCAAGATTTTGGATCATCTTTACTATCATTATTCTGAATTCTTTTTCAGGTAGACTGCCTATTTCCTCTTCATTTGTTAGGTCTGGTGGATTTTTATCTTGCTCCTTCATCTGCTGTGTGTTTTTCTGTCTTCTCATTTTGCTTATCTTACTGTGTTTGGGGTCTCTTTTTGCAGGCTGCAGGTTCGTAGTTCCTGTTGTTTTTGGTGTCTGTCGCCAGTGGCTAAGGTTGGTTCAGTGGGTTGTGTAGGCTTCCTGGTGGAGGGGACTGGTGCCTGTGTTCTGGTGGTTGAGGTTGGATCTTGTCTTTCTGGTGGGCAGGTCCACGGCTGGTGGTGTGTTTTGGGGTGTCTGTGGCCTTATTATGATTTTAGGCAGCCTCTCTGCTAATGGGTGGGGTTGTGTTCCTGTCTTGCTAGTTGTTTGGCGTAAGGTGTCTAGCAGTGTAGCTTGCTGGTCATTGAGTGAAGCTGGGTGTTGGCTTTGAGATGGAGATGTCTGGGAGATTTTCGCCATTTGATATTACATGGAGCTGGGAGGGGAAGGAAGGAAGGAAGGAAGAAGGAAAGAAAGAAAGAGAAAGAAAGAAAGGGAAAAAAAGAAAGGAGAAGGAAGGAAGGAAGAAAGAGGATAAAATAAAATAAAGATAAAAAATAAAGTTATTAAAATAAAAAATAATAATTAAGAAAAAAAATTTTTTTAATTAAAAAGAAAACGGACGGACAGAACCCAAGGACAAATGGTGAAAGCAAAGCTATACAGACAAAATCTCACAGAGAAGCATACACATACACACTCACAAAAAGAGGAAAAGAGGAAAAAATAATAAATCTTGCTCTCAAAGTCCACCTCCTCAATTTGGGATGATTCGTTGTCTATTCAGGTATTCCACAGATGCAGGGTACATCAGGTTGATTGTGGAGCTTTAATCTGCTGCTTCTGAGGCTGCTGGGAGAGATTTCCCTTTCTTTGCACAGCTCCCTGGGTTCAGCTTTGGATTTGGCCCCGCCTCTACGTGTAGGTCTCCTGAGGGCGTCTGTTCTTCGCTCAGACAGGGCGGGGTTAAAGGAGCCACTGCTTCGGGGCTCTGGCTCACTCAGGCTGGGGGAGGTAGGGGTATGGATGCAGGGCAAGCCTGCGGCGGCAGAGGCCGGCGTGACGTTGCACCAGCCTGATGTGCGCTGTGCGTTCTCCCAGGGAGGTTGTCCCTGGATCCCGGGACCCTGGCAGTGGCGGGCTGCACAGGCTCCCAGGAGGGGAGGTGTGGATAGTGACCTGTGCTCGCACACAGGCCCCTTGGTGGCGGCAGCAGCAGCCTTAGCGTCTCATGCCCAGCTCTGGGGTCCGCGCTGTTAGCCGCGGCTCGCGCCAGTCTGGAGCTCCTTTAAGCAGCGCTCTTAATCTACCCTCTCCTCGCGCACCAGGAAAGAAAGAGGGAAGAAAAAGTCTCTTGCCTCTTCGGCAGCTCTAGACTTTTACCCGGACTCCCTCTCGGCTAGCCGTGGTGCACTAACCCTTTCAGGCTGTGTTCACGCTGCCAACCCCAGTCCTCTCCCTGGGATCCAACCGAAGTCCGAGCCCTGGCGGGTGAGAAGACAAGCCTCTTGGGCTGGTGAGTGCTGGTCGGCACCGATTCTCTGTGCGGTAATCTCTCCGCTTTGCCCTCCACACCCCTGTTGCTGCGCTCTCCTCCGCGGCTCCAAAGCTTCTCCCACCCCTCCGCCACCCGCAGTCTCTGCCCGCGAAGGGGCTTCCTAGTGTGTGGAAACCTTTCCTCCTTCACAGCTCCCTTCCATTTGTGCAGGTCTTTCTTCCTATTCTTTTGGTACCTGGGGAGTTTCTTGCCTTTTGGGAAGTCTGAGGTCTTCTGCCAGCATCGAGCAGGTGTTCTATAGGAGCAGTTCCACGTGTAGATGTATTTCTAATGTATCTGTGGGGAGGAAGGTGATCTCCGCGTCCTACTGTTCTGCCATCTTCCCCGTTCCTCCTATTTTTACATATTGATGTTCATTAAGCTTTTTAAAATTTTTTATTGAAGTATAGTTGATCTGGTCTTTTTCAATGTGCAGTTTTATCTTATGTCTGAATTTGATTGTATAATTTGTTAAAACTGGGACACTTGGAAGTTTAGAAGTACTAAAATAAAATCATAAAACACACGTACACATCTGAAATGTATACTTACTGACTTATAAATTTGGTTTATTATATTGATATAGCTATAAAATAGTTCTTTATGAAAACTGTTCTCAAAAATAAGTTTTTAAAATGTGAGAATTATATATATCTGTTTAAGGCCAAAAACATGGCCTTTATAATGATTATATGACCATTACAAAAAGAAGATAAATAGAGTAATTACTCTTGGGATATATTAAAGTACTTTTTTTTTAGATGTTGTTGTCTGTAATGTGTCATTTTTTCTGAAGAATATAGGTTTTGCAATATGGTTTTGTTAATTGTTTTCTTACAATTGCTTGCAACAAGCTTTATCAAAGTTACATTTTATGGCTAATGCATTTGAATTGTTGACTTCTTTAATTGAGAAAACTTTCTATAAATGTTGAGATATCAAAGGAGCTCCGGGCAAATTCTGCTCGATGGAGGATATTTTCAAATCAATATTTTTTGTATTGGAATTGTATAAATATTTAAGCCACAATATTTTAACAGGTACTGTATTTTTATCTCCATTTATAGTAGCTTTTTTTGATCTATATATATATATTTTTTGGCCGTGGCGTGCGGCATGTGGGATCTTGGTTCCCCACCCAGGGATCTAACCTGTGCCCCCTGCAGTGGAAGTGTGGGGTCTTTTTTTTTTTAAACTTCTTTTTTTTATTGGAGCATAGTTGCTTTACAATGTGTGTAAGTTTCTGCTGTACAACGCAGTGAATCAGCTATATATATACATATATCTTCTCCCTCTTGGACCTCCCTCCCACCCCACACCCTATCCCACCCATCTAGGTCATCACAGAGCACCAAACTGAGCTCCCTGTGCTATACAGCAGGTTCCCACTAGCTATCTCTTTTACACATGGTCGTGTATATATGTCAATCCTAATCTCCCAATTCGTCCCACCCTCCCCTTCCCCTGCTGTGTCCACATGTCCGTTTTCTATGTCTGCGTCTCTATTCCTACCCTGCCTATAGGTTCATCTGTACCATTTTTCTAGATTCAACATATATGTGTTAATATACAATATTTGTTTTTCTCTTTCTGACTTCACTCTGTATGACAGACTCTGTGTCCATCCACATCTCTACAAATGACCCAATTTCATCCTTTTTATGGTTGAGTAATATTTCATTGTATATATGTACCACATCTTTATCCGGTCATCTGTTTTTGGACATTTAGGTTGTTTCCAGGTCCTGGCTCTTGGAAATAGTGGTGCAGTGAATGTTGGGGTACATGTGTCTTTTTGAATTATGGTTTTCTCAGGGTATATGCCCAGTAGTGGGATTGCTGGGTCATATGAGAGTTCTGTTTTTAGTTTTTTAATGAACGTCCATACTGTTCTCCATAGTGGCTGTATCAATTTACATGCCCACCAACAGTGCAAGAGGGTTCCCTTTTCTCCATGCCCTCTCCAGCATTTATCGTTTGTAGATTTGTTTTTTTAAAGAAGATGTTGGGGGTAGGAGTTTATTAACTAATTTATTTATTTTTGCCGTGTTGCGTCTTCGTTTCTGTGCATGGGGTCTCTCTAGTTGCGGCAAGCAGGGACCACTCTTCATCGCGGTGCATGGGCCTCTCACTACAGCGGCCTCTCTTGCTGTGGAGCAGAGGCTCCAGTCGCACAGGCTCAGCAGTTGTGGCTCACAGGGCAAGCTGCTCCGCGGCATGTGGGATCCCCCCAGACCAGGGCTCAAACCCATGTCCCCTGTATTAGCAGGCAGATTCTCAACCACTGCGCCACCAGGGAAGCCCCTGTAGATTTTTTTAATGATGCCCATTCTGACCAGTGTGAGGTGATATCTCATTGTAGTTTTGATTTGCATTTCTCTAATAATTAGTGATGTTGAGCATCTTTTCATGTGTCTCTTGGCCATCTGTATGTCTTCTTTGGAGAAATGTCTATTTAGGTCTTCCCATTTTTTGATTGGGTTGTTTGTTTTTTAATATTGAGCAGCATGAGCTGTTTATATATTTTGGAGATTAATCCTTTATCCATTGATTCGTTTGCAAATATTTTCTCCCATTCTGAGGGTTGTCTTTTTGTCTTGTTTATGGTTTCCTTTGCTGTGCAAAAGCTTTTAAGTTTCATTAGGTCCCATTTGTTTATTTTTGTTTTTATTTTCATTACTCTAGGAGGTAGGTCAGAAAAGATCTTGCTATGATTTATGTCAAAGAGTGTTCTTCCTATGTTTTCCTCTAAGAGTTTTATAGTGTCCGGTCTTATATTTAGGTCTTTAATCCATTTTGAGTTTATTTTTGTGTGTGGTGTCGGGAGTGTTCTAATTTCATCTTTTACATGTAGCTGTCCAGTTTTCCCAGCACCACTTATTGAAGAGGCTGTCTTTTCTCCATTGTATATCCTTGTCTCCTTTGTCATAGATTAGTTGACCATAGGTGTGTGGGTGTATCTCTGGGCTTTCTATCCTGTTCCATAGTTCTGTATTTCTGTTTTTGTGCCAGTACCATATTGTCTTGATTACTGTAGCTTTGTAGTATAGTCTGAAGTCAGGGAGTCTGATTTCTCCAGCTCCGTTTTTTTCCCCTCAAGATTGCTTTGGCTATTCGGGGTCTTTTGTGTCTCCGTACAAATTTTAAGATTTTTTGTTGTAGTTCTGTAAAAAATGCCATTGGTAATTTGATGGGGATTGGATTGAATCTGTAGATTGCTTTGAGTAGTATAGTCATTTTCACAATATTGATTCTTCCATTCCAAGAACATGGTATATCTCTCCATTTGTCTGTGTCATCTTTGATTTCTTTCATCAGTATCTTATAGTTTTCTGAGTTACAGGTATTTTGCCTCCTTAGATAGGTTTACTTGTAGGTAGTTTATTCTTTTTGTTGCAGTGATGAATGGGATTGTTTCCTTAATTTCTCTTTTTGATCTTTCATTGTTAGTGTATAGGAATGCAAGAGATTTCTGTGCATTAATTTTGTATCTTGTAGGTTTACCAAAGTCATTGATTAGCTCTAGTAGTTTTCTGGTGGCATCTTTAGAATTCTCTATGTATGGTATCATGTCATCCGCAAACAGTGACTGTCTTACTGCTTCTTTTCCAATTTGTATTCTTTTTATTTTTCTTCTCTGATTGCCGTATCTAGGACTTCCAAAACTATATTGAATAATAGTGGTGAGAGTGGACATCCTTGTCTTGTTCCTAATCTTAGAGGAAATGCTTTCAGTTTTTCACCATTGAGAACTATGTTTGCTGTGGGTTTGTCGTATATGGCCTTTATTGTGTTGAGGTAGGTTCCCTCTATGCCCACTTTCTGGAGAAACCCATTTTTTATCATAAATGGGTGTTGAATTTTGTCAAAAGCTTTTTCTCCGTCTATTGAGATGATCGTGTGGCTTTTATTCTTTCAATTTGTTAATATCGTGTATCACATTGATTGATTTGCACATATTGAAGAATCCTTGTATCCCTGGGATAAATCCCACTTGATCATGGTGTATGATCCTTTTAATGTGTTGTTGGATTCTGTTTGCTAGAAATTTGTTGAGGATTTTTGTGTCTGTGTTCATCAGTGATGTTGGTATGTAACTTTCTTTTTCGATGATATCTTTGGTTTTGGTATCAGGGTGATGGTCACCTCATAGAATGAGTTTGGCAGTGTTTTTCCCTCTGCAGTTTTTTGGAAGAGTTTGAGAAGGATAGATGTTAACTATTCTCTAAATGTTTGATAGAATTCGCCTGTGAAGCCATCTGGTCCTGTACTGTTATTTGCTGGAAGAGTTTAGATTACAGTTCAATTTCATTACTTGTGATTGGTCTGTTTATATTTTCTAATTCTTCCTGGTTCAGTCTTGAAAAGTTGTACCTTTCTAAGAATTTGTCCATTTTTTTGTGGTTGTTCATTTTATTTGCACAGAGTTGCTTGTAGTAATCTATTATGATGCTTTGTATTTCTGCAGTGTGTGTTGTAACTTCTTTTTCATTTTTAATTTTATTGATTTGAATCCTCTCCCTTTTTTTCTTGATGAGTCTGGCTAAAGGTTTATCAGTTTTCTTTCTCTTCTCAAAGAACCAACTTTTAGTTTTATTGATCTCTGCTGTTGTTTTCTTCATTTCTATTTCATTTGTTTCTGCTCTGATCTTTATGATTTCTTTCCTTCTGCTAACTTTGGGTTTTCTTTGTTATTCTTTCTCTAGTTTGCTTTAGGTGTAAGCTTAGGTTGTTTATTTGAGATTTTTCTTGTTTCTTGAGGTGAGATTGAATTGCTATAAAGTTCCCTCTGAGAACTGCTTTTGTTGTGTCCTGTAGGTTTTGGGTCATTGTGTTTTCACTGTCATTTGTTTCTAGGTGTTTTTTGATTTCCTCTTTGATTTCTTCAGTGATCTCTTGGTTATTTAGTAGCTCATTGTTTAGCCTCCACGTGTTTGTGTTTTTAATAGTTTTTTTCCTGTAATTGATTTCTAATCTCATAGCATCGTGGTCGGAAATTATGCTTGATGCGATTTCAGTTTTCTTAAATTTACCAAGGCTTGTTTTGTGACTCAAGATGTGATTTATCCTGGAGAATGTTTTGTGTGCCCTAGAGAAGTAAGTGTATTCTGCTGCTTTCGGGTGGAATGTCCTATAAATATCAATTAAATCTATCTTGTCTACTGTGTCATTTAAAGCTTGTGTTTCCTTATTTATTTTCTGTCTGGATGATCTGTCCATTGGTGTAAATGGTGTGTTAAAGTCCCCCACTATTATTTTGTTACTGTCGATTTCCCCTTTTATGGCCGGCAGCAGTTGCCTTATGTATTGAGATGCTCCTGTGTTGGTTGTGTAAATATTTGTAATTGTTATATCTTCTTCTTGGATTGTTCCTTGATCATTATGTAGTGTCCTTCCTTATCTCTTATAAGTCTTTATTTGAAAGTTATTTTATCTGATATGAGTATTGCTACTCCAGCTTTCTTGTGATTTCTATTTGCATGGTACATCTTTTTCCATCTGCTCACTTTCAGTCTGTATGTATCCCTAGGTCTGAAGTGGTCTCTTGTAGACAAGCATATATATGGGTCTTATTTTTGTATCCATTCAGCCACTCTGTCTTTTGGTTGGAGCATTTAATCCATTTACATTCAAGGTAATTATTGATATGTATGTTGTTAATGGTTTTGGGTTTGTTTTTCTGGGTCTTTTTCTTCTCTTGTTTCCCGCCTAGAGAAGTTCCTTTAGCATTTGTTGTAAAGCTGTATTGGTGGTACTGAATTCTCTTAGCTTTTGCCTGTTGGTAAAGCTTTTGATTTCTCCGTCGAATCTGAATGATGTCCTTTCTGGGTAGAGTAATCTAGGTTGTAGGTTTTTCCCTTTCATCACTTTAAATATATCCTGCCACTGCCTTCTGGCCTGCAGAGTTTCTGCTGAAAAAATCAGCTGATAACCTTATGGGGATTCCCTTGTATGTTACTTGTTGCTTTTTCCTTCCTGCTTTTAATATTTTTTCTTTGAATTTAATTTTTGTTAGTTTGATTAGTATGTGTCTTGGTGTGTTTCTCCTTGGGTTTCTCCTGTATGGGACTCTCTGCACTTCCTGGACTTGGGTGGCTATTTCCTTTCCCATGTTAGGGAAGTTTTTGACTCTAATCTCTTCAAATATTTTCTCAGACTCTTTCTCTTCTTCTGGGACCCCTATAATTCAAATGTTTTAGTGTTTAATGTTGTCCCAGAGGTCTCTAAGATTGTTCTCATTTCTTTTTATGTTTATTTTCTTTCTTCTGTTCCTCAGCAGTTATTTCCACCATTCTATCTTCCAGCCCCCTTATTCGTTCTTCTGCTTCAGTTATTCTGCTATTGATTCCTCCTAGTGTATTCTTCATTTCATTTATTGTGTTGTTCATCACTGTTCGTTCTTTAGTTCTTCTAGGTCCTTGTTAAAAATTTCTTGTATTTTCTCAATCCATGCTTCCATTCTACTTCTGAGATTTTGGATTATCTTTACTGTCATTACTCTGAATTCTTTTTTGGGTAGGTTGACTGTTTTCTCTTCATTTATTTGATCTTGTAAGTTTTTACCTTGCTCCTTTGTCTGTAACATTTTTTTGTCATCTCATTTTTTTTTTTTTTTTTGATGGGTGGGCCTGTGTTCCTCTCTTACTGGTTGTTTGGCCTGAGGTGTCCAGCACTGGAGTTTGCAGGAAGTTGGGTAGAGCTGGGTTTTGGTGCTGAGATGAGGACCTCCAGGAGACCTCACACCGATTAATATTCCCCGGCGTCTGAGGTTCTGTGTTAGTCCAGCAATTCGGATTCAGCGCTCCCACCACAGGAGCTCAGGCTTGACCCGTGGCCTGAGAATTATGATCCTGTAAGCTGTGTGGGGAAAAAAAAAAAAAGACAAAGAATAAAATATAAAATAAAATTAGAAAAATGAAAAATATGTTTGAAAAAACAAAAATATAAATGAAACAAGTGCCAAAAAGACCAGAAAAGGCCTTGGTGGGGCGGGGGTGGGGGCGGCTCGGGCAGGGGTGCAGCTTAGGTAGGGGGGTGGGGCCTAGGCTTAGCGCAGATGGAGGGGGCCCTGAAGGGCGGAGGTTTAGTCCTGGGACCCCAGCAGGCTCGTGGGTGCCTGAGTGGACAGGGGAAACGCTGGTTGCATTCCCCTCTGATCTCCGGATGGTCTCTCGTCATTCCTGTGAATCCCCACTCTGTGGGTGGGCCCCTCAGAGTGTGGGAACTCCTTCCCCCACCACCCCTCAGGGGTGCTGGTCCCCTCACACCTCCACTTTTCCTCCCCCTATCCCTCACTCCCACGCCCCCAGGACCCACTCGGCTGGAGGGGAGCCCTGGAGGGCTGAGGTTTAGGTCCAGGGCCCCAGCTGGCTCGCCGGGGCCCAAGTGGTTGGGGGAGTCACTAGTCGTGTTCCCCTCCAATCCCCTGATTCCCTCAAGGTTTCTCCCTGTTCTCACTGATCCCTGCTCCGTGGGTGGGCCTCTTTGATCTTGGGAACCCATCCCCTCCCCCAGCCGCCCCTCAGGGGTGCTGGTCATGACCCGCCTCTACTTTAACTTTCCCCATCCTTCACCGCCTGTGTCCTACCCAGCTGCGTGGGGATTTGTCCCGTCCCTCTAGGTGTCCGAGCCCCAACCTGGTACGTGCCCTAGTTGTGAGGAAATGTGAACTCTGTGTCTTCTTATTCTGCCATCTTGACTTCTCTCTCACCCCACGTGCACAGTGTTATCTACTGGACACCGGGGAAGTCCCAACAAATATTTTTATAAGACAAAACTCGTTAGATAAATTGTCTTTATTTATTGATTATTTTGAATGTTTTATCAGATTCAGCTGGTCCAAAATCATAGGCCCTTTTAATTTTTCATCCATTTTGGTATGAATATAAATACATCCAACTGTAAATATTGGAGATCCTTCAAAAGATTGTTCCCAGGAGGCTTCCCTGGTGGTGTAGTGGTTATGAATCTGCCTGCCAATTCAGGGGACATGGGTTCGAGTCCTGGTCCGGGAAGATCCCACATGCCATGGAGCAGCTAAGCCTGTGCGCCACAACTACTGAGCCTGCGCTCTAGAGCCCACGGGCCACAACTACTGAGCCCGCATGCCACAACTACTGAAGCCCGCATGCCTAGAGCCCATGCTCTGCAACAAGAGAAGCCACTGCAATGAGAAGCCCATGCACCACAACAAAGAGTAGCCCCTGCTTGTCGCAGCTAGAAAAAGCCCGCACGCAGCAACTAAGACCCAACACAGCCATAAATAAATAAATAAAATAAAAAAATAAAAAATGAAAGAAGTTACCTTGCTTAAAAAAAAAAAGATTGTTCCTAGAAGTTGAGATAAATATGCAATGATAGAATTTCATAGTTATGTCTTGTATACCATTTGTGTTCTTAAAATTTAATTTTAATTTATTGTTTCTTGTTTTTGTAGCAGTAAATCTCAGTCTTCCTGTTTATAAGCTTTATTTTCAAAAAATGCCATTTGTTAAGAGTTAAAAGGTTAAGCTTTTTGCTTCTTTGTCTCATATTTGAAGAATTCCTACTGATTTTAACAAAATGCAATCAAAATGTAAGGAACTCCTTTACAAAAAAGTTCAGTATCTTTGTAGGACACTTAAGTTGATTTATAAATCAAAATGTTCATTGCAGCTCTATTTACAATAGCCCAGAGATGGAAACAACCTAAGTGTCCATCATCGGATGAATGGATAAAGAAGATGTGGCACATATATACAATGGAATATTACTCAGCCATAAAAAGAGACGAAATTGAGCTATTTGTAATGAGGTGGATAGACCTAGAGTCTGTCATACAGAGTGAAGTAAGTCAGAAAGAGAGAGACAAATACCGTATGCTAACACATATATATGGAATTTAAGAAAAAAGAAATGTCATGAAGAACCTAGGGGTGAAACAGGAATAAAGACACAGACTTACTAGAGAATGGACTTGAAGCTATGGGGAGGGGGAAGGGTAAACGGTGACAAAGCGATAAAGAGGCATGGACATATATACACTACCAAACGTAAGGTAGATAACTAGTGGGAAGCAGCCGCATAGCACAGGGAGATCAGCTCGGTGCTTTGTGACCGCCTGGAGGGGTGGGATAGGGAGGGTGGGAGGGAGGGAGACGCAAGCGGGAAGAGATATGGGAACATATGTATATATATAACTGATTCATTTTGTTGTGAAGCTGAAACTAACATACCATTGTAAAGCAATTATACTCCAATAAAGATGTTTAAAAAAAAAAAAGTTCAGTATCTTTGTAGGACACTTAAGTTGATTTATAAATTAGGTTTTTAAAAGGTCCAGTATTTCTAAAATTTGTATGTGATAGCACAAAGAGAAAGTTCATACAGCAATGCTGAATTGTTGCATTCAATGTCAGCCTTGTTATAAAGATTTTGTAGATTATTCTTTCTGTATAAACTACAGTTTTTAAAAAAATGTATCAGTTCTGACAACAGATTCTGCTTTGATTAGTAGAATATCACAGTTTGGGCATAGTTATAAATTATGTACATACCACAACCAATGCCAGGTACATTGCTTCTCTAAGGGTCTCTAAATTTAATAGTAACTTTTTTTCTTGGCATTTTGCTCTACCAAAATTTATATTCATGTTATCACTGTAAAAACAAGTAATTTTATCTTTCATGTTGAACTTTTAAACAGAATTTATAGTAGCTCAATAGTGTCATATATTTCACCTTTAAGAATGAATTTCTAATAGCTTTACTTTGATTCCATGAATTGGATAAAGAAATCAAGCTAATATTTAATTGGTTCTCTATTTGAAGCATCTGGTATCACTGATACCAAGCTAACATCATTTAAGTTTTTGCAAAGTTACTCTTTTGCAAACAGTTTAACAGTGATTGCTTTTTATTTAAGCAGATGATAATCTAGAGTAGAAATGAGTAAAATTAATTTAGATGATTAGAGATTTGATCTAATTGAAAAAAATGCTTCTAGTGTAATGTGTAAACATAGTATCTGTAACTACACGTTAGGTTGTCTCCATGCACAGTCTTCTTAAAATACTTCATTATAACTTTAAAGTACATACCAGTGCTGAATCAGTGAATTTGTATCTGCTGCTTTTCATGTGGTCAGTGATACTGCCTGCAGTAGTGTCCATGTTGCACATTTATTATCAAATTTTTTTAAGAAATGGAAATTCTGTACTTAATTTTTTATTCAAGATGCGGTTTTTTTCTAACACTGGTGCCAAAAGAGTTGATGACAAAATAAAAAAGCGTTGCCAGACAATATACATAAATAGTTGTAGATTTGTGCTGTATGTTAAATGACGAAACTACTCTGGTAGGTTCAAACTCTGTGTTTTTTTCCCTGTATACTCTATTTCCCTTACATATTTCACATGTACCTAACCTATAATTTCCCATGTTTCCTGCTGAGCCTACAGAATGGCAGCTTTGTATTTGGGTGAAGCACAGACCTGAGCAGAACTGCCTGGTAGACTAAGTATTTGGTAAGGGAAGTAGAGTCAAAAACTTATTTGACTGTTCTACTCCCAACCAGAAGGAGTTATATCTCTGGACCCTCTGTGCCTCTGTGCACCTGACTTTATTTGTTTCATAGCTGGCCAAAGCTACAGGCTCAGATCCTATTAAAAATTGTTTAAAATTTCTTTACTTGACATGTAATTCTGATTTTAGGTAACTAATTTTATCAGTTCTTTTTTAACTTTTGAAAGGAAACTTATCAAAATCACTGTTTACTAAAAATGTCTCTTTAGATTGTCTCTTATCTTAAAAATACTTTTTTTACATGACTGGGACCAATCAGCAGGGGAAACCACACAGTAGTTTGAATAGGAAGGTGTAGTATAAAGAATTAGTAATTATAACAAGAGATTGGAGTAACAAGAGATTGGCTAGGAAGAAGTGAAGAGAATAGGAATAACATAAAAGGAGCAACCACTCCCCTCAGGGCTGAGGGAGAGTGCACAAAGCCATGTCCCCCCACTCCAGGTGAGAGCCAGACCTTGTTGGAGAGGGCACAGCAATAGCTCTCTGGATGGCAGAGAAGTTGCTGTGGTGCGGTGTTGTCAGAACTTGCCAGAAATTAGCACCTAAGGGTGCTGAGGAAAGCTGTTTACAGGGAGGTGTCTCACTGGGGACCTCTGAGCGGGGTGACTAGAGGAGCTGTGGGCTGGTGGTTGTTGCTGGCTACCAGGCACCACAGGAGATGTGAGTGCTACAGGAGCGGGTCTGGAGAAAGTTGTAAACGCTTAAGCACTCCAGAATAAGAAGGCAAAACCTTCCTCCTGCACTTTCTCCCATGCCCTCTCCTGACGCAGCTTAACATCCAGCCTGCTGGCAAAGGAAGAATAGTTAAAGGGCCCAGATGCATTTCACAGAGCAGGCTTTGAGCGAATTTGGAGCTGTGGCTGTAAATTAATAACCAGCACAAAACAAACAGCCTTCTCATTTTGCTGTGCTCTAGTAAATTGCAGTTGCCATTCATCATGAAATTTGTAGTACCTTCTTCCAGTCCTTTTTTTTTCTTTTTTAATGTTTGGTCATTGTACTAGCTTTTGCATCTACTCGATTCTGCATCAGTAATATGCCTTTCTATTAAATTTTAAAAGTTGTCCGTACTAAATTTTTAAGCTTAAAAAACAAATTTAATTATATTTTAACTTTAAAAGTAAGTATTTTGATTTAATTACCAATTAATAGGTATCACTGTAAGTCATTCTGTCTTGCATAAAGTATTCTAATACATGTTACCTTGGTGCCTATAACAACATCACTTGAGCGGAACCAATCCATTCACACTAACTGGATTGGTTAATATGCTTGTGTGTAATACTAGAAATAATGCTTGCACTCCCGTCCCCCTAGTATAATACAGTAATGATATCTTACACAAAGCAACTGTTAAACTGAAATCAAAACAAGAAAGTTGTGTTTACTAGGAAGATATTTTATGTTAGCTGTTTTTTTTAAAGTTTATTTTGAATCCATTATAGATTCATAGGTTGCGAAGAAATGTACAGGGGTCTTGACCCATCTTTGCCCAGTGTTAACATCGTGTATAACTATAGTACAATATCAAAACCAAGCAATTGGCATTGTTTACAGTCCAGAGAACTTATTCATATTCCTCTAGTTACAAATGCACTTTGTGTGTGTGTGTGTGTGTGTTATAGATCTGTGCAATTTTATATGGATAGGTAAGCACCACCACAATGAAGATAGATATGTACCATCACTAGAAGGCTTTTTTGTGCTACCCCTTTGTAGGCACATTTACCCTATTCCTAATCCCTGGCCACTAATCTGGTCTCCATTTTAATAATTTTGTTATTCAGAAATGTTATATAAATGGTATCATGTAACTTTTTGAGGTTTGCCTTTTCCCTTAGCACAATTCCCTTGAGGTTCATCCAAACTTCTTTGTGTAGCAACAGTTCCTTTTTTATTGCTGAGTAATATTCCATGGTGTAGTTGTGCCACAGTTGGTTTAACCATTCTTAAACCACTGTCCACTGAAGGACATTTAGGTAGTTTGCAGTTTTTGACTATTATGAATAAAACTGTTATGAACATTTGTATATAAACTCCTATATAAAATGTCCTCATTTTTCTGGGTTAATTCCCAAGAGTACAATTGCTGGGGTATATGGTAAGTCCATTTGAAAGGAATTTCCAAGCTATATGCTAGAGTGACTGCCATACCTATCTGTAATGTATAATTGACCAGTTTCTCTACATCCTCATTAGTGTTTATTGTCACTGTTCTTAATTTTAGCCATTTTGATACGTGTGTAGTGATATCTCATTGTGTTTTAATTTGCATTTTCCTAAAGACTAAGATGGTGAACATCTTTTCATGTGCTTATTTGTCATCTGTGTGTTGTCTTTGGTGAAATGTCTGTTCATGCCTTTTTGTGCATTTTCTAATTAGATTTTCTTTCCCTTGAGTTTTGAGAATTCTTTATATATTCTAATACTGGTCTTTTGTCAGATACATGGTTTGTACATATTTCTTGTAGTCTATAGTTTGTTTTTCATCCTCTTAACAAGATCTTTTTCAGAGAAAAAGTTTTAAATTTTGATGAAGTCCAACTTACTGTTTTTTACCTTTTATGGGTCATGTTTTTGGTGTCAAGTCTAAGAACTCATTTACTCCCAGGTCCTGAAGATTTGCTCCAGTTTTTTTTTTAATGAAAGTTTTATAGTTTTACATTTAAGGCAGTGATTCGTTTTGAATTAACTTTTGCATATGGTGTGAGGTTTAACTCAAGGTTCATTTTTTGGCCTATGGATGTCGAGTTGCTTCAGCACAGTTTCTTGAAAAGGCTGTTTCTCTTCCATTGAATTGCTTTTGCACCTAAAAAATCAATTAGGTATGTTTCTGTGAGTCTGTTTCTGGGTTCTGTGTTTTCCATTGATCTTTGTGTCTATGCTTCACCACACTGTCTTGTTAGCTATGGCGATATAGTGAGCCCTAACATCAGGAAGCGTGATTCCTGTCACTTTATTTTTCTTTTTCAAAACTGTTTCGGCCATTCTAGGGCCCTTCCTTTTCCATATACATTTTAGGATAAGTTTGTCTATGTGTAAAAAAAAAAAAATTTCTGGGATTTTGATAGGGATCATGTTAAAACTTGGGGAGATCAACTTAGGGAGCATTGACATCTTTACCATGCTGAACTGCTTCAGTTTTTAAATTTAAATTTTAATGAAATAAAATTAAGAATTCGTATTCTCAGTAATCATATTTCAGGTACTCAGTAGTCATGTTGGTTTGTGCTACTCTGTTGGACAATGTAGCTCTAGACTCCTGTACCTACTGTTCCTTGTTTCTGGAACCCTTCTTCCTATTTAGCTTTAATCAACTTTAAGCTTATTCCTGTAGACTCAGCTTAGATGGCACCTTGTCCTAGACACCTTCTCTGCCCCTTGTCTCGTTTCTCAGCCCAAGTTCTCCCACTGAACTCTGTTCATTTCTATTTATGGCAATTATTATGTGGTCATTCCTCTTCATTTATTACATTGTATGCTAATTACCTTTCTTACTTGTCTGCTTCATCACTAAATTATAAGCTGCCTTGAATCAAATTGTGTGATTATCCTTGCATCTCTAGTACTTCACATTGTGTGCTCAGTGAATAATTGGTGAGATATGAATAGTAGTATCACATCTAGTTAATTTACTTATTTTCTAGAATTGTGGTCTCAGCTTTTGGAGCATGTATTACATATGTGTATATATATTTATTATAAAATCTGAACATGTCTTATGATTAGCTAATATCTGCAGCAAATTATAACTTAGGGTACAGCATTCATCATTAACAACAGTGGATGTCAATTTGTATTTCAAATAGTCTTGATACTTCTGAAAATTTGTGGCTGATTTTTTTTTTAGATCTGATTATATTTCCATTTTTTAAAAAAGTATGGTACCTCTGTCACAACTAATGAACAAGTCTTGGTACACTGTTGCTTACTGAAGTCCATTCTTTATTCATATTTGCTTAGATTTTACCTAAGGACCTTTTTCTGATTTAGGATCCCATCCAGGAGACCATATTACATGTCTCCTTAGCCTCTTCTAGACTGTGACAGTTTCTCAGGCTCTCCGTTTTTGATGACCTTAAGTTTTGAGGAGTATAAGTCAACTGTTTTGTGGAATGTCCTCCAAATGGCATTCATCTAATATTTTCCTCATGAATAGACTTGAAATTACAGGTTTTGGGGGGAAGACCACAGAAGAAGTAAATGCCATTCTCATCACATCATATCAAGGTACATTATTGCCATTGTTTTTACCTTGTTAATGTGGCTGATGAGCTTGTACTCGTCATTGGAAAAGTGTCCATTCTCCATTATCTTCTTTGCTTGTGCTTGCATTATTAATATTGTCTTCAACCAGAAGTTTCTCTATAGGCATCTCTTAAAGCCATTGTTCATTTTATAAGAGTTAATTAAACTAGATAATATAAATTATAAATATACTTAACTGACCCATCACATTGGAGCACATCCAAATACTGTACACCAGAAGCAGATGCACGGGTTATAGGGACAGGTCTCTGTCAGTTCGGTGACATGGGGGAACTGGAGAACTAACCTCATGTTATCTTTTGCCTGAATCCTGCATGACCTTGACTATATTACACAGTTATGAGGATGCCAGTGATAGCCTGTAATTTAAATAGCAATAAAATAAAATTTCTCTTATATTTGAATGAAAAACTTAAATAGAAATTCTGATATTTTCTACCTTTACCCCAGTGGATTGCCTTGCTGTAATCCCTGTATCCCTTAGGTGCTCACATCTGCTCTGGAGACGAATGATCTACTGGAAGAATTTCAGAGATCATTTTACTACCTCCCTAAATTGATTCTTTTCTGTATTCTCCAGGCTTCCTCACATTATTATTCCTTTGTGCACAGTTTCCTTGTTATGACATTTCCTTCTGTTTTCTGATAACAAGACTGGATGTACATTACTACATTCCAGTTAGTTAGAACCTGGGAATCCATATAGAAACCCCAGCCATTGCTAGATTACTTGTCTTAAAAATTTTCTTTTGGGGAGTAGGTTAATTAGGAGGGTACTTCTAGGAGGCTGACATTTATATTCTCTAGGAGTATAGATGAATGCTTTTGCTTTTTTGCCTTTTTTTCAAAACAAGTCTTCATTTCTTTTCATCTTATAATAAACACTTTCCTATTTTCCCAATGTTTATGAGTAACTCTTTGAAATGGGAAGATGCATGTGCTGTAACACTGGAAAAAAAATTAGAAAATAATATAGACCAAGATCATTTTAAGGAAATCCAGTGTATAGCATATAAAGCTAAATCATGATTAATTAGGACTATTTTATCTCTGAAGGGATTTTTAAGCATTAACAAAGTATTTAGGAAGAAACCCTTTCATTCTTTAGTTCATTTAATATATTTCAACTTATCAAAATTTGACTCATGAAATTTTTCAGAATTTTCCACTATAAAGTGAGGCATATATCTCTAGGCATTTATGACTGATTCCTGTTGTTAAGGAATTCCAGTTAATGGTTCTATATAAAGCAATATTTGGGCAAGCTATGCTACTATATATTATTATACTTCACAAGTGTAATAGTTAACGATACATGTTTTGTTGGGGGGGATCTTGGGGGGTATCTATAATCTTTTTAAGGAAAATAAGTATAATATATTCCATTTTATACAGTATTACAAGCATTATATAATATTTCTATGTGACTTTTACTTATTTCAACATTTACGGTCTATGTAATAGTCTGAAAATTCCAACCTAACATTAACTATGTAATACTAAATGCTAAGTCTCTAAATATGAAAGGTAAATTGCAAAATTCAGTAACTGGCATTTTGATGCTGCTGTAAGGAGAAGAAATTCATGATACTTTTTTTTTTTTTTTTTTTTTTTTGCGGTACGCGGGCCTCTCACTGTTGTGGCCTCTCCCGTTGCGGAGCACAGGCTCTGGACGCACAGGCTCAACAGCCATGGCTCGTGGGCCTAGCCGCTGCGCGGCATGTGGGATCTTCCTGGACCGGGGCACGAACCCATGTCCCCTGCATCGGCAGATGGACTCCCAACCACTGCGCCACCAGGGAAGCCCTCATGGTACTTTTAAGTGTGACGTATGGCAGCATGCTTAAGGAAGTTATTAGTATTTTATGTCTGTTTGACATTTTTGAGATACTGTTTCCTGAATTTTTTTTAATGTATATGTTTTAGTGAATTTCGTGAAACTCCTGTTAATTTTTTTGTTTAAAAATATTTATTCAAGATGAATGCAGGTTTTGGTCATTCCAGGTAAACTGTTAACAATTGCATGTTTTTGCATTCGTTACTTTGCCTTCCCATTGTTTCAAATGATTCTCTTTTTATTATTCAGAGCTATTCTCTTGTCATATATTCCTCATCTAAAGCATTTTCAGAAGAGTAATTGAATGGATTTGAATAGATTTGTATTGACTATGTTACTCTACAATTTTAGCTTGAAACTAGTGATAGTTATTATTTTCACAGTTACTTCTGCCAGATGTTAATACTAAAACTCTGACTCAGAAGAAACTCACCTTGTACAATAGATTCTAGTAAAGTTACATTTGAGCATATATAATTCCATTTACCTAATGACTTATATTATGAAATATAAGATTTGGTTGGGCTGGCCAACATACACTGCTCTAAGTAACTTATTGGAAAGTATATCTATCTGTAAACACATTTAAACAGCCTATTTTTTGGTATTTTTTTCCTTTTAATTTTTTTGTTAGTCAACAATATAAATAAAATATATTTGCTAAGAGCCTAATTAAACAAGAACATAGTATAAAGAAGTCACTCATTTTTCTTTAAACAAGTTCTTTATTTTACAGCAAAATATCATGCGTATCTTCTAGGTTTTTTAGATTCTAGGTCTGAATTACTCATAGAATTAACACCAACTTCTGTAACAAATAATCCCCAAATCTCGGTGGCTTAATATAAAAATTTATGTCTTGCTCTTGAGAAGTGTGTGTAGATGTTCCTATTCAGATAGCTTTCCCAGAAGGATCTCCTCTAAGCAGTGACTCTGGAATCTTAACTCCATCAACATTTTAGACATGTGACCATTTGCATGACCTTGTAAATTCTCAGAAATATGTGGGTGTTTTTCAAAACCCTTACTCCCCAAAGGTATCTCATTCCTCAGCCTTTCCTTCTAGGGTTTTTGGTTAGTCTGTTGCTTGCCTCAACTGTTATCCCTTGCCCCAGGTATCAGTGTACATGTGCCTTACATGTTTTTGACAAATGTGCCTTGGTGGTCCCCCAGCACTGGGTGATTTCCGAGTAGGACGAGGTAAAGGAACGCTGCTCCTCCGGGGAGTAACCAAACAGGTCACAACAAATAATCCCAATTGTTTGAGAATAAGGTCTGTTCTGTTCCCTCTGATACTGGGTACGCGTTCTGGGACCGTGAGCTGTTGTCTTCAAGACCAGCCCAAGGCTCTCTGACTGAGATTCAGCTGTTTTTCCTTGACTAAACATTTACCTGGTTACTGCAAGCTTTCCATTAGTTTCCAGAATTCTGGAAAAGTTGGTTTTGACAATTTATACCAGTGTATTTGTTGCTTTTGTGGAGGAGTTAACTATTGGGGGGTTCCCTACTCCACCATTGTTGCTGACATCTGGTTCTACGATTTTTAATGTTTAAGAATGGTTCTATCCTGAGGACATTGGGAAAGAAGAGGTGATAATGACAAGGAGATATTACCCATTTGATACTAATGGAAAAGTACCGAAATGGAGATGCACTGTAGGCAGTTGTAAATGTGGAACTGTAGTGAAAGGCAGAGGTGTCAGGGTTTGAGATTAGAGTTTGGATTTGGTAATGTTGAACCTCTGGAACTCAGAAGTGAATTTGTAGAAAGAATAGTAAAGGGCTTCTGAGGCCTTAGGTTTGGAGAACAGTCTATAGTTGTGTAAAATGAAACTGAAATTGGTGTGGTGCAGTAGAACTTTTTCAAATGGGAAAATTATTTTTGGAATTTGGTGTAAACTAACATTAATTTCTCCTTGTGCCAGTTTCTTTGTCATTTCTGAAAAAGATATTTAGTGTATAGAGTCTTTGGGACTCTACTTCACAATTAGCTGCCATTGGTTGGGATTGGAAGAAGGAATGATATCAATAGTAGTGTTTCTCTGCTTAGTTTTTATTAGAGAATCACTGATTTGTTACCTTTCTTTTACTTTCCCAATTTCTTACCCCTCCTCAAACTCAGGTAGATTATTTGTAGTTACTATTAATTCCAGAGTTTTTTGATCTCTGCTGAATCATCTTGAACAACCAATTTAGCGAAACTAACTTTCTGTTATCTAGCCAGTCCTTCAAGTATTCAAACCAATCTTACCCCGTTTTCCACTTCTCATTCTCCTTTCCCTTCCAGTTTTTACTTCTCTCATATTTAACGCTTTTATTACAGGCTTATAGGCATATATGAAAAGGCAATGAGATGAAATTTATTAAAAATTCCAATATACTTCACTAATTTCCAGGGTGAAATACCAGAGGCTTTAATTATTTACAACTGCCAAAAATCTCATTAAATTTCAAAATTGTAGTTCATAAATATAGACTGAATCATAACCTCTTGGGTATTGCAAAATAATTTCTCTCTAGTGACTCATAAGTTGTCTTTTAAAAATCAATCCGTAATTAGACTGTAAAAGAAAGGACATGATCATGAAAGTTTTAATTGCTCCCTACGTGTATTTTACCAAAGTAATAACATTAAAAAAAAATTGGAATAGGACAGTATACTCTAGACTGTGTTGTTGAAAGGAGAAACACCAAAAGCATTTCCCCTAGCATATTGGTTTAGAACATGTTAATTTGTATATCAACTAATGAAGTATAGAGATTTTAAGGAAATTTTGTTTAGAGTTGAATATTCAGTTTTGTGAATATGTATTCTTTAAAGTATTCTTACTCTGTTGTATGAGGAGTAGTATAAAAACTTACATTAATCTGTATGCACTGGAGAATATGTGCACGCCTTGAAGGCTGGTTTCATTATAAGCCCAGGACTTAACTCAGTGAAATGGGGAAACTTGTTAAGGGACATGGGGGCAGGAATCCTGTGGAGTGCAGCATCTCCAGTTCTCTGCATTTTCTTACTGTCTTAATATGAGCTTAACTGGGAAATGAGGAAGGTGACAATTACAGCGTGCTGGCAGGGTTCCCCTTTACTCACTTGGCAGCATGGGGGACGGGTCCAGCCTACTCAGTCATTGTCTCATTCTTCTTGGAACCTGTAGGGACTAAGATTTTTAGTAGCTGTATTGGTTCTGATCTCAACTTGTTTAAAGTTGTGGTCTAGCAGGGCAGGCTGCCTTTGGAAAAAGATTCTAAGGTCCAGTTCACCTAGGAGGAGTGTACATCAAATTTAACCCTGTGTGACCTGTATGTCTCTTCATTATTCTGATGATTAAGAATTGCTTTTATGGAAATTAATAATTTTTACACTTAGAAATTTTATAGTTAAGCTGTATTTAAGAGGCTTTTAAAGATAGGTTCCTAATTCTGTTTGAGAAGTTATTTTCTTTAAAAAGAATGGATAAGACTATATGAAATGGCACTTTTGTTTTGTAAGAGAGAATTATTTTTCTTAAGCTGATTTTACTACACTATGGTATAACATTTATGAGGAGTAAGCCAGAACTTACAGTTGAGCTTGAGTAGGTGCATGCATTATAAATAATCAGAAATTTTTTCATGGTTTTCATTTTGAGTCATTTTAGTGATTGACCATCATGCAAATGTGTCCAGTTTTTCTTTATTGTGATTAAAGTGTAGAATTTTTACTTCATAATGGTGGGATTATTTGATACATGTAACGTAACATGCACCTCTTAGTTTCTAGTAAATCTAGGCTAACGTGTTTTTGTCCATGAATATCCCAGAAATTTTCCTGTGCTAAATATGATATATAGAAATGTGTATATTGTAGAATGTTGTTCTTACGTTAATAATGAATTATACGTCTGTTATTTTCATCCTGAGATCATATTGAATACGTTAAATTGCCATTTTAACATATTCAATAAAGACTTTATTGAAGAAAGTAACCCTTCTCCAAGCCCTTGATAGCATCTGAATGTTAATATTTTTGTGTTTGTTTAAAATTTTTTGAAATTTAAGATATACCAAAGTAGAATAAAATTACAAAAAAATCTTGCTAAGTTAGACTCTGGCCTTTAGAGTCACTTTAATTTTATAATGATAATTTTTTAGAAACTAAAACTACCAACAGATTATGATCACAGTACCTCTGTTGAAGTTTACTTTGGTACTAAGTTAAGCTCCATTTAACTATGTTACTTTCTTTTCCAACAGACATTCAGTTGATTTCAGTAATGTTCCAGGGTCCATATTAGCTTTTTATCTTTAGAATGGGAGTTGACTTTTCCAAATATTTATTGTTGTGAAGTACTGAACACACTTTATGATGTGACATTTAAAAAAACAGTATTTTTATTTGAATCCTTTATTAAATTTAAGCTGTCTTTCTTTGCTACTATAAAGTTTTAAAATTTTAATTTAAAAATAATCCTTAGAAGCTGTGTTTTGGTTTATTAGCATTTATGAGCATATGCTATAGGACATGTTCTGTGGTTTTATTTGATTGTAAGAATTAAGAGACGGTAAGTAAAAGTGGTCAAAAATGTGATATTTTATGTACACTCAGTTTTTTTACTGTTATAGTAGTTGTCTTTGTTGCACCTTACAGTTAAAAAGGATACTTTTATTTGGTGACAAGTTCTCCAGGGCATCCTTTTCGTACTATTTCTTTTCATTAAACACTTATGACATTTCAAATTTATCATTAAACACCTATCGTCCCTGGATATTAGAGGGCAGAATAAAGAGCAGTGTTTATCATAATTGGTGCCTTCTCCCCAGGTATTTATGTTAAGCAGAACTGATCTTCTGGGTGGGCTGTGCACTTACATACATGGTTGTGTGGAAATTGACAGATTGCAGCCTTCCTGAAGGAAGGAGTCAGGAAAAGAGAATGTTGAACCATTATAGTAGTCATTCTCAAACTTTAGTGTACATAAGAATCATGTGGAGGACTTTTTTTGTTTGTTTGTTTGTTTTTTTCTGCGGTAAGCGGGCCTCTCACTGTTGTGGCCTCTCCCGTTGCGGAGCACAGGCTCCGGACGCGCAGGCTCAGCGGCCATGGCTCACGGGCCCAGACGCTCCACGGCATGTGGGATCTTCCCGGACTGGGGCACGAACCCGTGTCCCCTGCATCGGCAGGCAGACTCTCAACCACTGCGCCACCAGGGAAGCCCGTGGAGGGCTTCTGAAACACAGATTGCTGGATCCCAATTGAAGTTTCTGCTTTGAAGATCTGGGATGAGACATGATTATTTGCGTATTTAACAAGTTCCCAGCTGATGCTGGCGCTGTTTCCTGTTTCAGAGACTTAAGACAGATAAGGCTGACAGGAAAATCAGAAGGAAGACTACACTTTAAAAATGAAGGCAGATTGGAAATCTAAGAAGCAATTAGATATAGGGTTATGGAAAAATTGGTTCTAGTTCACAAACACCTACCCTACCTGCCAGAGAGGCAATATCATCACATGTTCTTTTAAAATTTTTTTCAGTTTTAAGTTTACATAGTTTCAAAAGTCAAGTAGTACCAAAATATTTATAATAAAAAAAAATCATTACCCTATCTTATCCTTCTCCATTCCTGCATTTTTGCTTCCCAGAGGCAATCACTTTTTATTAAGTTTTAAGTCACATAATTAGATGTTCAGCTGATAGATCTTACATATAAACACAAAAATGCCTTTTTACTGTATGCATATTACCTATAATGAAGAAAAATTAGTAAGCATCTGGTTGAAGTACAGAAAAGGGAAAGGAGAAAGCATAAAAATTTCTAATATGCAAATAGATTGAATAAATAATTTTGATTTAATATATATATCATTGATACCTTATTTAATTAGCTGTCTAGTATTGTTGTTCTTTTTAAAGTATGAATCCCAAAATACAAAGGGCTTTTATAGCTGCAGTTTCAGTCTTGGTCTCCCTATCATCCTGTAAGGTTTTAGATTAATAAACAAGAAAAGAGATGGCATTTCAGGTGGAGAGAATAGCTGGAGTAAAAGTTTAGAAGCAGGATAAAGCAGATATAGAGATGGATCTAATGAGAAAGGTGATTTGGTATTTGCTTGCTTATTAGTTCATTCATTGATTGTTCATTGTCTATTATGTGAATAAAACATCTTCCCTTCCAAGGAGGAGCTTTAGGTCCAGTAGCTGTGATAGGTGTATAAATAAAAAATTAATAAAACTGATAAATGCCGGAGTAGAGTTGGATATATATATATATATATATAATTACTGTGGGAGTAGGGAATACCAATTAAATTTAAGTTGAAAATAATTTTGGACTGGTTAACTGGGGTTGGTTGATAGAATTTAAATTTGATCCAGTGGGAACTAGGACACCATTGTGGTTTCTAACATAAGAGAATGACTGTGTTAATGTCATTGTGGTTTCTAACATAAGAGAATGACTGTGTTAATGTCATTGTTTCTAAATATATAGTGGAAAGGTAATAATTACCTCCAAACTAAACACAGGGCGATTCATGGTTCTTTTATATAGCTCTGACAGTTAGGCCACCAGCCATCTTGATGAATTGTTTTGAGTTGTTCACAGTGAATAACTGGGGGTGAAGTTTTAGAGTGAAACTAGTCTACCAGTTTGGGGAAGGAGGGAGGACAGACTAACATAATTTCTTATAATTTGCTGCATACTTGAAGCAATATATTATTATCGTGTAAATAACTAGTGAACTTAAACTATAGGAAAGATGGCAAAATAAATATATTAGGGAACATAGTTTAAAATGATGTATCATGGCTATGAGGAAATTCTAATGGAAAGCAATAGCTTGGAGTTCTTTGATCAGTGGAGTAACTCACTTTTTAAAAGATTAAACTGTAGCTGGCTGAAGAGCAAAGAGACAGTGTCTCCATGAGAATCATCCTCTGAAACAATGGTTTTTTATTAAGCAGTCTTTTAGATTTATCATCATTTGAAAAAGTTTACACATATGCAAAGTGGCTACATTGATACTGTCCTTTAAATAAAAATAAAAGCTAAAGGAAACTGTGATAAATTATTTACTACAGAGACTATTATTTTTAGTGATGCAGGTTTTACATGTATAGAGAGAAAAGAGAAGAGGAAGGCATGGACATCCTTAGAACTGCTTTGAGGTTGAATTTTTAAGAGATCAGACTATACTTGTATTTATAACTGGCAAAATAAATTTCTTGATTTCAAATTAGAATATCTGAAACTTTTTTCCTGTTTGTTTTTTTGCTTGTTTCGCTTTCATTTTGGTTACTGTTTAGTATTCTGCTAGGCAGTTTTTTTAAGTATTTTATTTATTTGAAAAATAACATTTGACTTTCAAATGTGGGATTAAAGAGACCTTTCTGCCTCTTTAATAATATTTTTTGATTAAAAAATAAAGTGATATTAGGGAAGATTTTGTAAAACAGTATAAAGGAGAAATTAAAACCACTCTCAAATAATCATGTTTATATTAATCCTCACTGAATAGCCTCATTTTATTGGGATAAATCAGGGTCTGAAATCTGATGTTTAAATTTGCAAGTTCATTCAGATTTGTCAAGTTCTCTGTGTTTTTGTGGTAATTTAGACTGTGGTGTTAAATTGGCAATTTCCTTTGTGAAACCTTCAAAGTCTAACACAACATAACATATATGAACTTCCTTAAGATGTGTGTTATAGGAAATGTGTACAGAGTGCCAGCAGAGCACTAAAGGCAAACCTAGAGTGAGGGTACAGACATCATGGAGAAGAAAGTGATGAGCTGAGTCTTGAAGTTGTATGCCATGAAATAAATAAGGACAGTCCACATAGAGGGAATATATGGATGTTGATGCATGAACGAGCAGGGATATATTTGGGAACTATAGGCAGTTTGTAATGAGGCTGGTGACATCAGCAGGGGCCAGAGGATGAAGGATCTTATAGATTAGTAGAAATAATAGTTACCATCCTTGGCAATTTGAGGAATCAAATGCATGTCTGAAAGTTATTCATTAAGCATACTCAGAGCGATGTAAAAGAGCTTTTACGATTAAGCTTTTGCAGTGATAAACCTTCTTCCACTCGAAGGTCGTGTTCAAGGATAAAAATACTCACTTGGCTGATCTAGGCACCCTCTCACTTGAAAATACTTGGTAACATTTTACAATATTCAGTGCCTTTTTCATGCCAGAGCAGTTAAAGAGGGATGTGTTCAGATGGAATACACTTTGGCTTTGTGTTTTCCTCATGCCTTTTACTTTTGCCTTTTACTTTTTAAAAAATCATTGCTCTATAAACTAATTTTTGTTCCCTCTTCCTGTTATTTTTCTTTTTAAACCTATGTATAAATATCCTAAGTTCATTTTTTGTATGCTTAATCATGTAGTCTCCTTTAGTGATTGAGTTATTTTTGTTTGTTTTGTTTTTTGGTTTAGTTATAGACATGTAGATTCTGGGTAACTCATGTAACATAATTGTCATAATGATAATGCTACACTCCCTCATTTGGTTCATTCAAATAATATTTAAATGTAGAAAATAACTGTTAAGACATAGTGTATTTTAATTTTCTGTTAAAATTTGTCTTTCAGAAATAAGTAGTATTTAATGTAATAATAGCCTGCTTTGGATCATGGCACACAACCCCAATTTGAAGTGTGGAATTACTGTCAATTTCATCTGTGATTTTTAAAATACATTGTTTAACTCGATAGACTAACTCACTTGATCTTTTAATAGATTGCTGTGGAGAGTGTCTGAGAATTTTGTAGGTTGCCATGGATTTTTTCATGAACCCAGAATATTAAGCAGTAATTAGTTAGAAAACATACTGCTCGTTTTATTTTCTTGATAAAATCTCGAAGATTTTCTAAAAAGTTTACACGAAAGTATAATTTGAATGCATCATCTTTCTTAGTTTATATAATTGTTTATTCTCTTTTTAAAAAAATATGGAATTATTCTGCATTGTAGATAAACGGATAGTAAAAAAAAAAAAAAATCCTCTATTGGTAAATGCAGAAAATTGAGTTTTAGAAAAATATATAAATTTATACAGCTTTTTATTTGCAAAATACGTGTCTGTAGAGTGAAAAAAATGAATTATAAAAATTTATCATTTTAGTTCTTGTATGTTTTTGTGATTTTTTTTTTTTTTTTTTTTTTTACCTTTTATAAATGAGATAACTGCAGGGGGGAATGTATCAATTTAAGAAGAAAAACCAAAGTATAATGTTGATTCTGTATATTATTATCTTCCTTTTTTTCTATTTTCTTTGATCAGTGTATCAGCGATGTAAGCTGTTTCTGTTCCCGATGATTTATTACATCAGTTGGGTATATGCATTCTTATTTCACTGTATTCTTGCAGTCTTTATTATAGTTAATTTTATTTCCTTGCTAATTTTCTGAATCCTCCCCCCTTCAATGGCATCAGGTTGCGAATAGGGAGTAGGTAAGGATGGGTTGGCTAGTTCCTTTTTCTTAACAGCTTTACTGTGGTACCATTGATGTACAGTGAGCTGCACATATTAAAAGTGTATAATTGGATGAATTTTGGCCTATGTATATACCCATGAAGCCATCACCACTACTAAAGTAACAAAAGATTACTAATTTTTGTTCCCTCCTCCTGTTATGTCTTTTTAAACCTATGAATAAATATCCTAAGTTCATTTTTTGTATGCTTAATCATGTAGTCTCCTTTAGTGATTGAGTCATTTTTGTTTTTTGGTTTAGTTATAGATATGTAGATTCTGGGTAACTCATGTAACATAATTGTCGTAATGATAATTCTACGCTCCCTCATTTGGTTCATTCAAATAATATTTAAATGTAGAAAATAACTCCAAAAAGATTCCTCGTGCCTTACTTTATTCTATTTTCTTTATTGCACTCCACCTTCCCCCTTGGGCCCAGGACAGCACTGGGTTTGTTTGTTTGCTTTTTGTCAGTACAAATCAGTTTATATTTTCTAAAATTTTTTATAAATGGTATCATACAGTAAGTACTTGCTTTTGTCTGGCTTTCACTCAGCATAATTATTTTGGGGATTTATCAGTGTTGTAGCTGAGTAATAATACATTGGCCATAACAGAATTTGTTTATTCATTCACCCCTTATTGAACAATTTGGGTTGTTTCCAACTTTGGTTGGTATGTGTACAGGTCTTTGTGTGGGCATATGCTTTTATTTCTCTTGGGTAAATATCTAAGATTGAAATAGCTGGGTAATTTTTTTTCACATTTTAAGGAACTACCCTACTGTTTTCCAAAGTGGTTGTACCATTTTACATCACCCCCAGCAGTGTTGGAGAGTTCAAGTTATGCATCCTTGCTAACACTTGGTATGGTTAATCCTTTTAATTTTAGCCATTCTGATGTGTGTGTAGTTGTAGCTCAGTGTGGTTTTAATTTGCATTTCCTTGATAACTAATGATTTTGAGCATCTTTCCATGTGCTTATTGCGATCCCTATATTTTCAGTGAAGTATCTGATCAAACCTTTTGCCTCCTCCCTTACCCTTTTTTCAAATTGAAGTATAGTAGATTTACCATATCGTGTTAGTTTCAGGTGTACAGCACGGTGATTCAGTTATATATGTTCTTTTTCATATTATTTTCCATTATAGGGTATTACAAGATATTGAACTTCATTCCCTGTGGTATACAGTAAATTCTTGTTGCTCATCTATTTTGTATATAGTAGTGTGTATCTGTTAATCCCATACTTCTAATTTATTCCTCCCTGCCATCCCCGTTGGTAACCATAAGTTTATTTTCTATGTCTGTGAGTCTGTTTCTGTTTTGTAAATAGATTCATTTGTATTATTTTTTAGATTTCACATGTAAGTGATTATAATACTTGACTTTCTCTGACTTACTTCACTTAGGATATACTCTAGGTCCATCCATGTTGCTGAAAATAGCGATATTTTATTCTGTTTTATGGATGAGTAGTATTCCATTGTATATGTATACCACATCTTTATCCATTCATCTGTTGATGGACACCTAGGTTGCTTCCATGTCGTGGCTGTTGTAAATACTGCTGCTATGAACATTGGGGTGTATGTATCTTTTCAAATTAGAGTTTTTGTCTCTTCTGGATGTATGCCCAGGAGTGGGATTGCTGGATCATATTTTTTTTTTAGTTTTTTTAAGGAATCTCCATACTGTTTTCTGTAGTGGTTGCACCAATTTACATTCCCACCAACAGTGTAGGAGGGTTCCCTTTTCTTTACACCCTCTCCAGCATTTATTATTTGTAGACTTTTCCATGATGGCCATTCTCACCGGTGTGAGATGATTGCTCATTGTGGTTTTGATTTGCATTTCTCTAATAATTAGGCATGTTGAGCATCTTTTCACGTGCCTGTTGGCCATCTGTGTGTCTTTTTTGGAGAAATGTCTATTTAGGTCTTCTGCCCATTTTTTGATTGGGTTTTTTTTTTTTTGATACTGAGTTGTATGAGCTGTTTGTATATTTTGGAAATTAACCCTT
This sequence comes from Aethalodelphis obliquidens, assembly GCF_003676395.1. Lineage (NCBI taxonomy): Eukaryota > Metazoa > Chordata > Mammalia > Artiodactyla > Delphinidae > Aethalodelphis > Aethalodelphis obliquidens. Next base: position 59,943,116 of record NW_020837949.1, read on the forward strand.
TCTCAGCCGCACCCTCCTTTTTAAATTGAGTTGTCTCTTTATTACTGAATTATGAGAATTCTTTAAATGTCCTAAATACAAGTCCTTTGTCAGATATGTTTTGATGAACATATTCATCAATCTGTGGCTTGCCTTTTCATTTTTCTAACAGTGCCTTTAGAAAAGCAAGCCTAGTTTATCAATTTTATCTTATATGGATTGTTTTTAGTGTTGTATATAAGAAAGTTTTGTGACCCCAAGGTCACAAAAATGTTTCCTTGGGTTTTTTTCTAGAGGTTTTAACTTTGGGGTATATGATTAATTTTGACTTAATTTTTGCTCATGGTGTGATGGAAGGATTGAGTTTTCACTTTTTTGCATGTAAATGTTCAGTTGTTCTAGTATATTTTACTGAAAAGATGATCCTTTTTCCATTGAATTCCTTTGTGCCATGTAAAAAATCATTTGGCTGTTGGGGCTACTTCTGGGTTCTCTGTTTCATTCTGTTGTTCTTTGTGTCTGTCTTTTTTTGCCAGTACCACACTGTCTGGATTATTGTACTTTCATAGTGAAGTCTTGAAATCAAGTAAGCAAGTTGTTCACCTTTGTTGTTCTTTCTCAAAACTGAACTTTTCTAGTTCCTTTGACTTTCCATAAGTGTTTTAGAATCAACATGTCAATTCCTACAAACACCCTACTGTAATTTTGATTGGGATTACATTGAATCTGTGAATCAGTTTGGGGAGAATTGACACAGGTATGTCTTTGATTTTGTGAGTGTGTGTGTGTGTGTGTGTGTGTGTGTGTGTGTGTGTGTGTGTGGTGCTATTCATTTTGGTACTAACTCCTTTTTCCTGAGTGCCTGTATTAATCCTAATACTTTTAGTCAATTTTTAAAAGTTTTCTTGATAACTATATTATATACAAATCAGTTTTCCTCTTTTCTAATAGTTATATCTCATTTATTTTATATCTTACTGAGTTGCCCATACATCTCATTTTGAAATGTTTTCTCCCAAATAGAAATAAAAAAGACTTCAGTTGTTTTGTTCTTATAGATTTTATTTTTATAACATCTTTATTGGAGTATAATTGCTTTACAATGGTGTGCTAGTTTCTACTGTATAACAAAGTAAATCAACTATACATATACATATATCCCCATATCCCCTCCCTCTTGTGTCTCCCTGCCACTTTCCCTATCTCACCCCTCTAGGTGGTCACAAAGCACCCAGCTGACCTCCCTGTGCTATGCAGCTGCTTCCCTGCTATGCAGCTGCTTCCCACTACCTGTTTACATTTGGTAGTGTATATATGTCACTGTTACACTCTCACTTTGTCCCAGCTTACCCTTCCCTCTCCCCGTGTCTGCAAGTGCGTTCTCTATGTCTGCTTGTTTATTCCTGTCCTGCCCCTAGGTTCATGAGAACCTTTTTTTTTTTTAGATTCCATATGTAGGTGTTAGCATATGGTGTTTGTTTTTGTTTTTCTCTTTCTGACTTACTTCACTCTGTATGACAGACTCTATGTCCATCCACCTCACTACAAATAGCTCAATTTCGTTTCTTTTTATGGCTGAATAATATTCCATTGTATATATGTGCCACATCTTCTTTATCCATTCATCTGTTGATGGACACTTAGGATGCTTCCATGTCCTGGCTGTTGTAAATAGTGCTGCAGTGAACATTGTGGTACATAACTCTTTTTGAATTATGGTTCTTTCAGGGTATATGCCCAGTAGTGGGATTGCTGGGTCATATGGTAGTTATATTTTTAGTTTTTTAAGAAACCTCCATACTGTTCCCCATAGTGGCTGTATCAATTTACATTCCCACCAACAGTGCAAGAGTGTTCCCTTTTCTCTACACCCTCTCCAGCATTTATTGTGTGTAGACTTTTTGATGATGGCTATCCTGACCAGTGCGAGGTGATAGGTCATTGAGGTTTTGATTTGCATTTCTCTAATGATTAGTGATGTTGAGCATCCTTTCGTGTATTTGTTGGCAATCTGTATATCTTCTTTGGAGAAATGTCCATTTAGCTCTTCTGCCCATTTTTCGATTGAGTTGTTTGTTTTTTTGATAATGAGCTGCTTGTATATTTTGGAGATTAATCCTTTGTCAGTTGCTTCCTTTGCAAATATTTTCTCCCATTCTGAGTGTTCTCTTTCTGTCTGTCTATGGTTTCCTTTGCTGTGCAAAAGCTTTTAAGTTTTATTAGGTCCCATTTGTTTATTTTTATTTCCATTTCTCTAGGAGGTGGGTCAAAAAGGATCTTGCTGTGATTTATGTCATAGAGTGTTGTGCTTATGTTTTTCTCTAAGAGTTTTATACTGTCTGGCCTTATATTTAGGTCTTTGATCCATTTTAAGTTTCTTTTTGTGTTGGTGTTAGGGAGTGTTCTAAGTTCATTCTTTTATATGTAGCTGTCCAGTTTTCCCGGCACCACTTTTTGAAGAGGCTGTCTTTTCTCCAATGTATATTCTTGTCTCTTTTATCATAGATAAGGTGACCATATGTGCATGGGTTTATTTCTGGGCTTTCTGTCCTGTTCCATTGATCTGTATTTCTGTTTTTGTGCCAGTACCATACTGTCTTGATTACCGTAGCTTTGGAGTATAGTCTGAAGTCAGGGAGCCTGATTCCTCCAGCTCCATTTTTCTTTCTCAAGATTGTTTTGGTGCTTTGGGGTCTTTTCTGTTTCCATAAGACTGTGAAATTTTTTGTGGTAGTGCTGTGAAAAATGCCATTGGTAGTTTGATAGGGATTGCATTGAATCTGTAGATTGCTTTGGGTAGTAGAGTCATTTTCACAATATTGATTCTTCCAATCTAAGAACATGGTATATCTCTTCATCTGTTTGTATCACCTTTAATTTCTTTCATCAGTGTCTTATAGTTTTCTGCATACATGTCTTTTGTCTCCTTAGGTAGGTTTATTACTACGTATTTTATTCTTTTTGTTGCAGTGGTAAATGGGAGTGTTTCCTTAAATTCTCTTTCAGATTTTTCATGATTAGTGTATAGGAATGCAAGAGATTTCTGTACATTAATTTTGTATCCTGCTACTTTTCCAAATTCATTGATTAGCTCTTGTAGTTTTCTGGTAGCATCTTTAGGATTCTCTATGTATAGTATCATGTCATCTGCAAACAGTGACAGCTTTACTTCTTTTCTGATTTGGATTCCTTTTATTTCTTTTTCTTCTCTGATTGCTGTGGCTGAAACTTCCAAAACTACGTTGAATAGTAGTGATGAGAGTGGGCAACCTTGTCTTGTTCCTGATCTTAGTGGAAGTGGTTTCCATTTTCACCACTGAGAATGATGTTGGCTGTGGGTTTGCATATATGGCCTTTATTGAGGTAAGTTCCCTCTATGCCTACTTTTTGGAGTTTTTTTTTTTTTTTTTTAACATAAATGAGTGTTGAATTTTGTTGAAAACTTTTGCTGCATCTATTGATATGATCATATGGTTTTTATCCTTCAATTTGTTAATATGCTGTATCACATTGATTTGTGTATATTGAAGAATCCTTGCATTCCTGGGATAAACCCCACTTGATCATGGTGCATGATCCTTTTAATGTGCTGCTGGATTCTGTTTGCTAGCATTTTGTTGAGGATTTCTGCATCTATGTTCTCAGTGATATTGGCCTGTAGTATTCTTTTTTTGTGACATCTTTGTCTGGTTTTGGTATCAGTGTGATGGTGGCCTTGTAGAATGAGTTTGGGAGTCTTCCCTCTGCTATATTTTGGAAGAGTTTGAGAAGGATAGGTATTAGCTCTTCTCTAAATGGGCTTTTGTTTGTTGGAAGATTTTTAATCACGGTTTCAATTTCAGTGGTTGTGATTGGTCTGTGTATATTTTCTATTTCCTCCTGGTTCAGTCTCGGAAGTTTGTGCTTTTCTAAGAATTTGTCCCTTTCTTCCAGGTTGTCCATTTTATTGGCCTGTAGTTGCTGTAGTAATCTCTCATGATCCTTTGTATTTCTGCAGTATCAGTTGTTACTTCTCCTTTTTTATTTCTAATTCTGTTGATTTGAGTCTTTTCCCTTTTTTCTTGATGAGTCTGGCTAATGGTTTATCAATTTTATCTTCTCAAAGAACCGGCTTTTAGTTTTTTGATCTTTGCTATTGTTTCCTTTATGTCTTTTTCATGTATTTCTGATCTGATCTTTATGATTTCTTTCCTTCTGCTAACTTTGGGGGTTTTTTGTTCTTCTTTTTCTAATTGCTTTAGGTGTAAGGTTAGGTTTTTTATTTGAGATGTTTCTTGAGTTAGGATTGTATTGCTATAAACTCTTCTCTTAGAACTGCTTTTGCTGCATTCCATAGGCTTTGGGTCTTTGTGTTTTCATTGTCATTTGTTTCTAGGTATTTTTTGATTTCCTCTTCGATTTCTTCAGTGATCTCTTGGTTATTTAGTAGCACTTTGTTTAGTCTCCATGTGTTTGTATTTTTTACAGAATTTTTCCTGTATTTGATATCCAGTCTCATAGCATTGTAGTCGGAAACGACACTTGATAACGATTTCAGTTTTTAAGTTTCCCAAGGCTTGGTTTGTGACCCAAGATATGATCTATCCTGGAGAATGTTCCATAAGCACTTGAGAATAAAGTGTATTCTGTTGTTTTGGGGTGGAATGTCCTATAAATATCAATTAAGTCTCTCTTGTTTAATGTATCATTTAAAGCTCGTGTTTCATTATTTATTTTCATTATGGATGATCTATCCATTGGTGAAAGTGGGGTGTTATTGTGTTACTGCTCTTATTGTGTTACTGTCGATTTCCTCTTTTATGACTGTTAGCATTTGCTGTATGTATTGAGGTGCTCCTATGTTCGGTGCATAAATATTTACAAATGTGATATTTTCTTCTTGGATTGACCCCTTGATCATTATGTAGTGTCCTTTTTTGTCTCTTGTAATAGTCTTTATTTTAAAGTCTTTTGTCTGATGAGAATAGCTACTCCAGCCTTCTTTTTATTTCCATTTGCATGGAATGTCTTTTTCTATCCCCTCACTTTCACTCTGTATGTGTCCCTAGGTCTGAAGTGGGTCTCTTGTAGACAGCATATAGATGGGTCTTGTTTTTGTATCCATTAAGCTAGTCTATGTCTTTTGGTTGGAGCATTTAACCCACTTACATTTAAGGTAATTATTGATATGTATGTTCCTATTACCATTTTTTTAATTGTTTTGGGTTTGTTATTGTAGGTCTTTTCCTTCTCTTGTGTTTCCTGCCTAGAGAAGTTCCTTCAGCATTTGTTGTAAAGCTGGTTTAGTGGTGCTGAATTCTCTTAACTTTTGCGTGTCTGTAAAGGTTTTAATTTCTCTGTTGAATCTGAATGAGATCCTTACTGGGTAGAGTAATCTTGCTTGTAGGTTTTTCTCTTTCATCACTTTAAATATGGCCTACCACTCCTTTGTGGCTTGCAGAGTTTCTGCTGAAAGATCAGCTGTTAACCTTATGGGGATTCCCTTGTATGTTATTTGTTGCTTCTTTTCCCTTGCTGATTTTAATATTTTTTCTTTGTTATTAATTTTTGATAGTTTGATTAATATGTGTCTTGGTATGTTTCTCTTTGGATTTTTCCTGTATGGGACTCTCTGCACTTCCTGGACTTGATTATTTCCTTTCCACGTTAGTGAAGTTTTCAAGTGTAATCTCTTCAAATATTTTCTCAGTCCTTTTATTTTTCTGTTCTTCTGCTGGGACCCCTATAATTTGAATGTTGGTGCATTTAATGTTGTCCCAGAGGTCTCTGAGACTGTCCTCAATTCTTTTCAACCTTTCTTCTGTATTGTGCTCTGCTATAGTAATTTCCACTCTTTTATCTTCCAGGTCACTTATCTGTTCTTCTGCCTCAGTTATTCTGCTATTGATTCCTTCTAGAGAATTTTTAATTTCATTTATTGTGTTGTTCATCATTGTTTCTTTGCTCTTTAGTTCTTCTAAGTCCTGCTAAAATGTTTCTTGTATTTTCTCCATTCTATTTCCAAGATTTTGGATCATGTTTACTATCATTACTGTGAATTCTTCTTCAGGTAGACTGCCTATTTCCTCTTTCTCTGTTTGGTCTGGTGGGTTTTTACCTTGCTCCTTCATCTGCTGTGTTTCTCTGTCTTCTCATTTAACTTACTGTGTTTAGGGTCTCCTTTTTGCAGGCTGCAGTTTCGTAGTTCCCATTGTTTTTGGTGTCTGCCCCTAGTTGGTAACGTTAGTTCGGTGGGTTTTGTAGGCTTCCTGGCGGAAGGGACTGGTGCCTGTGTTCTGGTAGATGAGACTGGATCTTGTCTTTCTGGTGGGAAGGACTGTGTCCAGTGGTGTGTTTTGGGGCATCTGTGAACTTACTATGATTTTAGGCAGCTTCTCTGCTACTGGGTGTGGTTGTGTTCCGTCTTGCTAGTTGTTTGGCATGAGGTGTCCAGCACTGGAGCTTGCTGGTTGTTGAGTGGAGCTGGGTCTTAGCCTTGAGACAGAGATCTCTGGGAGAGCTCTCACTGATTGATATTACGAGGGGCCAGGAGGTCTCTGGTGGTCCAGTGTCCTGAACTCGGCTCTCCAACCTCAGAGGCTCAGGCCAGACACCCAGCCACACAGCTCAGAAGAAAAGGGAGAAAAGAAAAAAAAAAAAAGAAAAAAGAAAATGAAGTTATTAAAATTAAAAAGTAATTTAAAAAAAAGGAAGAGAGCAGCCAAAGCAATAAACAAATCCACCAATGATAACAAGTGCTAAAAACTGTAGTAAAAAATCATGGACAGACAGAACCTTAGGGCAAATGGTAAAAGCAAACCTATACAGACGAAATCACACAAAGAAACAAACACAGTCACGAAAAGAAAATATATATAAATACTTAAATTAGTATATATAAATATAATATGTATATAAAAGAAAGGGAGAGAGCCACCAAATCAATAAACAAATCTACCAATGATAATAAGCTCTAGATCGTAAACTAAGATGAACATAAAGCTAGAAACAAATTATATGCAGAAGGCACACCCCTAGTGTACAGTTGCTCCCAAAGTCCACTTCAATTTTGGATGATTTGTTGTTTATTCAGGTATTCCTCAGATGCAGGGTACATCAAGTTGATTGTGGGGAATTAATCCACTGCTCCTGAGGCTGCATGGAGACATTTCCCTTTCTCTTCTTTGTTCAGAACACAGCTCCTGGGTTCAGCTTTGGATTTCGCCCGACCTCTGCATGTAGGTCGCCCTCTGGCGTTTGGTCTTCACCCAGACAGGAGGGGTTAAAGGAGCAGCTGACTCTGGGCCTCTGGCTCACTCAGGTGGGGCAGGGTAGGGAATGAGGGGTGAGCCTGTGTTGGCAGAGGCCAGCATGACGTTCCACCATCCTGAGGTGTGCCTGTTCTGCCGGGGAAGTTGTCCCTGGATCATGGGACCCTGGCAGTGGCGGGCTGCACAGGCTCTCGGGAGGGGAGGTGTGGAGAGTGACCTGTGCTCACACACAGGCTTCTTGGTGGCTGCAGCAGCAGACTTAGCGTTTCATGCCCGTCTCTAGGGTCTGCACTGATTGCCGCGGCTCGCCCTCGTCTCTGGAGCTCGTTTAGGCGGTGCTCTGAATCGCCTCTCCTCGTGCACCCCGAAACAATGGTCTCTTGTCTCCTCGGCAGCTCCAGGCTTCTCCCGGACTCCCTCCCGACTAGGCTAGCCGTGGTGCACTAGCCCCATTCAGGCTGTCTTCACGCAGCCAATCCCAGTCCTCTCCCTGGGAACCACCTGAAGCCCGAGCCTCAGCTCCCAGCCCCCGCCCACCCCTGGGGGTGAGCAGACAAGCCTCTCGGGCTGGTGAGTGCCGGTCGGCACCGATCCTCTGTGCGGGAATCTCTCCGCTTTGCCCTCCGCACCCCTGTTGCTGCGCTCTCCTCCGTGGCTCTGAAGCTTCCCCCCTGCCACTCCCTGTCTCCACCAGTGAAGGGGCTTCCTGGTGTGTGGAAACCTTTCCTCCTTCACAGTTCCCTCTGGGTGGTGTGGTCCCGTCCCTTTTTTTTGGTCTGTTTTTTCTTTTTTCTTTTGCCCTACCCAGGTATGTGAGGAGTTTCTTGCCTTTTGGGAAGTCTGAGGTCTTCTGCCAGCGTTCAGTAGGTGTTCTGTAGGAGCTGTTCCATATGTAGATGTCTTTTTGATGTATTTGTGGGGAGGAAGGTGATCTCCACATCTTATTCCTCTGCCATCTTGAAGGTCCTCTCCTAGATTTTATTTTTGTTAAATCCTTATAGCAGTTAGATAATTGACAACTTATTTATTTGCACTGACGTCTCATTTCTGCCATCGTGACATATTTGATTTGTATGTGACTACAGAATTCATAGTAAACAAGTGTAAGGAGCATTTGTGAACCAGATTGTCTACATTTCCTTATTATTTTCCTAACCAAGAATCTTCCATGTTCTTGTTCCAGTCTTTTTTTCCTGCTTTAGGTAGTAATTAATACCTTTTTTGTTCATCCCTGGAGTCACAGGTGAGACCTGAGTTTGCTTTACTGCACTGGGCAGAGGAACCTGGGAAACTTGATTCCAGGGAGGCCCAGCTTCATGGCCACCTAAGAAATATACAATGATTGGTGACACTGGTGCTACTTTGTATTCTTGTTTGTTTGTATTCTGTGAGTCAGTGTGATGTAATAAAAGTGTTTGGGGGCTAAGAAATAGCATAGGTGGTTTATTTGATATTTTTTGTGCTGTAAAAAGGGATAATCTGTCATCAGTGACTTGAAAATCATAAAACCTGATTAAAGAGAGCCAAGAAGTCAAATTTATTATTATTGACAACATGGATTCCTTTTTTATTCTGTAATATAAAGTATTCTGTATTAATGACAGGCAGCTGTGCTTCAAATCCCCAAGGTGTCTTTGAATTTAGTCATTGTAATTCGGGTAACTTTCAGGTTTCTTACAGAGCGGCTGTTTTTGTTGATTTTGTTCCTTGAGGAGGAGGACACATGGCATTTTTAATCAGTTCTCTGGGGAAAGCTTGACTAAATGCTCCAAACTTAAGTTTATTGGTTCAATGTTGCTAAATAAAATTTTTAAATAATTCAGTAATTTGGGCAAAAGGTAATTTTTTCCTTTTAGATCTAGTAGTTGTCCTTCTCTTTGTGAGTTTACACTGAAGGAGTATAAATAATTTAGTTTGCCAAAACTTTGAAAAATTATTGTCATTTTAGCTTTCCAGGAAATTGTGGGCATGGCAGCACCATATATGCCTATCTTGTAATGGAATTAATAATATGACTTATATAGTTCAAAAGAAAGATATCTTAAACCATTTGGTTTCATTAAAGGGGGTCTATGATAAAAGCTTTTCCAAGTACGAATATCCTTTTGGGACGCAGTCCTTTTATTTACAAAGTTTGACGGTTTGGATTGTCATATGTCATGGTTTCTTACAGAACCAAAAGTGTTTCTGACTGTGCTTTTGGGATATTTAGTTGTAATTTTGTTTTAAAGAACAAAGAAGGACAAGTAGTAGGTATGTGATTAAACAAGATAATGGAATTTGAGTTTTCTTTTGTTAATCTTTATGGCCAAGTTAATTAAGCACAATAGGCAAATTGATTTGGTCTCTGCTGTTAGGATAAATCATGAAAAAGCAGAGTTGTAACTTCCTCCATTCCAAAATTTCTCATATAAGCTTCTCTTTGCTTTCTTTCTCTCCCATTTAACTACTTAAATAATATTAACTATTAAAATAATGTTCATTATAAAAGATCAAAACAGTACAGAGGTGAGATGTTCAGAACAAAATATGAAAGACATCCCCCCAAACTTTTGTGGGCATTCTTTCAGCTTCTGTGTTTACATAAATATATAAAAATTCTATTACATGTATAAATTTGTACATATTTTTAAAACATATGCAAGTGGAATTGTATTCACATAATCTGCAAGTTGCTTTTTTTACTTGTCTTGGGGAGCTCTTTATGTCAGTATATTTTTTACTTTATTCCTTTTAACTGTTGCATACTATTCTATAGAATAGATGTACCATAGTTAATTTGACCAATCCTTATATTTTTCTCTATATACATGTATTTTTTTAAGATATGAATATGTCCAGTATCTTTTCTGCCCACATGTTCCTGTTACTTGCGCGTAAAGTCTCAATTCTCTGAAATCTATAGCATCTGGGCTTTCTGAGATTCTATCACCATCTCATATTCAATCCCATTCTCTTCTCTTCTTGCCAACTGTGTTTCTCATTGGCATCTTTAAAAATTGTGGCCCAGCTTTGTTTATAAGAACCAGTGTCAAGTTTTGTACATCAGGTGTATAAGGAATTTTATTCTACTTTGATGCTAGCCTGTGGGGCAGGTAGCACAAATTCAGTGATTTACATTAATTATAAATACAAATGGTAATTAAGTGGTGCACAAAGTGAATTTAATCAACAGGCACAAGAGTGTGTTAAAGTATCAATTCAAAATTCTATTCTTTTGGTGAGGAAATTGTTGTGAAGACTATTTAAAAATGGTTTTGGGGCTTCCCTGGTGGTGCAGTGGTTGAGAGTCCACCTGCCGATGCAGGGGACGTGGGCTCGTGCCCCAGTCCAGGAAGATCCCACATGCCGCGGAGCGGCTGGGCCCGTGAGCCATGGCTGCTGGACCTGTGCGTCCGGAGCCTGTGCTCCGCAACAGGAGAGGCCACAACAGTGAGAGGCCTGCATACTACAAAAAAAAAAAAAAAGATTTTGGTATGTTTTACTTTGATTTTAAAAATGTGTCTGTCTTAAAAATTATAGTAATTCTAAAGTGTTTAAGAATATTGTCAGAAACAAAAAAGAAAAATGGATGATGAATGTAGGGTATTTTTAAATTAAAGAACCTTAGTGTGCTCTCTAACGAACACTTAATAGAGAAGAAGGAGAAACCTAAGGAAATGGTTAATTGGTGCAGGAGAGACTGAGGCTCAAATAAGATTAATTAACAAGGACTAAAAGGGATGAAACTTTGTTACCCAGGTAATCATTGGAAACAAAATTCTCAGGACTGAGAAAAGATACCCTCAAAGCTACCTAGTTTTCTTATTTGAACCCTGCTGAATCCACAAAAACAAACAAAAACCCCGAAGGGTATTTTAGAAGTTGAGGCGGCAAAGAACAAATAATACTTGAATCTGAATAAAAGTTTGCTTTTTTCTGTGCTGATTCATAAAAATTAATTTAAATTTAGCATTGAAGACACCTAATATCACTCATTGAAACAAAAAGAATTGAGAGCTATGATTTTTGGTTTGAGAAGTTAAAGCAACATGAGAGCACTCTCTAGAGTTGCAGGCTTGGGGTTAGATTAGGTCAATGGTAGCGTTTCAGTGTCTGGGAAGCTTTGGAGGTAAGTTAAATTTCATACTCATAGTTGAAATTTATAAGTGATGGGAATAGTTTTAGTTTAGTGCTGTTTGTACACAGTTAATTCTGTTTAAGTTATATGTTATATATGCACGTGTATATGTATGTACATACTTTTTTTAGTTAATGGAAGAAAATTCAAACGTATACAAATATAGAGAAAATATAAGAAACCACCATGTACCTATCACTTGGCTTCCAACATTTTAACATCAGTTTAAGGCCAGTCTTGTTTCATCCGTATTCCCACCTACTTTTCCTCTCACCCCTAGGTTATTTTAAAGCAAATCACAAGCATATAATTTTATTCACAAATATTTCAATATTTAAGAGACTTTAAAATAATGACCATAATACCTCCAAAATTAGAAATAATTCCTAATTCATGTATCATCAAACATCTAATCAGTTTTTTAAATTTCCTAGTTGTCTATTTGTTAATAGCACTTTCATTTGAATAAGAATCCAAATAAACTGATGCATTGTGATTAGTTGATATGTCCATTAAATCTGTTTTAGATATTTTTTCCTTATTCTTTTAGCTTCTTACAGAGTTATAGTACAATTATCAGAAGTAAGCAGTTAACATTGGTGCAATATTAGTTACTAAGTGTATTCAGTTTCACCAGTTTTTACACTAATATTCTTTTTCTGTTCTAAGGCCTAATCTAGTATTACACGTTGGATTTGGTTATGCTGCCTTAGTTTCCTCTAATGTGTGATAGTTCCTTAGTTTTTCCTTGTCTTTTGTGACATTAAAACTTTTGAAGATTCCTGGTCTGTTATTTTCTAGAGTGTCTTTTTTTAAAAATTAATTAATTTATGGCTGCATTGGGCCTTTGTTGCTGCGTGCAGGCTTTCTCTAGTTGTGGTGGGCTACTCTTCGTTGTGGTGCGGTGGCTTCTTTTGTTGTGGAGCATGGGCTCTAGGTGCACGGGCTTCAGTAGTTGTGGCATGTGAGCTCAGTAGTTGTGGCTCGTGGCTTTGGAGTGCAGGCTCAGTAGTTGTGGCACATGGGTTTAGTTGCTCCGTGGCATGTGGGATCTTCCTGGATCAGAGGTCAGTGGTGTCCCCTGCATTGGCAGGCGATTCTTAACCACTGCGCCACCAGGGAGGTCCCTCTAGAGTGTCTCTTAGTTGAGGTTTGTCTGATATTTTCTTATGCTTAGATTGAAGTTGTATATTACTGAGATGAATATTACAGAGCTTAATACCCATCTCAGTGTGTAATTATCTGAGGGTCATGATATTAATATATATTATTTTTAGTTTTCTTTATTGAAGTAACATTGGATTATAACTTCATATATGTTTTAAACATGTGTACATTGTATTTCTACTTCTCTATACACTACATTGTGCTCACCACCAAAAATTTAGTTTCCACCTGTAAACATACAGTTGATCCTCTTTACCCATTTCACCCTGCCCTGCCAACCCTTTCCCCTCTGGTTACCACTAATCTGTTCTCTGACCTATGTGTTTGTTGTTTCTGTTTTTTGTTTGGTTTGGCTTCTTCGTTTATTTTGTTTTTTATATTCCATATATGAGTGAAGTCATATATTTCTTTCTCTGTCTGACTTATTTCACTTAGCATAATACCCTCAAGATCCATCCATGTTGTCACAAGGCAAGATTTCATCTCTTTTATGTCTGAATGGTTATACACACACACATACACACACACACACACACACACACACACACACACACACACCATTTCTTCTTTATCCATTCATCTGTTAATGGACACTTAGGTTATTTCCATATTTGGCTATTGTAAATAATGCTGCCATTAATATTAGGGGTGCTTATTTCTTTTTGAATTAGTGTTTTCATATTCTTTGGATAACACCCAGAAGTGGAATAGCTGGATCATATTGTAGTTCTGTTTTTTTGAGGAATCTCCATACTGTTTTCCATAGTGACTGCACCAATTTACATTTCTGCCAGTACAGTATGAGGGTTCCCTTTTCTCCAGATCCTTGCCAACGCTTGTTTTTGACAATAGCCATTCTAACAGGCAAGATGTGATATTTCATTGTGGGTTTGATTTGCATATCTCTAATTATTAGTGATGCTGAACATCTTTTCGTGTGTCTGTTGGCCATCTTTGGAAAATGTCTATTCAGTTCCTCCTCCCATTTTTTAATCAGGTTGTTTGTTGAGTTATATGCCTTCTTTATGTATTTTGAATATTAACTCCTTATCAAATATGTGATTTGAAAATATCTTCTTCCATTTGATAGATTGTCTTTTCATTTTGTTGATGGTTTCCTTTGCTGTGCAGAAGCTTTTTAGTTTATTTAGTTTGTTAGTTTGTTTATTTTTGCTTTTGTTTCCCTTGCCTGAGGAGACATATCCAGAAAGATATTACTAAGACTGATGTCAAAGAGTGTACTGCCTATAGTTTTTGTTTAGGAGTTTTATGGTTTCAGGTCTGATATTCAAGTCTTTAATCCATCTTGAGTTAATTTTGTGTATGGTATAAGGCAGGGATTCTTCTGCATGTGACTGTCCAGTTTTCCCAAGAGACTGTCCTTTCCCCATAGTATAGTTTTGGCTCCTTTGTCATAAATTAGTTGACCACATATAAGGGGTTTATTTCTGGGCTCTCAATTCTGTTCTATTGATCTGCGTATCTGTTTTTCTGCTAACATGCTGTTTTGATTACTATAGCTTTGTAATACAGTTTGAGATCAGGGAGTGTGATACCTCCAGCTTTGTTCTTTTTTCTCAGAATTGCTTTGACTATTTGGGGTCTTTTGTGGTTCCATTTGTATTTTAGAATTTTTGGTCTTATTTCTATGAACAATGTCCTTGGGATTTTGATAGATATTGCATTGAACCCATAGATTGCTTTAGGTAATGTGGACATTTTAACAGTGTTAGTTCTTTCAATCCATGAACATTGACTGTCTTTCCATTTATTTGTGTCTTCACCAATTTCTTTCAACAGTATCTTATAGTTTTCAGTGTATAGGTTTTTCACTTCTTTGGTTAAATTTATTTTTAGGTATTTTATTCTTTTTATTGTGATTGTAAGTGGGATTTTCTTTTTTCTTTAAGTTTGTGATGAATTTTGATATGGATTAATTTTATGATGAAATATTTAATAAAGAGCAGAGTATAAAATGATAAATACATGAATTAATAATGGAAAGGAAAAGCACATGTAACTTTTGTCTATAACATTTTTATGGGATTGTTTTCTTAATTTCTCTCTCTGCTAACTCACTGTTAGTGTTAGAAACACAACAGACTTCTTTTGTTGATTTTGTATCCTGCAATTTTACTTTATTATTTATAATAGTTCTTTGGTGGAGTCTTATGGATTTTCTAAATAAAATGTCATCTGCAAATAGTGACAGTTTTACTTCATTCTTTGCAGTTTGGATGCCTTTTATTTATTTTTTTCTTGCCTAGTTGTTCTTGCTAGAACTTCCAATACTGTGTTGAGTCAGAGTGCTGGGAGTGGGCATCCTTGTCTTGTTCATGATTTTAGAAGGATCGTTTTCAGTTTTTTATCATTCAGTATGATGTTAGCTGTGGGTTTGTCATATATGGCCTTTGTTATGTTGAGGTATATTCTTTCTATACCCATTTTATTGAGAGACTTTATGATAAATGGGTATTGAATCTTTTCAGATGATTTTTATGCATCTGTTGAGATGATCATATGGTTTTTATCCTTCATTTTGTTAGTGTGGTGTATCAGGTTGATTGGTTTGATGATGTTGAACCATCCTTCATACCTGGAATAAATCCCACTTGATCATGGTGTATTAACTTTTTAATGTATTGTTGTATTGGGCTTGCTAATAATTTTGTTGAAAATTTTTACATCTATGTTCATCAGAGATATTGACCTGTAATTTTGTGTTGTCCTTGTCTGGTTTTGGTATTAGAGTAATGTTGGCCTCGTAAAGTGAGTTAGGAAGCATTCCTCCCTCTTCAGGTTTTTGGAAGAGTTTGAAAAGGATAGTTATCAAATTTTCTTTGAATGTTTGGTAGAATTCACCAGTGAAGCTGTCTGGTCCTGGACTTTTGTCTGCTGGGAGATTTTGATTAGTGTTTCAATCTCTTAACTAGTGATTGGCCTATTCAGATTTGTTTTATTATTCAGTATTTAGTCTTGGAAAGTTGTATGATTCTAAGAATTTGTCCATTTCTTCTAGGTTGTCCAATTTGTTGGCATATTGCTGTTCATAATATTCTCTTATAATCCTTTGTATTTCTGTGCCATCCATTGTTATTTCTTATGTTTCATCTCTGATTTATCAGAGCCTTCTCTTTTTTCTTAGTGAGTCTAGCTAAAGGTTTGTTGATTTTATCTTTTAAAAGAACCAGCTCTTAGTTTCATTGATCTTTTCTGTTGTCCTTTTAGTTTCTATTTCATTTATTTCTCCCCGATCTCTTTTATTTTCTTCTTTCTGCTGACTTTGGGATTTGTTTGTTCTTTTTCTCATTCCTTTAGGTGTAAGTTTATTTATTTGAGATTTTTTCTTGTTACTTGATGTAGGCCTATATTGCTATAAGTGTTCCTCTAAGCACTGCTTTTGCTGTATCCCGTAGATTTTGGTATGTTGTATTTTCATTTTCATTTCTATTCAGGTATTTTTAAATTTCCTCTTTGAGTTTTTCATTGATCCAGTAGTTGTTCAGTAGCCTGTTGTTCAGTCTCCACATATTTCTGATTTTACCAGTTTTCTTCTTAGAGTTGATTTCTAATTTCATACAACTGTGATCAGTAAAGATGCTTGATATGATTTCAGTCTTAAATTTATTGATCTTGTTTTGCATCCCAAATATGGTCTGTCCTTAAGAATGTTGTATGTCCACTTGAGAGGAATGTGTATTCTGCTGCATTTGGATGGAATGTTCTATAAAACCATATCAAATCAATCTGGTCTACTGCTTCACTTAAGGCCACTGTTTCCTTTTTGACTTTCTGTCTGGATGATTTATCTGTTGATGTAAGTGGGGTGTTAAAGTCCCTTACTATTACTGTGTTCCTGTCAATTTCTCCTGTTAGGTCTGTTAATAATTGCTGTATATATTTTGTGCTCCTATGTTAGGTGCATTTATATTAATAACTTATGTCTTCTTGATGAAATATCTCCTTTATCATTATTAATGTCCATCTTTGTCTCTTGTTACCTTTTTTGGCTCGAAGTCTGTTTTGTCTGATGTGATTATGGCCATGCGTGCTTTCTTTTGGCTGCCATTTGCTTGTAGTATCATCTTCTATCCCTTGACTTTTGAGCCCAAGTTTGTCTTTAGAGCTGAGATGAGTCTCTTGGAGATAGAATATAGTTGGGTCGTGTTTTATAATGCAGCTGTGCACTCTGGGTCTGAATTGGTGAATTCATTCCATTTACATTTAGGATGATTATTAATAAATGGGAACTTAGTATTGCCATTTTATGCTTTGTCTTCTGGTTGCTCTCTGTCTCCATTGTTTCTTTTTCCTTATGTTTCTGTCTGCCATTTTCCTTTGGTGGTCTTCTATGTTTTCTCAGTTTCCTCTTTTTCTATATTTTGTGTCTGTGTTCTGGATTTGTATTTTGTGGTTAACATGAGGTTTGTATAAAATGTCTCATAGGTAAAATAGTCTTTTTTGTGATGACAGCATCTTGTCTTCATTTGCCTAAATGGGTTCTGTCCTTTTCCTCTCCCCTGCTGCCTTTGTTTTTGTTGTCTCAAATTATCCTTTTCTATACTGTGAGTTCGTTACCAAATTGAAGTAGCTATAGTTATTTTTGCTGCTTTTTTTCCTCTTTAACCTTTATTCTATAATAATATTCTGATGTAGAGTTGAAATGTTCAGATTTATCACTTTATGCAAAGTTTTGTGTACTCTGACCTTTTGTTTCTGGTAGAAGAGCTCCTTTCAGCATTTCTTGTAAGGCAGGTCTAGTGTTGATGAGCTCCCTCAGAGATGGGAAAGTCTTTATTTCTCCTTCATATCTGAATAACTTTGCTGGATAGAGTGTCCTTGGCTGACAGTGTTTATCATTGAGAATTTTGAGGTGATCATTTCATACTCACCTGGACTGTAGAATTTCTGGTGAGAAATCTGCTCATTTCCTAGTGGTGGTTACTTTGTCAGTTATCATACATTTTTCCCTAGCTGCCTCTAAAATTCTTTGTCATTGACTTTTGACAGTTTAAATATAGAATGTCTTGGAGAAAGTCTTTTTGCATTGAGGTAATTAGGTGTTCTCTTAGCTTCATTGACTTGTATATCCAGTTCCTTCCCCAGGATTGGGAAGTTCTCAGCTATTATTTCTTTAGATAAACTCTGTTTCCTTCTCCCTCCCTTCTCCTTCTGGGATACTCATTATCCTAATGTTGCCTTTCCTAAAAGAGCTGGATAGGTCTTAGAGAATTTCCTCTTTTTAAAACATTTTTATTTATTATTAATTTTTATTGAAGAATATTTGAATTACAATGTTGTGTTAGTTTCTGCTGTATAGCAAAGTGAATCAGTTATACATATACATATATCCACTCTTTTTTAGATTCTTTTCCCATATAGGTTATTACAGAGTATTGAGTAGAGTTCCCTGTGCTGTACAGTAGGTTCTTATTAGTTATCTGTTTTATATATAGTAGTGTGTTTATGTCAATCCCAATCTCCCAATTTATCTGTCCCTTCCCCCTTTCCCCCTCGGTAACCATAAGTTTGTTTTCTACATCTGTGACTCTATTTCTGTTCTGTAAATAAGTTCATTTGTACCATTTTTTTAGATTCCACATATGTGATATCATATATTTGTCTTTCTCTGTCTGACTTCACTTAGTATGACAATCTCTAGGTCCATCCATGTCACTGCAAATGGCATTCTTTCTTTTTTATTTTTCAATTTTTTTGGATCTTCATTCGTTTTCTTCTTTATTTATAGATTTCTATCTGCAGGCTTAGTAATTCTCTGTTCCATGGGGTCTGCTCTGTTTTTAGTGCTTTCTAATGCAGTCTTCATTTTGATTATTGAGTTCCTCATCTCCAGAATTTGCTTGGTTCTTTTACCTTTCAATCTTTTTGGTAAGGTATTCCTTCTTGTCATTAATTTTATTCCTGAGCTCATTTCAGAGTTTTCGTGAAGCTTATTAGTTTCTTCGTGGCAGCTATTTTGACTTTTCTATCAGTTAGATCACAATATTACATGCCTTTAAGTTTGGTTTCTGGAGAATTGTCATTCTCTTTTTGTGATATAGTGTAGGGGTCCCCAACCCCCAGGCCACAGACTGGTACTAGTCCATGGCCTGTTAGGAACCAGGCTGCACAGCAGAAGGAGAGTGCTGGGCAGGGGAGCGAAGCTTCATCTGTATTTACAGCTGCTCCCCATTGCTCGCGTTACTGCCTGAGCTCCGCCTCCTGTCAGGTCAGCAGCAGCATTAGATTCTCATAGGAGCGTGAACCCTACTGTGAACTGTGCATGTGAGGGATCTAGGTTGCGTGCTCCTTATGAGAATCTAATGCCTGATGATCTGAGCAGAGGCGGTGATGCTAGTGCTGGGGAGTGGCTGCAAATACCGATTATCATTAGCAGCGAGGTTTGACTGAACAGGGACCATAATAAATCAGTTGCTTGCAAACTCATATCAAAACCCTATCAGTGAGTGGCAAGTGACAATTAAGCTGTATCTTATGGAGTAGACTGGAAATAAGCAACACACTTCAGGTGTCACTGTCTCCCATCACCCCCAGGCAAGACCTCTAGTTGCAGGAAAACAACCTCAGGGCGTCCACTGATTCTGCATTATGGTGAGTTGTAAAATTCTTTCTTTATATATTACAATGTAATAATGGTAGAAGTAAAGTGCACAATAAATGTAATGTGCTTGAATCATCCTGAAACCATTCCCATTCCCACCCAGCCCAGGTCCATGGAAAAACTGTCTTGTAGTATCAAAACTGGTCCCTGATGCCAGAAAGGTTGGGGACTGCTGATATAGAGTTACTGTGGTTCTTCATGGTACTTGATGACTTGTTCCTCTGCTGGTGCATTTGAAATAGCAAACATCTTTCTTCTTTAAAGTTATTGGTTTTAGTTTTGGTTTTTTAATTTAATTCTAAGGATTCAACAGGTTAGAAATTAGAGTCCTTTCTTTTGTTTTCCAGTGGGTGACACTATGACACAAGTTTTTTGCTTTTCTTACCTTAGCTGCCTCTGGTTATATTTGAGAGTTGGCACTTTCCACCCTCTACCACCTGTCATAGGTGTTGCCAGTTCACCTTGTTGCTGCTTGTGCCTCGAGGGTTGTTGGTGCCTTGCTGCTGCAGTATTGCTGGCATTGTCACCAGGGACACTGGGATGGTAAGCGCTTCTGCTGTGTCCAGGATCTCCCAAGCCACAGGCTCTGCTGCTGTGGGGGGAGGGGAATGGGGAGGAGCTGGGGCAAGGTTGCCTCTTCTTGTGTCTGGGGTTGTCGTGTTTGCAGGCACCACTGCTCTGAGCAAGGGGTCAGTGGTGGGTGCCTCTGTGGCTGGAGGAATGTGGTCATAGGCCCCTCTGCTGCTGCTGCCCAATTATCATGGCCAGGAGTGCCAACGTGGCCAAGTGTCTGGAGTCATGTGTGCTACCTCCTCTGCTGTTACTGGGCTCCCTGGGGCTGTGGGCTCTGCTGCCACAACCAGGTAGCTGGGATTGCAGGCACTGCCTTTGCTCTTTTTCTGGTTCTGTCTTCTCTATGTGTTCCAGTCTACCCACCTTTAGATGTACAGATGTGGCATCCTGATGTGTTGGGCAGAGGTACCTTTGTTGAGGGCAGATGTTTTAGTGGTTGCAGATTGAAGAGGAGAGACAAAGGGAGCATCTTCATGATGTTTTCAGTATCACTTATTACTGGTAATGTTAATCTTGATCATTTGGTTAATGTGGTGTCTTCTAGGTTTCTCCACTGTAAAGTTATTTTTTCTTTATTAGCTCTAAGACTGGGGTTGTTTGTTTTTGTAGCTTTTCATAGTCTGGATTCTGCTGATTGAATTTCCATAGTGATATTTAACGTATTCTGTAAATTGGGTTAAATGTAGAGGATATTCAGTGCAGATAGAGTTTCTGTGTTAAGTACTTCCATCAGGAGGCCCATAATATCTGGTTGTTTCTCTTTTTGAGTTATTCCTTTAGTTTTTTAAGTCCCAAATCTGGTTTAAAAAAATCTAATACAGTTCATTTTTATTCTTAAAAAAGTCTTTGCCTACATTTTGCTAATACTTTGCTTTAGAGGTAATTTTATTAGATGGACAGTTTATTTTTATCTTTTAAGTTAAAGTTATGTTATAAAAGATTCTACTTAGTTTATTTTTATCTTTTAAGTTAAAGTCATGATATAAAAGATTCTATCTACTTTGTTACCAGTAATTTAATGGTAATCAGTTGGATTCAGATTATAGACAAGTTTAATACATAAAGAATAAGAAAGTACAGTGAAGGCATAACTAGTCTCTTAAAATATTTCTAATTATTGTCACTGATAAGACTAGGTACTCTGGTAGTCTAGGTTCTCTGCCTTTTTAAAAACTCTAGGGAGAAAGAGAATTAGCAAGCCACACTTCAAGTTGTTACCATAGCATGAAGGGTAGTTTTTCCTGTTAAAAGCCTTTCCTAACATCGTATTTCTGTAGCTTACTGCTGTATTAGTTTCCTGGAGCTGCTGTAACAACTTAGCACAACTTGGTGACTTAAAACAACAGAATTTTATTCTCATACTGTTCTGGAGGCTCTGTGTCCTAATCAAGATGTTGGAGGTTCTCAGGGAGAAACTGTGCTTTGCTTCTCCTAGCTTCTGGTGGGTGAAGGCATTCCTTGACGTGTTGCCATGTCATTCCAGACTGTCTCCGTCTTCACAACACTTTCTCCTCTGGTATGTCTAATGTCTCTCAGTCTCTCCTTTATGAACATTTGTGATGGTATTTAGAGCCCACCAGGATAATCTCCTCAGCTCAAAGATTCGTAATTTAAATACATCTGCAAACCCTTTACCATATAAGGTAATACAGGTTTCAGGAATCAGGACTTGTTATCTTTGGAGGACATCATTCAACTCACTACACCTTCTCTCACCATACTCAAAGAGTCTTCCTTTGATGGCTTTCTGCTACCTGAGGAAGCACTGTGCATTCTTTTTGGTTCAAGAGATCAAATCATAGGAGTCTTCTAACTTGAGGAAAATTCTGGGATAGCTTTATTCTTAGAGGCTAGCATGACAAGCTTGAAACCAAAGGGTGCTGTAGCTCATATGAGATGTTTTTCTATTCTCTTTCTCCCTCTAGGGAGGTTTTCATGGCAGGGGATCTAGTCAGAAAATTAATATTTTATTGCTGCTTCTCCCTATATCTGGACACATACAAATTGTCTTAAAGTTGTTGGGTTGGTTGTTTGTTTTACATTTGTCTTGTATCCTGTCAATAGAGGAATGTTGAAAGTGCATGGGGCAGACTGGTAGGCAATAGAGGGTGACAGCAGGGGGGAAGGGTGTTTTTTTCCCCTGCTGTGACAGTCTTTACACTCAAAATGTTCACTGATCATTCCCCTTACATCTTTTTTTTTTTTGGCATTTTATCCAACCAATATGGGCTTGAATTATCAAATTTTTAAAAATCGAGATATAATGGACATGTAGTTGGCCCTCTGTATCTGTGAGTTGCGCAATTACTAATACAGAGGGCCGACTGTACTACACCATTTTATATAAGGGACTTGAGCATCCTTGGATTTTGGTATCCACAGGGGGTCCTGCAACCAATACCCTGTGGATACCAAGGGATGATTGTATAACATTGTATTAGTTTTAGGTCTACAACATAATGATTTAATGTATGTATATATTGTGAAATGACTACCAGAATAAGTTGGTTAACATCCATCACCACACATTTACATTTTTTCTAGTGACGAAAATTTTTATGGTTTACTCTTTAACAACTTTCAAATATACAGTACAGTATTGTTAACTATGGTTACCATGTATACATTACATGCCAAGGACTTATTTATCTTATAACTGGAAGTTTGTACCTTTTGACTACCTTCACCCATTTCCTCCCTTCTCTGCCCAGCTCCCTCCCTCTAGTAACTACCAATTTGTTCTCTGAATCTGAGGGTTTTTTTTTTAAGATTCCTCATATAAGTGAGATTATACTATATTTGTGTTTTTCTATCTGACTTATTTCACTTAGCACAATGCCCCCATGTTGCAAATAGCTTAATGATATTCCTTTGTGTGTGTCCGTGTATATATATCGTATTATATATGGTATTATATATATAAAATCACATATACCACATTTTCTTTATCCAGGAAGAGACTGTCCTTTCTCCATTGTATAGTTGTGGCTCTTTTGTCATAAATTAGTTGACCACATATGCACGGATTTACTCCTGGGCTATTTCTGTTCCATTGATCTGTTTCTGTTTTTTATTGCAATACCATACTGTTTTGATTATTAAAGCTATGTAATATAGTTTGAAAGCAGGAAGTGTAATGCCTCTTGCTTTGTTCTTCTTTCTCAAGATTGCTTTGGCTATTTTGTGGTTCCATACAAATATTAGTATTGTTTACTGTAAAATGCCATTGGAATCTTGATAGGGGTTACGTTGGATACATAGATTGCCCTGGGTAGTATGGATTTTAACAATATTCTAGTCCGTGAGCATGGAGTATCTCTTCATTTGTGCCTTCTTCCATTTCTTTCATCCATGTCTTACAGTTTTCAGTATACAGGTCTTTCAGCTCCTTAGTTAAATTTATTCCTAAGTATTTTATTCTTTTTGATCCAGTTGTAAATGGGATTGTCTTAATTTTTCTAATAGTTTGTTACTAGTGTATAAAAATACAGCTAATTTTTGTATATGGATTTTGTATCCTGTAACTTTACCTAATTCATGTATAAGGTTTTTTCTTGGAGTCTTTAAGGTTTTATATGTAAGTCATTTACAAATAATGACAGCTTTACTACTTTATTTTATTTGGATGCCTTTTCTTTTTTTTTTCTTTTTGTTCTGATTGCTCTGGCTAGGACTTCTAGTAGTATGTTGAATAAAAGGGGCAATAGTGGACTTCCTTCTATCATTGCTGATCTTAGAGGACAAGCTTTCAGTTTTTCATCACTGAGTATGATATTAACTGTGGGCTTGTCATATATGGCCTTTATTATGTTGAGGCATGTTCCCTCTGTACCCAGTTGTTGAGAGTTTTCATAATTGAATTTGAATTTTGTCAAATGCTTTTTTGGCATCTACTCAGATGATCATATGATTTTTATCCTTAGTTTTGTTAATGTGGTGTATCACATTGTTTTGCTGATGTTGAACCATGTCATCCCAGGGATAAATCACATTTGATCATGGTGTATGAACCTTTTTGTGTATTGTTATATTGGGCTTGCTAATGTTTTGTTGAGAATTTTTGCATTCATGTTTATGAGGAATATTGGCCTGTAATTTTCTTTTCTTGTTTGTTTTGTCTAGTTTCAGTATCAGAGTAATAGTGCTGGTCTTGTAAAATGAGTTTGGAAGTATTCTCTTCTCTTCTGTCTTTTGGAAGGGTTTGAAAGGGATTGGTATTAATTCTTAAAATGTTTGGTTGAATTTATCAGTAAATCCATTTGGACTTATGTTTTTTGGGAGGTTTGTGATTACTGATTCAATCACCTTGTTTCTAATCGGTCTGTTCAGATTTTCTATTTGTTCATGATTCAGTCTTATTTAGTAGGTTTTATGTTTCTAGCAGTTTATCCATTTCTTGTAGGTTGTCTAAATTGTTAATGGATAATTGTTCATTGTAGTCTCTGATGATCCTTTGCATTTCTGTGGGAACAGTTGTATTGTTCTCTTTCGTGTCTAATATCATTTGAGTCTTCTTTCCTTAGTGAATCTAGCTAAAGGTATGTGTACTTGGTTTATCTTTTCAAAAAATCAGCTTAGTTTCATTGAACTTTTGTATTGTCCTTTCTTGCCTTTATTTTATTTATTTCTGCTCTGATCTTTGTTATTTTCTTCCTTCTACTAACTTTAGGCTTAGGTTTTTCTTTTTCTCATTCTTTCAGGTATATAGTTAGGTTTTTTATTGAGGTGTTTCTTTTTTCTTAATGTAGTCATTTATCACTATGAACTTCCCTCTTAGAACTGCTTTTGCTGCATCCTATACGTTTTGGTGTGTTGTATTTCCATTTTTGTTTGTCTCAAGATATTTTTCGATTTCTCTTTTGATTTCTTCTTTGACCCATTGGTTGTTCAATTTCATGGTATTTAATCACCACATATTTATGAATTTTCCAGTTTTCTTTCTGGAATTGATTTCTAGTGTGATAATACCATTGTGGTTGGAAGAGATGCTTGATGTGATTTCGGTCTTCTTAATCTGTGTCCTAACATAAGATCTATCCTGCAGAATGTGTCATGTGTGCTTAAGAAGAATGTGTACTATGCTGCTTTTGAATGAAATGTTCTGTAAATGTTTGTTAAAGTGCATGTTACACCAGATGGACTTGAATGTTTTCTTACTGATTTTCTGTCTGGATTATTTGTACATTGATGAAAGTATGGTATTAAAGCCCCCTACTATTATTGTAGTTCCTGTCTCTCTCGTTAGATCTGTTAATATTTGCTGCATACATATTAAAAATGTCATTCTTTTTTGGATGGACCCCCTTTTCATTATACAGTGACCTTCCTTGTATCTCTTTTTGTCTTTGTCTTAGTCTGTTTTATCTGATGTAAGTATAGCTACCCCAGCTTTCTTTTGGTTTCCACTTGCATGGAATATCTTTTTCCATGTGTCTGTTTGTGTCCTTAAAGCTGAATTGAGTCTCTTGTAGGCAGCATATAGTTACGTCTGTTTTTTTAATCCATTCAGCTACTCTGTGTCTTTCGATTGAATAATTTAGTTCATGACATTTAAAATAACTGTTGATAGATATGGACTTACTATTGATAGAGAAGCAAAAGCTGAAAGAGTTCATCACTATTAGACCAGCCTTACAAGCTTCTTTCATAGAGATACTGACAACCTGTGGCAGGGTAATGGGAGCATGCCAGGATGGTGCCCACCTATTTGCAGATCCTCAGTGCTGGGTTGGGGTTTATGGGGAGATTGTGTCTCAGCCTCTGTTACCTTTTTCAGTGTGGATTTTTTTTTATTTACCCAATATGTAAGAGTCGTGCAGCTAGTTTCTGGATTTTTTTCAGAGGAAATTGTTCTATGTATAGCTGTAGATTTGGTGTGTTTGTGGGAAGAGAAGAGTTCAGGAGCCTTCTTTGTTGTCATCTTGAACTGGGACCTCCTCCTCACACTTCTGTGTGAAATGCATTTCTAGTTTTCTCAAGAAACATAAGAATTTAAGGTAAGCATTAGATTGTTACCTTAATTATTATAAATTATACCCCAGTGAAATGTTCTACAATTTTGTATACTTAAATTTTTAAGTGTAAAATTATGAAAATTTCCAAAATATAGGAAGAAGAAAATTGTATAAAGTACATTCATATATCCACCACCCAGATTTAACCCATACTGACATTTTACAGTATTTGCTTAAGTCAGTCTTTTAAAAAGCAAATAGAATACTAAAAGTACAGCTAAAACTTTACCCCAGTCTTTGCCTCGAAAAACAAGGAAGGGGGAAATCAGTATCCTGACATTGGTGTCTGTTGTTTCCACGCTTGTTTTCATACATTTTGAACATATGTATATAACTCTAAAGAATATATATTTTCTATACATATGGTCATACTATATAAGTTTCTTTTAGGATTTTTACTTTATGGGTCCTTTTCAACAATCTGACTACTGTATGCCTAGGTGTGGCTTCATTTTGTATTTATCTTGCTTGGAGCTTGCTAATCTTTTTGAACCTGTACATTTATTTTTCCAAAAAAATTTTTGCCTCATTGTCTTCTGGGATTCCATTTAAACACAGTTTTGACATTGTCCCACAGATAACTGATCTTAAGTTCATTTTTTTAAACATCTTTATTAGAGTATAATTGTTTTACAGTGGTATGTTAGTTTCTGTTTTATAACAAAGTGAATCAGCTATACATATACATATGTCCACATATCTCTTCCCTCTGGCATCTCCCTCCCTCCCACCCTCCCTATCCCACCCCTCTAGGTGGTCACAAAGCACTGAGCTGATCTCCATATGCTATGCAGCTACTTTCCACTAGCTATCTATTTTACGTTTGGTAGTGTATATATGTCCATGCCACTCTCACTTTCTCCCAGCTTACCCTTCCCCCTCCCCATATCCTCAAGTCCATTCTCTAGTAGGTCTGCATCTTTATTCCTGTCTTGCCCCTAGGTTCTTCTGACCAATTTTTTTTTCTTTTTTTAGATTCCATATATATGTGTTAGCATACAGTATTTGTTTTTCTCTTTCTGACTTATTTCACTCTTCACATTAGGTCCATCCACCTCACTACAAATAACTCAATTTCGTTTATTTTTATGGCTGAGTAATATTCCATTGTATTTATGTGCCACATCTTCTTTATCCATTCATCTGTTGATGGACACTTAGGTTGCTTCCATGTCCTGGCTATTGTAAATAGAGCTGCAATGAACATTGTGGAACATGACTCTTTTTGAATTATGGTTTTCTCAAGGTATATGCCCTGTAGTGGGATTGCTGTGTCATATGGTAGTTCTATTTGTAGTTTTCTAAGGAACCTCCATACTGTTGTCCACAGTGGCTGTATCAATTTACATTCCCATCAACAGTGCAAGAGTGTTCCCTTTTATCCACACCCTCTCCAGCATTTATTGTTTGTAGATTTTTTGATGATGGCCATTCTGACCAGTGTGAGATGATATCTCATTGTAGTTTTGATTTGCATTTCTCTAATGATCAGTGATGTTGAGTATCCTTTCATGTGTTTGTTGGCAATCTGTATATCTTCTTTGGAGAAATGTCTATTTAGGTCTTCTGCCCATTTTTGGATTGGGTTGTTTGTTTTTTTGTTATTGAGCTGCACGAGTTGCTTGTATGTTTTGGAGATTAATCCTTTGTCAGCTGCTTCATTTGCAAATATTTTCTCCCATTCCGAGGGTTGTCTTTTGGTCTTGTTTATGGTTTCCTTTGTTGTGCAAAAGCTTTTAAGTTTCATTAGGTCCCATTTGTTTATTTTTGTGTTTATTTCTGTTTCTCTAGGAGGTGGGTCAAAAAGGATCTTGCTGTGATTTATGTCATAGAGTGTTCTGCCTATGTTTTCCTCTAAGAGTTTGATGGTGTCTGCCCTTACATTTTGGTCTTTAATCCATTTTGAGTTTATTTTTGTGTATGGTTTTAGGGAGTGTTCTAATTTCCTTCTTTTACATGTAGCTGTCCAGTTTTCCCAGCACCACTTATTGAAGAGGCTTCTTTTCTCCACTGTATATTCTTGCCTCCTTTATCAAAGATAAGGTGACGATACGTGTGTGGGTTTATCTCTGGGCTTTCTCTCTTGTTCCATTGATCTATATTTCTATTTTTGTGCCAGTACCATACTGTCTTGATTACCATATCACTGATGAGCATAGATGCAAAAATCCTCAACAAAATACTAGCAAACAGAATCCAACAGCACATTAAAAGGATCATACACCATGATCAAGTGGGGTTTATCCCAGGAATGCAAGGATTCTTCCATATACGCAAATCAATCAACGTGATACACCATCTTAACAAATTGGAGAAAAACCATATGATCATCTCAATAGATGCAGAGAAAGCTTTTGACAAAATTCAACACCCATTTATGATAAAAACCCTGCAGAAAGTAGGCATAGAGGGAACTTTCCTCAACATAATAAAGGCCATATATGACAAACCCACAGCCAACATCATCCTTAATGGTGAAAAACTGAAACCATTTCCATTAAGGTCAGGAAGAAGACAAGGTTGCCCACTCTCACCACTATTATTTAACATAGTTTTGGAAGTTTTAGCTACAGCAATCAGAGAAGAAAAAGAAATAAAAGGAATCCAAATCAGAAAAGAAGTAAAGCTGTCACTGTTTGCAGACGAAATGATACTATACATAGAGAATCCTAAAGATGCTACCAGAAAACTACTAGAGCTAATCAATGAATTTGGTAAAGTAGCAGGATACAAAATTAATGCACAGAAATCTCATGCATCCCTATACACTAATGATGAAAAATCTGAAAGAGAAATTAAGGAAACACTCCCATTTACCATTGCAACAAAAAGAATAAAATATCTAGGCATAAACCTACCTAAGGAGACAAAAGATCTGTATGCAGAAAATTTTAAGACACTGATGAAAGAAATTAAAGATGATACAAATAGATGGAGAGATATACCATGTTCCTGGAGAATCAACATTGTGAAAATGACTCTACTACCCAAAGCAATCTACAGATTCAGTGCAATCCCTTTCAAACTACCACTGGCATTTTTCACAGAACTAGAACAAAAAAATCACACAATTCGTATGTAAACACAAAAGACCCTGAATAGCCAAAGCAATCTTGAGAAAGAAAAATGGAGCTGGAGGAATCAGGCTCCCTGACTTCAGAATATACTACAAAGCTACTGTAATCAAGACAGTATGGTACTGGCACAAAAACAGGAATATAGATTAAGTTCATTTTTTAATAGTTTTTCACTTTCAGGTTGGATAATTTCTACTGACATACTTTCAAGTTCATTGAATCTTTCTTCTCATCTCTAGTATGCTGTTAAACCCATTCAATGAGGATTTTTAAATTTCAGATAACTGCATTTTAGAGTTCTAGAGTTTTCTTTTGGTTCTTACAGTTTCTCATTTTCTGCTGCGATTCCTCATCTATGCATTTATTATGACATTTTCTTTTATGTATTTGAACATAAATAATAGCTGCTTCAGAATCCTTTGCTGCTAGTTTTAATGTCTGAACCATTTCAGGCATTGCCTTTTCTCTTGATTATGGGTCACATTTTCTGTTTCTTCATGATTCTTGTAATTTTGGATTTTTTTCTGGACACTGTGAATGATAGATACATTGTAGAGACATTATTCCACTGTGTTCTTCCAAAGTGTATTGATTTTTGTTTTATCAAGCAGTTAACTTGGCAGAACTCAGATTCCAAACTCTGTGTCCCCCTTGACAAAAAGTGTCTATTTAGTTCTTTTTGCCTTAGCTGGGCTTTAGTCTGTCATGAGCATGCTTAGTTAAGGGGTTAGCCAGAGATTTTGGCAGAGTTTATTTGCAGAATTTGGGGTTCCCCTTTTGTAGTTCTTTTTCTGAGATTTCTCTTTCTTACTTTCCAGCTGCTGCTGTTCTCCCACACTGTGCTCTGAGTCCTCAGTAACCTTGCAGCACCAACTGGCATCTTCCCTCGGAAAAAAATGCCATAAAAGTGGCAGTCTAACCCTGTGTTCCCTGCCATTCACCATTCTGTCAGCTCCTTTCTACTTTCTGATTTGGTTGCTCTCCAGTGTCTTGGGATTGTTGTTTGATTATATTTTGTGTAGACTTTATGTTATCTGCAGGAGGGTTGGTTTGATAGAAGGTACTGCACTATTAATGGGAGTAGAACTCCTTGCATAGCTTTTTTTTTAATGTGGTAAAAATACATATAACATAAAATTTACCACTTTAGCCTTTTTTTTTTTTTTTTTTTTTGGCGGTATGCGTGCCTCTCACTGTTGTGGCCTCTCCCATTGCGGAGCACAGGCTCTGGACGCGCAGGCTCAGCGGCCATGGCTCACGGGCCTAGCTGCTCCGTGGCATGTGGGATCTTCCCAGACCGGGGCACAAACCTGTGTCCCCTGCATTGGCAGGCGGACTCTCAACCACTGTGCCACCAGGGAAGCCCCACTTTAGCCATTTTTAAGTGTACCACTCAGGGGCATTGATTGCATTTACAGTCTTGTTCATCGGTTACCACTGTCTATACCCAAAACATTTTCTTACCCAAACAAACTCTGTGCCCCAAAAGCAGTGCATCCCCACTCCCTCTCCCCCAGCCCCTGGTGTCCTCTATTACACTTTTGTCTCTATAAATTTGCCTGTTCTACATATTTCACATGAGTGGAATCCTGCAATATTTGTTTTTTTGTGTCTGGCTTATTTCAGTTTTAGCATAATGTTTTCAAGTTTCATCTGTGTTGTAGAATGTATCAGAATTCTTTTTAAGTGTGAATAATATTCCATTGTATGTTCACACGACATTTTATTTATCTATTCATCTGTTGATGGATATGTTTCCACATATTTGCTGTTGTGAATAATGAATGCTGTTATGAACATGGATGTACAAGTATCTGTTTGAGTTCCTACTTTGATTTGTTTGGGGTATATACCTGTAAGTGGAGTTGCTGGATCAGACGGTAATTCTTTAACTTCTTGAGGAACTGCCAAACTGTTTTCCACAGTGGCTATACCATTTTATATTCCCACTAGCAATGTACAAGTTTCCAGTTTCTAAAAATTCTCACCCATATGTGTTATTTTCCTTTTATTTATTGTCTATTATTATAGTCATGCTAGTGGGTATTAAGTGGTATCTCATTGTGATTTGGATTTTCATTTCTCTAATGACTAATTATGTTGAGTATCTTTTCATGTCCTTGTTGATGGTTTATATATCTTTGGAGAAATGTCTACTCAAGTCTTTTGCACATTTTTTGAGTTGTCTTTTTATTGTCTTGACATATTCTGGTTATTAAATGTTTATCAGACATAGTTTGCAAATATTTTTTCCCATTCTGCAGTTTCTTTTCACTCTGAGTGTCTTCTGATGCACAAAAGTTTTTGATTTTGATGAAATCCAATTTATCTAGTTTTTCTTTTGTTGCTTATACCTTTGGTGTCATATCTTAGACTTGTTGCCAAATCCAAAGTCATGAAAATTTACCCCTGTTTTCTTCCAGGAGTTTTATGGTTTTAGCTCTTATGTTTGTTTTTCATCCATTTTGTGTTAATTTCTGTATATGGTGGGAGGTAGGGATGCAACTTTACTCTTTTGCATGTGGAAATCCAATTTTCCCAGCAGTATCTGTTGAAGAGATATTCTTTCCCCCATTGATGGACTTGACACCATTGTCAAAAGTCAGTTGGCCATATATGTGAGGGTTTATTTCTGGATGCTCAGTTCTATTCCATTATTCTCTATATATCTACCCTAAAACCAGTAAGTTTTGAAATTGGGAACTGTGTATGCTCCAACTTTGTTTCTTTTTCAAGATTGTTTTGGCTCTTCAAGGCCTCTCACATTTTCATATGAATTTGAGTATTGGTTTTTCTATTTCTACAAATGTATAAATTTTTTTAACTTGCTTTTTGGATTCTGATTATTTTAGAGATTTATTCATGTTAATACAGACATTTAATTACTTAATGGATTATAAAGAAGTGTCTAAACACTTTATTAATAAACAATGTTTTTCTTTTATAAGGAATGCCACAATGAACATTCTTTGAATGCCTCTTGTCCACATGTTGTAAAGTGTCTTTAGGACAGTAGTTCTCAACCTGGGCAGTTTTGCTTGCAAGGAAACATTTGGCAGTCTTTGGAGACATTTTTGATTATCAAGACTAAGAGGAGGGGTGCTGCAGGCATCTAGTGGGTAGAGACCAGGGACACTATTAAGCATCCTACAATGCAAAAACAGATTCCCACCCACCCTATTACAAAGTATTATCCAAATTATACACTTTGTTAATAGTACTGAGGTTGAGAAACTATGCTCTGGGGCATATACCTAGAAGTGGAATTTATAAAGCCCTAGGGTGTGTGCAGTTTTTTAGTATTATATGAAATGGGTTTCTGTAAAATGTGACAAAGATATTATTTCCAATTCAAATAAAGGTTTGGAATATCTGAAATTAAAGTTTCTTTGGTGATGCTGGTATCTAACAGTTATAAGCAATTTAATTATCTTAAACTAGATACAATAGCAGCATTATCCAGAGTTAACTAATTTGTTTACTTACCCAGAGGGTGCACATAATTTAACTTCATGAACTGAAATACAGCAGTACTTCCTGCCTGATTAAAAGAATGAGAGAAAAATTAGTGTGAAAAATGTAGAATTTTTTTCTGGCAAAGATGGTTGTTAGATATTGAAAGCTTAAAGGTTTGAAAATTTTTTCTAAGTGTGATTTAAATTCGTTTTTAAACTGAAGACAGGGGAATGAACCTAAAGAATTTTGAGACCCACTTTTAAGCCTATAAGACCCATGACTCCCCCTTTGAAAATCTGATGAAAGTTATGGCCCCAGAACTATGTGCATGTTTGTGTACATACAATTTTGTGTATGATTTTTGGGTGGTTTATGCGTGCTGCTGAAGCCGGTTCATGGACCACTCCTACCTGCCTTGAACCTTCTAGATTTCCAGATTCAGGACTTTGGTAATAAAACTCTTAAAATGCTAAAAATAAGATATATGTATTTGAAACTATCACTGAATAGTAAAGACACAGCTCTATATTGTTCATGTCTTATTTGCCAAATGCACAAGACTCAGTGACAGGATTCTTTAAGTTCTTCAACATGAAATGAATGAGTACAGATCTCATTTTAATATCTATAACCTTCAATTTTTTTTCTTTTTACTAGGCATATGCAGCGGTGCTATGGCAACAAGCTAATGAAAACAGATGCAATTCAACTGAAAAAGCATGTTTTGGAATCTCCCTACCAGAAGAAAGACTTAATGACTTTCGTGATGAACAAATTGGACAGTTGCAGGAGCTGATGCAAGAAGCCACTAAACCCAATAGGCAGTTTAGTATTACTGAGTCCAGGAAACCAAAATTTTAGTCTATACAATAAAGTTTCACAAAGCATTTCAAATTCAGAGCCCCTTATTTTAACTATCATTGGTTTTAAAAATTTATTTCTTAAGCTTTTAGGCTTTGAGAATGCCTGGTGTTAATGAAATATTCTTTTATCTGGGGATGAATGCTCTTTGTAATATACAGATCAGGATCATAAGTGGATGAAACGTTACATTATTGAAGTAACAGCACTTGCTGGATAGGATTTGTTTTTTGGATTGAACAAGAAAGAATGGCTCTAAAATGGACAAGCTTGTGAAATTTTGCCAAAAATTTTTTTATGTATAAATTCATTTTAATGCTATTCTTGTTCAACCACTAGCTTCATGGCTTTAGCTTTATAAGTATATTTATTATGATAATGATTGATTGATAGATGTAGAATTCTGAGGTTATTATTTAATTTCCATTTGCATGGAATATCTTTTTCCATCCCCTCACTTTCAATCTGTATGTGTCCCTGGATCTGAAGTGGGTCTCTTGTAGACAGCATATATAAGGGTCTTGTTTTCATATCCAGCCAGTCTGTGTCTTTTGGTTGGAGCATTTAATCCATTTACATTTAAGGAAATTATTGATACGCATGTTCTTACTGCCATTTTATTAATTGTTTTGGATTTGTTTTCGTAGGTCTTTTTTCTTTTCCTCATTTTATTTATTTATTTATTGGCTGTGTTGGGTCTTTGTTGCTGTGTGTGGGCTTTCTTTAGTTGCAGTGACTGGGGGCTACCCTTCGTTGCAGTGCATGGGCTTCTCATTGCAGTGACTTCTCTTGTTGCAGAGCACGGGCTCTAGGCTTCACTAGTTGTGGCTTGCAGGCTCTACAGCACAGGCTCAGTAGTTGTGGCACATGGGCTCAGTTGCTCTGTGGCATGTCCCAGACTAGGGATCAAACCTGTGACCCCTGCTTTGGCAGGCAGATTCTTAACCACTTTGCCACCAGGGAAGGCCCTTTTTTTTTCCCCCCTTTCTCTGTTGTGCTCTTCTCTTGTGATTTGATGACTATCTTTAGTGTTGTGTTTGGATTGCTTTTTCTTTTTTGTGTGTATCGTAGTTTTGGTTTGGGGTTACCATGCGGTTTTGATTTAGTAGTCTATATATATATATATACAAGATTGTTTTAAGTTGCTGGTCTCAATTTCAAATGCATTTCCAATATCCTGCATTAGTAACTCTCTTCATGATTGCTGGTTTTGATATATTTGTGTGTGGATGATTTCCTGCCTTTACTGTATGTTTGCCTTTACTGGTGAGCTTTCCCATTCAGAATTTTCTTGTTTCTACTTGCAGCCTTTTCTTTTCCATCTGGAGAAGTTCCTTTAGCATTTGTTGTGAAGCTAGTTTGGTGGTGCTGAATCCTCTTAGCTTTTGCTTGTCTGTTAAAGCTTTTGATTTCTCCATCCAATCTGAATGAGAGTTTTGCTGGCTATTCTTGATTGTAGGTTTTTTCCTTTCATCACTTTAATTATATCATGCCACTCCCTCTGGCCTGCAGAGTTTCTGCTGAAAAATCAGCTGATTGTGATTTTGGAGTTTTTGCGTGAGGAGGTGAGCTCAAGTCCAGCAAGGTTATTATTTAAATACATTGTTATCCTGAAAATTTCATCACTTCTGCTTTAATAATACATATGATTATTCTTTTAAATGTCCCTTTTCCCTGAGTCATTGTTTATTTACAATGAAAGGTTAAAAAGAAGCTTTAGGATTCAGTATTATCCATATTACCATTTGTCTACTAGATTTTACAATGTTTAATACATTTCTCTGGTGTTTGTTAATAACAGATGACCCCTTAATTTGTAGTTACCTTGAGAATCTCATTTATGGCCTAATTCATGGGGAGATAAAAACACTTTCATTATTTTTTTTCTTACACTTAAGTCAATTTATACACTGAAAAGAAAAAAAGCATTTTAGAATGTGACTGGGATTATGAATTAAGAAAAATATTGTACACTAAAACAACTTGCATATATAATTATGTATGTGTACTTTGATTTTTTTTAACACCTTTATTGGAGTATAATTGCTTTACAATGATGTTAGTTTCTGCTTTATAACAAAGTGAATCAGTTATACATATACATATGTTCCCATATCTCTTCCCTCTTGCATCTCCCTCCCTTCCACCCTCCCTATCCCACCCCTCTAGGTGGTCACAAAGCACCGAGCTGATCTCCCTGTGCTATGCGGCTGCTTCCCACTAGCTATCTATTTTACGTTTGGTAGTGTATATATGTCCATGCCACTCTCTCACTTTGTCCCAGCTTACGCTTCCCCATATCCTCAAATTCATTCTCTAGTAGGTCTGTGTCTTTATTCCCATCTTACCTCTAGGTTCTTCATGGCCTGTATTCTGAGATTCTTAATCATTTTTCAGATGCAATTGTGTTTATGTCAGCTTTTCAAAAAATTAATTCATATTTGCTCTGTTTTTCTGTCTTGTGCTTTCTCTATGTGTATGGCTGCTGGGTCCCTCAGTCCTTTCTTCTATTCCTCTCTGATCAGTCTATAGACTGATCAGTGAGTCTTTTCTCATACGTCAATCAGTAATTAGTCTTTACATTATAACAGGCTCCAGGAATAAAACAATGAATAAGATAAAGCTCTTGCCCTGAAGTTAGTCTTACCAGTGCATTCAGGAAACCTGTTTCAGCGTGAACGAATACGTTACGTCCTCAAACTCTTTATAGTACTATCTTTTTCATCTTCTTGGTTAATAGAAACCTAACACCTGCGAGGACACTGCTTCTTTGTGTCTTGTGATGTGGGAGTTGGGGATCCTTTAGAACTCACTGGAACATAGAACCCCCTCCTGTTGTCCCTTTCAGCCCATTACTGTGTCACCCTTACTTAAGAAATCTTTCATTTGCAGTATTTTCTTTTTGGTTATACATTTTCTTGTTCTTTGGTACCTGGCTCATACCTCTTCATCTCATGTCTTGCCATCATTTTGGTGACATTAGTACTAATCTATGTGGTTGACTTACCTAGTAGCCAGATGGTTCTTTGATGGTTCATTATTCACGTTCACTAATCCAACCACCCATTTTCTTGGCTACACTTAAACCTGCTTTATTCAAAACTAAATAAAGCTCCAATTCTGAAATTATGAATTACTACATTCCGTGCTTTTGTCATTGCATCTTAATGTGATGAGTTTTTTACTCCTGCACCTGGGCATTCTTTCAACAAATACCAAAGAACCTTAATATGCCAGGCATCATTTTAGAGACTGGGATACAGCAGTTATCAAAGACAAAATGTCTATCCCTATGGAATTTACATTCTAAAAGAGGGAAACAAAATACATAGATAAAATAGGTAGGGTGGTTAGAACTATGAAGAAGTAAAGCAAGGATAGGGATAGAGCTGTGGTTCCCAAAATATGAACTGAGATGCCCCAGGGCACCACAGAGAACCACAGCGGTGCTGCAGGATATTTCAAATTTTTCAGGAAATCACAGCCATATTTACTGGACACCACACAGTTACTAGTTTGAGGTATTTCAGTTTCACTGTTGTATTGCAACATTCTTTTGGATGACATATCTTTGTAAACCTGGGCTTTAGCAATTGCTGTGAGAAAAGCAAATACCACACAAAAATTAGTGACAGAAAATTTCCAGTATGATTACAGTGTTTGAGAAGCTGTGTAGTATCCAGTAGGTGCTAAATTGTTTGTTAGTACTTGAATACCTACTGAGTTGTTTGAACTATGTAGTAAAACTGTTGTGGGGTTTTGTTTTGTTTTGTTTGCTGTAGGTGTGCTGTGTAAATACTGAGACACTAAGAGTGTGGGAACTGATGAAATCAGCAGCATGTCAGAGAGTGGTCTGTAACTGTGAACTCATTAGTCTTTTGACCACTCAGTTTGTTCAGTATCATTCCTTTACTGCCTTCATTTCCGTCCCAATCTCCCCTAGTTTCTGTGATCTTTCACTTCATCCAGCCATTGAGCGATACCCTCAATGTCACTGTCTCCTTTTCCTTTCACTTCATCTGCTGCTCTCACCAAGGTAAACACTCACTCGCCAAAATTAATAGGGTATTAATCAGTATAAGATGGATATGTTAGGGACTTCCCTGGTGGTGCAGTGGTTAAGAATCCGCCTGCCAATGCAGGGGACACGGGTTCGAGCCCTGGTCCAGGAAGGTCCCACATGCTGCAGAGCAACTAAGCCCGTGTGTCACAAATACTGAGCCTGCGCGCCACAACTAGAGAAAGCCTGCATGCAGCAAAGAAGACCCACTGCAGCCAAAAATAAATAAAAAAATAATTTAAAAAAAAAGATTGATATGTTATCCTGTGAGGCTTGATAGTATTATTTACTTTCTCCTGCTTTTAACTCACTCCTGCTTGGTTTGTATACTGCCTAACTCTCCTTTAGGTTATTTTTTTTCTCGTTTTTAAAAAAGTGATGTTCTCTGGGATTTCGTCTTTAGGACTCCTACTTTACATATCCGTTGCTTCAGATATTAGCTATACTCTTAAATCTATAACACCAACCTAAATCTCATTTCTTCAGATTTGTGTTTAAAATTCTGTTCATCATTTTCCAACTCATATTTAAAATTACTTTTCTTCCCTCCTCAGGGAATGAATGATATTAACATACACTCAGTCCAGAATTCTGTAATTTAGCCTAGATTTTCACAATTTTCCTGGAGGCCTCCCTCTCTTTATTCCATTCTGACAACTCCATGTGGTGGACTGCAAAATAGCCATAGTTCTCTATCGCTCCTAGTACCCATGTCCATTGCAGTGTGACTTTGCAGTTCCTCCCGTCAGGAATTCCATCCGTGTTAGAATTCCGCAAACCTGGAACTCCCCTTGTTTCTTGATTTGCTAAAAAGAATGTGGGTAATGACAGTATGCCAACTCAGGCTCTAGGCCTCAGAGCCTTGTATACTTCCACCTACACTACTGGAAACCTACCTGGCTACCATGTGAACAAACTTGGTCTTGTGGAGAATGTGGAGTAGCGGTGAAGCCATCCTAGACCAGCCAGCTCTCAGCCAACTGCAGTTACATGAATAAGCCCAGCCAGGCCCAGAAGGACTGCCCGGCTGATCCCAGCCCAAATTGCCAATTGTAAGTTAAATAAATGGTAGTCCTTTTAAGTCACTATATATTTTATAAATGGTAGTCCTTTTAAGTCACTATATGTTTTGTGGTGGTTTGTTATATAGTTAAAACTGATACACTCTACTGCTTTACTATTTCAGAATCATTACCTTTTCTCTACCTAGTCTGATATTTCAGACTTAGAATTTTTTTCTTTTTCTGTAGTAAGTTGTATATGCCTTCCTTGTCTTTGGCATACTCCTATATATATTATTCTCCATTTGGCTGTAAACATCACCTTATTGACATGCAAATCTGATCTAGAGATGGTTCAGTTATCAACTTACCCTTGGTGGTGGTGGTTGAGGGGAATCTAGTAGTTTATAGAAATTGGCAGTGTGTATTGAGAACTTTAAAAATTATCATACCTCTTGGACCCATTAACTCTATTTCTAGAATTCTGTCCTAAGGGGGGAAAAATTAGAAATGTGGACAAAGTTTTTGATATAAACATATTATTAGAATTGGTGTTTAAAAGAGTCAAAATTTGAGAACAAAAATTCCTCAAACATCAGAAAGGTTAAGTGAGTTGTGATAACATGTACAGTCAAACAATTTAAATTTAGATTTACAAAGGGTTTTTAAGGACATGGGAAATTACTTGATATTGATAAGCATGAAAAGGATGCTACGAAATAGACAACATTTCACAAAGACGTTAGATTTCCTTTTCAGTAATGTGGCAGACTTAGTTAACCTGAGCATTTCTCCTCATGAAAATGAAAACTTTTAGGTAGAATATAAAAGCATTTTTGAGAAGCATGTAGAGTTGGCAGTATTCTAAGAGATTAAGTAACAAGGCCAATATCTAAGTGAAACTGCTGAAGCCTCTTTGGCTCCAAAGGTGAATTTCAGCTTTGGTTTTGATAGTCCTTTGGAACAGTAGGCAGAGGACAAAGCATACAAGCCTCCAGAGGTGGAGAAAACCAGCCGCTAAGGACTACACCATCAGGGTAAGAGTGAGCCGGAAGCAAACCTGCTCCAGTGTTTGTGCAAAGTGAAGTAACCCCAAATTCAAGTTATCTGGGTGCTAAAACAGACAAAACTTGAGCTATGAATTTAGGGGCCCCAGAATGAATGCCTGGCAGATGTAAACAAATCTTTGGAGGATACTAGACAGTTTTCCTAGGAAATGAATGCCTTAAGTTTAAATAAAGTCCGTAAGGAAGGCTAGCATCATGAATGAAAGGCAGCAAAGATACAAGAAAATAACTTTGGAATTAGCACATGTATAATATAAAACATCTATGTTTATATGTTTAAAAAATAAAAAGTTTTAAAATATCTACAGGAAACAAGGCATTATAAAAACTGACCTAGCGTATTTAAAAAAGAACCGAATAGAAATTCTGGGAATGGAAAATAGACGAATTAAAATTACAAATAAGCCAATGTGGAGGTTTAACACAAGATTAGATGGGCCTGAAAAGAGAATCAATGAGTACAAAATAGAAGAAATGATCCAGAATGTAACACAGAAGAGAAACTTAAAAATATCAGAGTGGAGAAATCCAAAGGGTCTAATGTATAGCTAATAATAGTCTCAAATAGATGATGGGGCACAAGCAATATTTGAAGAAATCATTGCTGAGAATTTTTAAATCAATGAAAAATACCAGTCCACAGATTTATCCCAAGTGGGATAAATATGAAATCCTCACTTAGATAAACTGCAGTGAAACAGTGGAGTGCTGAAGACAAAAACTTGTAAAAGCAGCGAAAACAGAAGTTGCAGATAACCTTCAGAGCTACGTCAGCTAGACTTTTCTTTAGCTGATTTGGAAGCCAGAACCCAGTTGGATAACTGTAATGCGTGAGCAAAAAATAACTTTCAACTTAAAATTCTATACTTAGCAAATATATTTCAAGAATGACGGTGGAATAAAGACAGTTTCAGACAACGAAGCATGAGCACAGTTGCCACCTGCAGGTTCTTACTAAAGGAAATTCTAAAGGATGTGCTTTGTATAGTAGAAAGTTGATGAAAGAAGGAATAAAGGACCAAGATTGTTGTAAATATAGATTAATCTAAAGGAACATTTACCATATGGAACAATAATGATGTTTCCTGGGGTTAAGAAATGAGGGATTTAGAAAACAATAATATGTAAGTTGGTAGGGTAGTGATTGGAATAAGTACTCTAAGTTTGGATGGACTGAGAAGAGAATAAAAGTACTGATTAACTAAGTGGAAATGTGATTTCTAGTGTGTAACTCATTTCTGTATAACATGTTAGTGGTTGTTACATAGAAATGAGTATATAACTTCCAAGCTAGTAGAGGGGAAAAATGAAATAGGAAAAAACAATCATTATAAAATAAGGAAAGAGAAAAGACATAGAAGAGGAGCTAAGTAGAGAGATAAAAATTGAGAACTATAACTCAAAATGTCAGTAATTATCTTAAATGTAAATGGACTGTTATCCAGTTAAGGGCAGATTGTTAAACTGGTTAAAAAATGAAACCAATTATATGCTATGGTAAGAGACCACATCTAAAGCATAAAATACAGAACGTTTGAAAGTAAAATGATGGTAAAAGTTATACCAACCGGAAATAAGCTGATGTAGATATATACATATTTGAAAAAAGTTGCTTAAGGCAGAGAGATTGCTAAGGAAAGTAACTTCATAAAATGAAAGGTTCAATTTACTAGGAGGATCATTTTAAATTGGTATTTACCTGGGAAGTAAGTGATTAAACAGCCCCATATTCTAGGAAGCTAACAGTTCCAAATAACCCATGAATTAATCAAGAAATCCTAATGGATCCTAGAATATAAGTGAAACTGAGCACTAGTGGAATACTTAATAAAATATGTGGGTTGTAGCTAAAGCAGTAGTTGAAGGAAATTAATAGCCTTAAATGTGTCTAGCAGAAGGAAAGAACGAAAAAAAAGGCTGAATATTGAGAGAAGCATCTAACTTAATAAATTAGAAAAACAGCATAAAATAATCTCAAAGGAAAGAAGAAAATCAAGATAAGGGCAGAAAATTTTTTAAAAAATCAAAAGTTCATTCTTTGAAAAAAGATAACAGTGACAAGTCTCTGGTGAAGTTAAGAAAAAAAGCGGGCACAAATAATATCAGGAGTGCATAAGAGGACAACTATTTCTGTGATTTTTAAATATGAGCAACAAAAAACCCAATAAATTTGTATCATGTAGAAGAAATGGACACATTTTTAGAAATATATAGCTTACCAAAATAGAAGAATGGTTTTACAGTTATTAAATTAATAAATATTCCTAGAAAGGAAATTCTAGACCTAAATAACTTCTTTCATGAGTACTGCCAAGTGTTCAATAAATAAATAATTCCGAACTTAAGCCCTTACAGAGAACAGAGAAAGAGGGTTGCTCCCTAACTAATTTTATATCAGACTGGCAAATTCCTGATAGCAAATGATAAAATGGAAAATTACATGCCAATTTCACTTAGGAACATAGTTG
Organism: Aethalodelphis obliquidens; assembly: GCF_003676395.1. Taxonomy (NCBI): domain Eukaryota; kingdom Metazoa; phylum Chordata; class Mammalia; order Artiodactyla; family Delphinidae; genus Aethalodelphis; species Aethalodelphis obliquidens. Next base: position 59,984,831 of record NW_020837949.1, read on the forward strand.
CAAAATCCTAAACTAAGTATTCATCATGACCTTGTCAGGTTTATCCCAGGAGTCCAAAGTTGTTAGAAAATCAATTACTATGATCTGCCACATAATCAAATTAAAGGAAATTTACTCATGATCATCTCATTAGATGTAGAAAAAGCATTTGCTTAACATTCAACATCAATTCATGATAGAAATTCTCTTAACAAAGTAGGTATAAAGGTTACTTCATCAGTCTGATTACATGGTTTCTACCAAACATCGGCAGCAAACATGATGAAGAATCCTTGAAAGCTTTCTCCTTGAGGCTGGGGAAAAGACAAGAATGTCTGTCATCACTGCTCTTCAAGTCAAAACTCTTAGTCTCATAATATTATCATATATGTAGAAAATCTAAGGGAATCTATAAATCATTAGAATGAATAAGAGAATTTAGCAAGTTTGTTAGAAGCAAAAATTTCTATCTGAAAGTCAATTGCATTCCTATATAGCAAGAAACAACATGAAAATTTATGAAAGTATCCTTAAAATAATATCAAGTATTAAATACTTAGAAAGCAGTTTCACAAAAGATATTCAAAACTCTCTGGAGAAAATTGTGAAATTTTACTTAAAGACACTAAAAGAAGACTTAAATGAAGTTGTACTCTATGCTCAAAGATTTAAAGATTGAATATTGTAAATATCTTAAGTATCCCCAAATGGTTTGTAGTTTCATTGCGATTTTCATCAAAATTCCAGATGATCTTTTTCTAATTGACAAGCATATTTTAGAATTTATATGGATATGCAAAGACCAAGAATAGCCAAGGCACACTCTAAGAAGAACAATATAATAGGATTTACCCTGCCTGTGAGATAGCCAAACATAACTGAGACAGGCTGGGACCTGGGACCCTTTGCTGCAGTGCTTGCACCTGGACAAATGTCTCCTCAAGCAGCAGAATACAAAGAAACTACAAGGGACTGAAAAGTAACTGTGTGCATGTACATTTGGGGCAAATTATGAAAAACAAGAAACAAAAAAGACCAAAACCCAACTGCCACTTCTGAGGTGCTGGGAGCAAAAGCAGGCTACTGCACATGATCCCAGCACCACCAAAGGGGTGGGCAGGCCACCCAAGCCGCCCCTCCTGCCCGACCCCCGGAGCTGCCCCTACCCTAACCCCATCTAAGGAACAGCTCGCCCACACCCTAGAGAGCTAGCAAGGGAACCAGTTGCTTGCTTTCACTCCCTTGTGCTGCAGCACGAGTCCCAATAAAGCCTTGCCTGAATTTCTTGTCTGGCCTCTTACTAATTTCTATTGATTAAAGATTCGAAGAACTCCGGTCAGTAACATAACTATAGTTATTAAGACAGTGTAGCATTTAATTATATGGAGGTTTGGTTTATGGTGATGGTGGTACTGCCGTTGCCATAATGGTGGTGGAGAAAGGACTCCCTTTCAATAAATGGTTCTGGGACAATTGAGTATTTTTGTGGGGGGGGGAAAAACTTTTTTTGGTGCCTAGAATTGGCTGTACGTTTCTTAATTAAAGGCAAAATTACAACACTGTAAGAATATAATACAGAGCATATCTTCAAAATGTTGGGGTGGTAGAGGATTTATAAAATAAGACACAACCAGTTCTAACTGTAAAGGAAAAAAATAAATCTGAATATATTAACGTGTTACTTTTTTTCATTAAAAGGAGTAAAGCGTGCAAATGCAAGACTCAGAGTGTGAAGAAATGGTTGCACCCCGTATAGTGGCCAAAGAAATAGTATTCAGAACATCTAAGGAATTCCTACATATCAATGAGAAAGATGTAAAATCCAATAGAAAATAGGCAAAAAACTTAAACAAGAAATTCACGAATAGGAAACCCACATGATAAGTAAACAAAAAATACCCTTTGCCTCATCTGTAATAGAGGAATGCAAATGCAAATCACAATGATATTGTATTACACAACCTCCAGATTAAAATAAGGAATTTGACGAATAACAAGTGTTGTAAAAGATAGGAAATAATGAAAACTCTCATCCTACTTGTGGGAGTATAAATTAGTATAACCTCTTTGGAAAACATTTTAACATTCTCTTACAAATTTGAAGATGTTTATAGCCTATACATACTATTACATTATAATGTGGTGGTTGATTACAGACTCTGCTGCCAACTATATGGATTTGAAGCCCATCTTTCTAGTTCTGTGATCTCGAGCATATGACTTTATACATAAAAAGAGTAAGATTCTGTCCTCCTACCCTGCCTCCAAGAATCAATTTTTGCCCTTGTGGGGATTGAATGAGTTAATGCTCAGAACAGTTCCTGGAAACTAAACACTATAAAGTGTTTGCTGAACTGCTCAGAACAGTTACTGGAAAATAAACACTATAAAATGTTTGCTATCATTGTTATTTGCTAGTACTGTTGTTATTAATATTACTTTACCACCGACAAAATCACGCCTTCATATGTACACTTGTGGAGGATTAGGATACTATACAAGAATGTTCATGTAAGAATGATTTTAGCAGCTGCCAACTGGAAACAAACCTAATGTCCTTCAACAGTAGAATGGATAAAAAGTTATGGTATAGTCATATAACAATGAAACAATGAACTCTAGCTTCTCATAATACTAACTGAAAGAAGTCAAATACAAATGAATACATATGGTATGAATCCATTTGTACAAAGTTCAAAAGCAGCCAGAATGAAACAAAATCGTAAGAGACGCAGATATTAGTGGTAAAATTGTAAGGAAATAACAGTCATAAAAATTGGAAGGATGGTTATTTCCATGGGAGTGAACAAGGTTGTGACTGGTAATGGACATATGAGGGTTTTCTGCGGTCCTGGGTGGCTATGTTTTATATTTTGACTGGGTGATGTTTATGTGAATGTTTATCATTATTATTCAATTATACATGTATATTTTAATACATTCTTCTGTGTATCTGGTATACCTCATTGAGTTTCATTTTTTAAACTAGTAAAAACTTTGGGAGTGGGAAAGATAGCTGTTGTTTAAACTAACAGCAAAGGAAAGAGAAATAATAAAATAAAAATCTCTAAATAGACTGTCTGAAAGGCTTTTGGAGACGCTTGCTTAAGATCATAGGAAGAAAAAGATATCAACAACCTCTTGCCCTGCCCCACACACGGCATATTGGGACTTATTTAAAGAGCATTTTACCATTGTGTATGATGTTGTATCTTTAAAGATACAGATTACTGGGTGCCCACTCTGAAGATTCTATATGGGATAGGGCCTGGGCACTTAAGAGGGTTAGACAGTTTTTAAAAGCTCTCTAGGAAATTTTGACGAATTTCTGAGATTGTTTTTAGTAAAGCAGTAGAACTCAAACAACAACCACCCATGATTAAATAAAACAGGAAAATAATTATTTTGTTTCAATTAAGGATCAACAACAAGTTTTCTTTCTTTTTAATTAGCTCGCCTCTTTCTTTTAGCCTAAACAAACTCTCCACAATTTTGATGTATTCATAGCATTTTATGAACTTGGTCAGTATGGTAATGTAAGAACATACCTGTTTGCGAGGGAAAATAAAGGTAATGTTACTTTTGTGTCTGCCCTTGTTGCTTTAATTCATCTTTCATAAAGGTCTTTGCTTTCTAGCCCTTGGCACCAAGTTAGTTGATGTGTTTCAAATAAACTTGGCTTTGCAGTGAACAATACTTGAGGGCTTTGCAGTGAACAATACTTGAGGGTTGTTTGCATTTTCTCTTGGTTTCTAATTTTGTTCTTTTGGTAAGAGACCTGATAGAGAAAGGACTAGAGGATCTTTGTAATGTCAATTAGATTCATATAAAATTACTGAATTTGAAGATGGTAAGTTTATCTAGCCTAATCTCATTTTTCATCTTTTCATTTTCAGAATTTATTTGATTAAGAAATTCATTTTGACACTCAAGATTAGTGAATTTGAAACACTAATTCACTTATTCCAACTAGTTTTGTGTTCTGGATATCTCTTAAGTTTGACAGAAACATGTAGAAATGCTGGGTTCAATTGGCAATTATTATGTGCTTTAATAAATGTATCATTTTTGTACAAATTGTAAGATTAACTGGTTCTATTTTAACAAAGAAATAAGAGTTCAAAGCTAGATACCTGAAATAGTACACCCTCTTCAGGGTTTCAAAACATCTTTGTGCAAAAGCTGGTAAGAGCTGAATAGGGAATAATTGTTGCTAAGCAACTTCAAAAGAATATCTGCATAGTAACAATATATCTATTGAATACTGCCACTCACCCTAGATGACTGAAACGGTACCAAGCACCAGGATAGTAAAGAATAGTAAAATTTTAAATTTAAAATATATATCATAATGAACTTAGAAGACAAGCTCACTCAAAAGCAATTTGACTTTAAAATATGATTAAACAAAAAGATTGTGGTAGATACATTTGAAGGAACTGGATTTGAATTAGTCAGTATTTTAAACCAACTTTTCTAAAGCAGGGAGCAGATGTGAGTTTTATCTCAAAGCTTAGGTTTATGAAACATGTGAGCGACACCTTGTGCCTTCTAGAGCCTAAGAGACACCTCACATCATTTAACTCCGATGCCCCAATCTTCCTATAGAGAATACAACTTTCCTAGGGCAGGAATTTTTTCTTGTTCACTGATGCTTTGTTACTACTTAGAACAGTGCTGCCCACATTGCAAGAACTCTAACTATTTGTTGAATAAAATATCTAAAAATAGTGTACGAGGGTCCATTCTGGAGACAGAAACTACCATTAATTTGAATATGAAAAGTTTAAAATTAGAAAAGAATTAAATATAATAGGGAAGTAACTCTAAAGATGTAAAGGGACCTCTAGAGAATAGCCTAGGGCTGAGGGAGGGTACCCAAGGAAGGACAAAGTTGGAATGAAGCACCCTCCCCGAGGCTGGGATTCTGAGCTCACTGGAGAAGGTGTGGTTGCAGCCCACACAATAGCAGAGATGCTTGCTGTGTTGCCCAGGCTCTAGAGCTAGTCTGTATTTTCCAGGCAAGCAGGAAATTACCCTCCGGCAGGTATGCTGAGGCAGGCTGGCTGGCAGGCAGGCTTGCAGAGGAAGTTGGGGTAGTGGGACCCTGCTCACTGGCAGGACAGTGCGCAGCCTGGGGTGTGCAGTGTGCATGTCTGGAGGGCCTTGGAAAACAGCTCAGGGAGTGCCGGCAGGCTGAGGCTGGCGGCAGGCACGCAGAGCGAGCTGGGGCATCAGAAGCCTATCTGTGGGCAGAGTGCCACAAGGCCTGGGATGCTCTGTATCCATGTTAGGAGGGCCGTGTGAAGTGATCACCGGTTCAGGCCAGGCTACATACAGCTGGAGCAGAGTACCACTGGCTATCCCAACACACGTGCCACTGACAGCCACACAGCAGGAGCGAGAAGCAAAAATGGCAGCATACCATACTCTGGGAGAGAAATCCCATCTCCTGCAAAAACCCTCCATTGATAAAGCTTAACACTGTGCTCACTGCAAAGGAGAAATATTTAAATCTCCAGGATCACAGAGCCAGTAATGCAGGCTGACTTTGGAGAGGAGCCTAAATAAACTGCTATCTAGCACAGATAGCTCACAGAGAAGGCTTATTAATATACCAGGCATTGGGATGTATAAGGATTTTCTCATTTAAACGTCAACTTCCCTATGATTGGGGTTGCTATGACTTTCACCATTTCATCCATGAATAATCTGAAGCTTAGGAGTGAGGTAACTTGCCGGAGGCCAAACAGCTGCTCAATGCAAGGTGCTGGGATCAGCTCTTTTAGTTTGCCTATCACCTGTGCCTTTAACCATTACACCATTATACTCCTCAAAGGAAAATATAATTGAATTGGTCAAGGTAATAGATTGGTCCCCTGTTGGGTCAGCACCTGTATGTCATGTCCTATCAAGTGGCCCTTTAGACGTGGCTTTGCAGTAGTCTAACTCACTCAGAGGTCTCGTGTTGCCCACAGGGTCTCAGCATTCCTTTGGCACCTCTGCATCAGTTCCTCAGAGACGAGCGCCCCACACTGGCCACCTAGGAGTCATGCCAATGAACAAGTTGGTCTCCGCTAGAATCCCCTATGCAGGGAGACACTGGCATGGCAGTGAACGCTAGACGACAGCATAGCAACTATCCCGAAAGGAGGAGATTGTGAAGCTCCTTTCTGAAGTCCTTAAGTCCCACAAATGGGCCCTAAATCTGAACAGAGCTGATAGTACCTTTCAAATTCAGAAATGGAGAGCACTACAACTGTTTACTCCAAAACCACACCAAACATACCTCACATTGTGTTTTAGGGTTTTGACCTTAGACCTCTTCTCACTCCCTTCTCCCCCGGGACACTCCATCAACTTCTTTTGCTCTCTTACCAGGCATTTTCTTGACTCCCAAATCTCTATCTCCAGGTCAAATCTACTTCTCGTGAGTTCCATATCTCTGAATCCAGCCACCCCTAGATGTCCTAAGACCCAAAGACCACAGTTCACAACCGAATTGATGTGACTGCCCTAAACCTGATTACCCTTCAGTGTTTGGGCTTCTTTTTCTGAATTGAATCACCAGCTGTCATTACATGAGGCTGTGTATCACCCTTGATGGCTTCCTGTCTCACCTCCATGTGAAATAAATTCCTTTCCCTCCTTCCTACCTTTAACCAATTCATCACCAATTCCTGTTGATTCTAATAGTATTCGATATTTAATAGCTCTTCCATTTACTCAGTTTTTTCTGTCAACACTTTCACCTCTTCAGTTCAAGCCAGCATCTCGTCTGGATTTCTGCCACACCTTCTTAGCCACCTCTAGTATTGACCCCTCCAACCTATTCTGCTGAATTCAGCCAGGATAATACAATTTGAATTTGAGAAAAATTATGTCACTTTCCTGCTTGAAAAACCCTTCAACCATCTTGTTGAGGGTAAGTCCAAACTTCTTACCAGGTGTATTGTACGATGCTTTATGATCCAGTCTGTGTGTGTCTTTTGAATCGAGTGCCACTCAGGAGATAGAAACCATACCAGGCACTTCCACTGAGATAATTTAATATAAAGAATTGTTAACTAGTTATTGAAGAACTGATAAAGCAAAGAGAGAACACTAAGATATCAAAGAGAGAGATTCCAGAAAGCAGCTATCAATTCTAGGGCTGGGAGAATAAAGGGAGAGGTTGAAATTATTAAGCTTGAGAAGCTTCGAGATGGTGATTTGAGCAGCTGAAGCTCAGACCTCTGAGGAGAGCGCAGGGGACAGCGAGTGGTCGCGTCTCTGAGATGGTCTGATGAGGCCAGTTTGCAAATGGCAGAGAATGAGCTGCCACTTCTAAAGGGAAGTGAGGCTGGGCTGACCCTGAGAGAAGTGAAGAGCAAATAAGCAGCACGCAGTAAGTAACAGGAAGGAGCAAGCCTCTTCCTCCCCCTCCTGTCCAGTAGTTTTTCTCTAGCGCCCCCTATTGGCAGAGCCTAACAAAGCCTTGCGGCAGAGCAGAGATGTGATTTGCAGAGGGGCAGCCCCAACCTCACAAAGCAGACGGTGGGTTTGAAGCTGAGAGATCATAACCTAATCACCGACAGACTCCTCCCTTTGGCTGCTCAACACACACACATCACTTCTATGCCTATTTGTCTTCTAAACAATGACAAAAACAACTCTATGTTTTTATGCAGAAATGCAACTATCCTTTGTTCAAATAAAGATATTCTCACCCTTTTCTCAAAATGAGGGGCCCAAAGTCTCAACCATAAATGAATCCACCTTCATTAGCAGTCACGCTATGTACCTCTGGGCCATAATAATTCCCCCAATTCAGTCACAGTTCTATCTGAATATTTGGTCACCTAGAGACTAAATGGTAAACATATATAAAATAGTACGTGGAAGGATGTGAAAGAAAAATAAATTTGTATTTACAAATACACACAAATACACCCATTCACACAAAATGCAAAGAAGAAATAATATATAGCCATTTAGTCATTGTTTCTACAGCTATTCACAGGAATATGTTTATAACTTCCTTCTTCCACTACCCATCTCATGTTTCCTTGCCTCTCAGCCATAACTTCAGAAGGTCAAGGTTTTGTGCCTGGTGGGATGTTCTAAACCTTCATTCCTGAAGGGTCAGAATCTTCAGTGGACCTGCTATTTTTGTGGTTGGGGGGGGCGGAGAAATTTCTGCATTCCACATAATTCTCCTTGCTCTAATGTAGCGCAGCAACCCAACTTCCTTTTAGTCATCAGGATCACTCATCTCAGCAGTAGATTAAGCCCATCTTTACCTATAAGATCAGTAGCATGAGGACCTAGGTGTCAGTCTTAACTTCCAATTCAGTAGAATCACCATTGTGTGCAGTGATGGAAACATTGCTCCTTTCTAAACTGGCAAAGTCCAAGGTTGTGGGAACAGGAATCAAAAATTCTGCACTTGGATTATTAATAGTGAGGGAAACCACATGGAATTCCATATGTCGATTCCTGGACCTGTAAGCAGCTCTTTGCAAGAAATCGCCCTCAGCAAGAAGCCCCTTTTCTTGTCACTTTAGCAAAGTTTTATTGAAACTAACCTTTTTTTTTTTTTCCGGTACGCGGGCCTCTCACTACTGTGGCGTCTCCCGTTGCGGAGCACAGGCTCTGGACGCGCAGGCTCAGCAGCCATGGCTCACGGGCCCAGCCGCTCCGTAGCATGTGGGATCTTCCCGGAACCGGGGCACGAACCCGTGTCCCCTGCATCGGCAGGCGGACTCTCAACCACTGCGCCACCAGGGAAGCCCTGAAACTAACTTTTAAACCAGACACCCCCATGCTCTACTCATCTCAAGCCCAAGCATACCTTTCAAATCTTTTAATCACACAATCCCTTGCTTAACTTGTCAGTTCTTTCCATAGATCAAAGAAGTAGAAATGAAGAAGTAATTAACAGATGACTAGATCTCTTCCTTAGCTTCCCATTCAGTAACCTCCCAAACAAACTGTGACCAAACTGTATGAACAAGATAACATCTAGAGGAAGATCACAAGAAGCTGATGAGCCTGCACGTAGTGGGGGGATGGTGACAACTCTGACCCCCATCTCAATGATTGACTGAGATGACTTCCCTCCTTCCCTTTAAAAGTTTCATGGCCGAGCAGAAACTGGGGAGGTGATTTTTGGGGGATGTTGAGTCCACCATCTCCCCAGGTTGCTGACATTCTGATTAATTCTACCGACATTTGTGAGTACATAATTGATTTTGTAAGTGGTGAGCAGTGGGGCCCCCATTCAATAACAGACCCACGTATTCTGACTGTGGGAGAAACAGTACCATATATTGGTCACTGATTAAAAAATGTCAACTGCATCCTGTAAAATAGAGCCCCATCCATTCAGGATATTATCTCCAACTGGCATCATAACTCGTCTTCAGGAGGCTGTTCCACCACTCTACTAGGTCAGCTGCTTCTAGGTGATGGGTCGTGGAAGACTGATGAACTCCACTGGAATGAGCCATTGTGCACTTTTGCTCTGAGACGAGGTCCCTGATGAGGAGAAATATTTATGTATTCCCATGATGAACAAAGCATACCAGAGGTTCACAAACTGGGGTGCTGGCAGGGAACTATAAATAGAAAAGGCCAATTCATGTCCAGATACAGTTTATTTCAATGAGAATAAGTCCATGCCTCCCCCATGCAGGGAAGAGACCAATGTAATCAAACTGTACCAGGTAACTGTCTGGTCCCTCTGGGGAATACTGGCACATCAGGGGGCTCAGCACTAATCTCTGATGTTGGCAGCTCAGGCACTCAACAAGAGTGGAAGCCAGGTCAGCCTTGGTGAGGGGAAGTCTCCATTCCGGCCACCATGGCCACTTTGTACCTGGGCTCACTGAGTAAGCACTGGGGTAGCTGGGGAGAGATCGAATGACATCCACACACCATGTTAATTTGTTCTCCTGATCACTGAGAACCTTCTCTGCAATGGATGTGTTTTTTGTGTTTTTTTTTTTTTTTGTGGTACTCGGGCCTCTCACTGTTGTGGCCTCTCCCATTGCGGAGCACAGGCTCCGGACGCGCAGGCTCAGCGGCCATGGCTCACGGGCCCAGCCGCTCCATAGCATGTGGGATCTTCCCGGACCGGGGCACGAACCCGTGTCCCCTGCATCGGCTGGCGGACTCTCAACCACTGCGCCACCAGGGAAGCCCAATGGATGTGTTTTGATGACCAATCACATGGGATACCAATATCTTCACACTCTGTGCCCTTTCTGAGAGATTCATCTTCATACTTCTTTCCCAGACCTCCCTGTCTGGTGTCTCCCAATATTGTTTTTTCCAAGTCCCTGATCATCTGGCTCAACTGTTAACAACTGCCCCTGAATCAATGTAGGTTCATACTTTTGTCCATCTTCTGGTGCAAAGTGAACAATCAAACAAACTGCTTGAAGTTCTGTGCAGGAGTGCAATGCTGCAGCCATTCTGGTTGGTGCTAGCACGTTGTGCAGAAACATCTGTACACCAGGACTGAGTTTTTTCCTTCTCAATCAATTGGTCAAAGGAACTCACAGGGGCCATAAATGTGGACTGAGGGAAAAGAGGTAATGCAAGCAAAGTAGGTGTCAAAGAAGTCTGAGCCATCTCATCATAGAACTTGCTGATGGACTGCTGCTGTAAACACAATTTACGGTTTAGTGAGTCAGCACCCAGTTTGTTATAGGCAGCTCAGGTCACATAGTCACTCGATATCTCATGGTTAGGCACTTCATCTTTATCAGTACCTCATAGCAAGCCAAAAGCTGTTTCTCAGAAGGACAGTTTTCTGCAGAAGAGGGTGTGAGTTTGCTTTGAAACCCTTTAGCTGTAGGATGTGATTCTCCTTATGTCGCTCACCAGAGGCTCGTACATCAGCCCCATTTGTTATAGACATTTTGGGTCTCGGTGGAAGCCCTGTCCTAAGGCCCAAGCGGAAGAGCAGTTGCGCTGTCTTCTTGACTTGCTGTAGAGCCTTCTATTGCTTTGGACCCCACTCAGAAAAGGCAGTCATATGAGTTACTAGATAAATGGGTAAGAGTAAAACCCTCATCTTACACTTTTCTCTTTCAAACGGGAGCCTTCTGGTGAACTTCACGAACCTCATGCAGTTCCATTAAGGTGGCATGTTTTCTTTCTGCTTATATTTCTGTAGCCATGCAATGTGTGTCCTAGTTCTGAGACACTCAGGAGGCAGCTGCACAACAAACTGAAGCCTAAGCTTGCTGATTTGCTGCCTTTCTCCTTTTTGAGGACAGGCGGGGCAATAGCGGAACTTCAGATCCAAGACTGTCCAAGCCCCTTTTCTTTATGTCCTAAAGGAGCATACTGTTTTTGCTTTGTCCATGTAATCATCTCCCTTTAAGCAAGTAAGTCTACTCACTGGCAGTTCTTTGTTCCTATCTCCTCTCTACTTTGTTCTACCCATTTCTTTCCTGCTTAGAAAGTCTTCTCTCTTCCACCTCTCCCCTCAAATGCTGCCTCTTCATCTTTAGAGACCTCCAGCTTCAGGGTCCCTAACTTCCCTGGACCAACCTATTCCCTTCTCTCTGGTTCCACACTGGTCTCTCTCTCCTTCCCTAGAATTCCTCCAACATGGTTTAAATGCATCAAAAGAGACTGAATTTTCTTCTAATGCATAAGCTCCCTGTGAGAGAGAATTGTGTTTTTCTCATTTTTTTTTCTCTTTGCAGCTTTCACAATGTATCAATACCCACCTATTTTTAAAAAATGATTTATTTGGCTATGCCAGGTCATAGTTGCGGCATGTGGGATATTTAGTTGTGGCATGCAGACTCTTGGTGGTAGCATGTGGGATCTAGTTCCCTGACCAGGGATTGAACCCGGGCCCCCTGCATTGGGAGCATGGAGTCTTAGCCACTGGACCACCAGGAAGTCCCCATGCATATATTTTGGCTAATTGTTCCATTGGCAGTTGAAGCCCGGGCCTTGCTGCTGGGACGGCTGGTTGACAAGAGTTGGAGTGAAGTATTGCTGCCTTGGCAAGGTGGGTGGGGACCACCCCATGGCACTGGTTTTCCTGCCTTCTCTGTTGTGTGAGCAAAGCAGGCTCTTGGTGAAGCATCTTGTTCCCAAACTTGCTTTTCCTGGGCTGTTTGTCTTAATGTTCACGAGGCCAGAGAGGCCTCCCAAGTTATCCCAAACTCTCCTGGCTGTGGAGACCCAAGCAGAGTTAACCACAGGTCCAGTTCCCCTTCCTCTTCAAGTGGTTGTCTGTCTGTCTGACTGACTGACCAGAAAAGCTAAGTGGTGGGTCAGCAGTTCAAAAACAAGTCACAGGCAGCTGTGTGGTGCTTCTGAACTTTAGGCAGAATCCAGCAGAAACTGATCTTGCCCCTTAAGGTCTGTAGGTGGGATGGCTTCACTCAGATCAGGGTTTTAAACAGAAGTTATAGCCAAACTAGAGTAAAAATGCTCAGAACAATCCTTTCACTGCAAAGGAGAAAAGAAAACCCTAACTCTACTGATCAGGGTTCTTTGTGGCAGAAAAAGAATCCCCTCCACCTGGTGGAAAGATGCATGTGGAAAGGGTTTGGTTGGCCCATGGCATCTACACAGCCAGGAGCAAAGAGTCGGGAAATGCATCCCACCCAAACTGAATTAGTTATAAGGGAAAAATCCCTGCTCCTCGCGCCTATGATGCTAGAGTCGGGACGGTGGAAAGAGACTGGCATGCCCCAGAGAAAACCAGATACTTCTGTCCTTGCACCTGCTCAAAGCTTTGATGGCTTTGCCACATCCCCTGGTGCTCCCTTCGGCCTCCAAGTCACACTCAGGTGGATCCACTTGACAGACCCAGGTCACCAGAGTGAGTTTCCCGTTTGGATGGTTATTCAGACCGTCAAGGCACAATAGCCTTGCCCAACACAACGGTTACTTAGCTTTAAGAAAGGATCCAGGAGAGAGAGCATCCAGAGCAACAGCGTCGCAGAGGCCCTGGATTCAGCTTGTGATGTCCCCAGTCACACGCACTGGGTATGTTTTGGTCACAGGAAATGAGAAGAAACGAGTGTGGATCATATCAGCAAAGGGATACCTCAGAGTTTAGGATCCCTGAGCTTAAACACTTTCCTAAGCATGTTAGCTTCCCAAAGTCACTGTGATGAGCTCCCACTCGTTACGGCAGCCACAGTCCCTAAATCACAGGTTATACAATAAACAATCCTGATAACTAGGTACAGTGTACTTAGCAACATCTTTGGATTCCTCAGTTAACCACAGTGGATACTTCAAGAAGTTTGACCAAAGATTAAACGGTGCTCAAGCATCAGTAAGATTTACAGTCCAGCTATTAATTCTTTCCTTTTAGCAGGTCACTTGTATAATCCTGGCTGAAAGTCTGGGTAATGCAGTTTGCAGCTTTTCCAGCATCTATGGTCCAGGAAGCCAAACAAGAAGAAAGTTGGAACAGATGTTGTATGGACCAGAACACAGAAGTACCACACCGTCTAACTGGCTAAAGGCTAAAAATCCCTAGTCCGGGAGTCTGGCAACAGGCCTCTGAAACCATTTACCCTAAGTTGTAACTTTGGACAAATCACATACTCTGGTTTTCAACTTCCTCACTGGCCACAAGAGAGATTTGGACTGAACCGCTTTAGCGATTAGGCTAGCTGTAACACTAGCTACAATTCCATAATTTGGGGCAACTCTCTTCCAAATTCACTGAGCTTCAGCCCCACAGAGGACACATAAATAGGCAGGCTGTGTGTAATTGATGACTTTAAACCAAAAATCCGTCCCATATCAGAACCTTAGCTCTTATGCATGGTCCTGCTAGTTTCAGATATGTGAAATAATTTTCTTGCTCTGGTGTCGTGGGACTTGTATAAAACTCAGTTGGCTTTAATTCATGTCCATAATATTCCATTTTACAAGCTTAAAATCTCTAAGTATATTTAAAATTATTTTGGACATTTAATTTCTGGAAAGTACTATATATATATATATATGTATATATATATATTATTATTTTTTTAACTTGCAGCATGCTCTTCAGGCATTTTTGTTGCTATTCTTGGAGGATGACAGAACTGGAGCATCTTCTTGCTGACTGCTGGGGAAGGTCGCTTTTACATGTACTTCCGCACTGGTACGGGAAGCACTCTAGGCTCAGAGAGGGCTAGTTTCCCTGCACAGCCTTCCCTGACCCCTCAAGACCCAGTTAGATGCGCCTTCCGGGTGCCGCAGGAGGCTGCTCCTTACCCCGTTCCCCCCCACCCCCACTCCGTGGGGCTTATCACACCGCGTTGAACTTGCCCGTGACTCGTCTGTCTCGGCTCTAGATTAGTGGGCTCCTGGAGACCCAGGAGAGTCTTTTGTTCTCCACCGTGTCCCCAGCACACAGGGAAACACACTGTAACTTTAATGCACATTTGTTGACTACATCACAGATTGAATGGCTGTGTGGCCCCGGGAGAGTCCAGGTGGGTAATCCAGTTTCCACCTCTGTCAAAATGACATTTTTTTGTTGAACTGGCATCTTTTCTGTGCAGGACCACCACCATGCAGGGGCTGGGGTGGGTCAATGGCTGTATCTGCCAGATAGGTTTGGAGCAAGGGTTACTTACAGGCTCTGTGGCAGGTGGGCATTTTCTAGCTCTTGGAAAAGTATTCTTTTTTTAATAAACAAAAGAGCACTACATAAAAATATTGTGTCAGGTGGCATCAACTCTTGCGGCAAAAGCAAAACTACCTCAATGGAACCTAAATTCATAGTAAAGAGGTGTCAGATCCTTACCTTCTAAGTTCAAATCCCTACAGGCACTTCTGTATACAAACACAAAACGAAACAATCAATGGTTGAATACTGATGATGTCTACACGTAACCATTTATTTACTACCTTGGGATCTTTCTCTCTGGCTTAGCTTTCCTCACAAATTTGCTTCGTAAGTCCTTGCCATAGGGATGGTCAAGCTCTATTTATTTCATTATCTTTTTAGAGTGATATAAACTTCAGAAAGACATTGAAAGGGCGTAATGATTACAGAGGCAGAACTGAGAGAGATGCTATGTATAAATTAATTTAGAAATGAAAAATCCTCTCACTGAAAGTGATATTCACCTCACTGCAGTGGTCACCGAACCACCCCCCTCTTCAAGTTGGTTATTTTTACAAGTTTAATGGGCTGAAACCTAATTGTATCAAGTCATTTAGTCCAGATGATAGGGATACTAAGAAGAGATTAAAAACATTAACACATCTCGTCAAATTCTTTTGAGTATTTCTCAGGGGCAGTTTATCTTCTGCCTTTGTGGGTGAGATTAATTTTGGGAAATAGTCAAGTGTAATAAATACCGTAGATGATTCATCTGACAGTACCCAGGCCTTATCACACAAAATGTTATGATGATAGGCTGATTTCCTGTGCAGGTGAAAACCAGTTCTGTTGAGGAGTTGGACACACAGCTGATAAAGCTTATACGTGGAGGATTTTGTGTTCTGACATTTGCTTTCACAGTTCTTCATGTGCCACCCTAATTCCCAACCCTCTCAGTTTTTAAACTAATAGACTAGGTTATAGGTCTTGAATTATTGAGTTCTCAAAATGACCTCCAGCTCTTTTGGCTTTTTCCTCTTAGTTTTAGAGCAAGGCTATGATGGAAGAGACCAGAATGTGCTTTTACCTGAAAAGGTCTGAAAGCCTTTAGTGACTGGGGAATGGAGAGAGTGTGGGCAGCCCAGGAGAGCAACTGGAAAGCTTAGCAACCTCTGAGGGAAATAACTACAAAACAAGTCCCTTCATTTGTCTACCTCTGTGACATAAAAACAAATCACCAGACCTTCCTGAGGTCCACACATCTATCCCTTTTACACTCAGAAAATGCTAAGAGATCCAACTGTGATGGCTTCGTTAAATCTAGAGTTGAGCAAATATTTTATATTTTATGTCTTTGTCTCTAAAAATGTTGTTATCACAAAATAATCCTGATACATAAAAGATGACAGGTCTGTAATCACATAGTGTCTTGTCCCTCCAGAATTAAAGAACTGAAAGGAGGCATTTCAAAATTGGATCAAATAAAAAGGGGGGGGGTGAGCAAAAGCACATAAACATGCCAGATAAATAAAGTTGGGAAAAGACTTTAAAGTGTAGCCTGAAAATATGAGGTTGCTCCTGGGAAGATGGTGTTGCCAGGCAAGGATTCGTAGGCAGAACATTCCTTTACCAATTTATTTCTGTTTCTGGATTGTCCTAATGTTTGCCTTGGTGACAGGGGAAAGACAGAGAGGACTGAAAATTATTAGAGAGGTCTACTCTTACCATTATGTCCGAAAGATGTGACAGGACATTTCATTTTTCAGCTCTGAAGTTACAGTGAAAATAGGGACAGTACCTCAAGAGAGTGGGTTCATTTGGGAGGGGACACTAAGCAGGTCCTAGCGGAAGATGAAACACGGTCTCTGGGAGGAGACTTGAACAGGTGGGAAGATAGCTTAGAGGTAGCATTGCCAGATTCAATAGCAAAATGAAACAAACACGTACACATGACAACACACACAAAACGCAACACATACAAAATGAAACAAAAACAGGACACTCAGTTAAATATGAATTTCAAAGAAAAAAAATTCCGTGTGTGTGTAGTATTTTTCATCAGTCCCAACGGACACACTTAATGATTAGTCCAATGAACATACTCAATTCAAATTTAACTGGGCATCCTTTCATTACAAAGGAACCCCAGACAGTCCCTAGGAGAGCATGGACGTGAGAATGCACTGAGAGGGAGGAAACTGACACTGTGGGACCATTTTCGGCAGGGAGCGGAGGGTAGCAGCAGCTGGAATGGGGCAAGAGGAGGGGCCAGAATTGGGTGCCCTGGGAAGATGCTAGGTCTCCTGCAATCCTGAAGTGCCCCGTCCTCCTCTATCGTGGGTATCCTACCTGGCTGGAGGCATAAAGGACAAAGCTGCAGGAGGAAGGAGCTGTCTATCAAGCATCTCAAACTCAGAAAATAGTTGGGACTGTGCAGTCAACACATGTGTGTGAAGCTAAGTGATGCCTCTCATCTACTTTCTGGAAACATGAAGGTTTTTCTGGTCTTTCATTTTCTCATTTTTGATATAGACATGAGTCTATACCAAAAATATTTTTCTTTCATAAGAAAGACAACAGAACACCAATGATAAACGGCAGACGTTGGGGAGACAGGAGGATAAGGTGAGAATCATATCCACGGGATCTCCAGCATGTATACGGGTCTTGTCTGAAGACGGCAGAATCTAAAGCCATAGAACGTACAAAACAAAGAGTGAGCCCTATAGACTTCAGTTAATAATAATGTATCAACCTTAGCTCATCAAATGTAACACATGTCCCATACTAAGTGCAAGATATTAATAATAGGTAATGCTAAGTGAGTGGGGAGAGGGTGTATGTGGGACTCTGTACTATGTGAAATTTTTCTCTGTACTATGTGAAACTGTTCTAAAATGTAAAGTGTATGAATTTTCAAGAGTTTTGCAGCTAGAAAAACTTTGAAATTCACTGAATTAAAAAAAATTAACTTTAGGTGAAAATAGAAACTATCTGCAGATTTAAAATGGAACAGGTAATTTCAGCATTTGTTTTGGCCTTCAGCACTTGGAAAATGGGATTCTTGTTTTCCTGAAAAGAATAGATCTGAATGCCAGTAAACAGCCTTGCCTCGCTAGGGGGTCCGGCGAGCAGCATCTCCTGGAGCTCATTAGAAATGAGGACTCCCAGGCCCCTACTGAGGTGGCAGGAGGCAAAATCTGCATTTTTAACAAGACCCTAGAGTGGCTTCCAGGCACAATAAGAATCACTAGCAGAGGGGTCAGAAACATGGGTTACGGTATCAGATGGCCTTGGTTCTGAGACCTATTTATCACTCTTTCTTCTAACTGGGCCCCCGGGGTTACCTAAATGTCTGTAAGCCTCAGTTTTTAAATTTCCAACACAAGGGGAGTGAGAATACCTATCTCAATTGGTTATTAGGAGGATAAAATGAGGTCATGCCTGTAAAGCTCTTAGCATGGAGCTTAGCAAAAAAAAATTTTTAAAAACCAAAAAACAAACAAACAAAACCCAAAAAACCAACCAACCAAAAGACGTAGTCAATGAAGGTTAAGGATTGATGTTGCTAATGATGTCAATGGTAGCAAACGCCTTGGAAGAATTTGAACTTCGTATGTTAGAGTTTTGCCTTTTTAACTTCCAAGATACTTTTTTTTTTTTTTTCCTGAGGAAGGATGAAAGAAAGTGAATAAAAGAAAAAAGGAAGAAAGGTCTTATTTCTTAAAGGAATCGGTATGGATCATCCATTTCTATCTGTGGAAATTTCTGGTCTGGTTCTCTTGGAGCTCTGCGTAAGAACCAAATGAATCAATTTGCTACAGATTGACACCATGTAAATGAACTCAATTACCTCTCATTTAGTGCAAATGACTCCTTGCTAGCTACGCCATCTGACTTTCCTTTCATACAGAAAGAAATAGAAGGGGTCCTCTTCTAGTCCTAGAAGACATAGTCCCGTGAGACACACTGGGACTCAGCACTGGAACCCGTAACCTGGCACTGGTGTTTGTTTTGGAACCTATCATCTCAAAAAAGGTGTTCAGTGCTAAAATAATTTCTTTAAGGTGGGCGACTTAGGAAGTAGAATTGCACCTTATCTAATCTGGACTCAATAATTAAGAAAGGTGTTTGTATTCATCATGTCTTTTTATCTTCTACATTTCAGATGCTTTGACATCTTGATGCCTTGCTGACCCTGGAGAGTCTATCCCTCTCAGGGCTAGCCAAGTTCTAGAGACAGTAGACTCAGTAAACCCAGGAGCATGCCTTTCATATGCAAACTAACCAATCCAGAACACGTACACCCATATCTCCTCTATCTGGCTCTCACACTCTGGACCACTATCCACCCACCCTAATCACCCCAGGGCCAGGTACCAGTCAACCAGAGACAGCCCTCACACCCCAGAGCCCCCTGAAATTATCCAAACCAGCCAACCTTGAGCCTGCTTACCTTGCCTCTCCTGTTCCTTCCCCAAGAAACCAAGTTCTTCTCCGCCTACCTCACCCTCCTGACCAACCCCGGTGCTTCCCCATGCAGCCCCCATGGTGTGGTGTGCCCCTCCTCTTGGGAACCGTAACAAACTTTGTATTCAGTGGCAAGCACCTCCTGATCTGCTGGCCTCACCACACATGAATGATAAAACCTACATTTTAAAACAGTGTTTTTAAAGGTGTTTTACAGATGACTCTATTTGACAATAATCTATTCCGAGTGCCAAACAAATGGATACCTTAGGGTAACTCCCTATAATATCAGAAGTCAGAGGGTATACGGTTTGTTTGAATGGCTAGGAGGTCAATGCTGTGGATTTCAACATGGATAGCGATTCAACTGTAACAGTAAAATATCATGGCGGGGTCCTTTCCTAATGCTGTTCCTTCTGTTTCAAAAGTTCTCGTTCCTTCCATTTCCTTAGAATTCCTGTTTGTTCCTTCAATCTAGCCTAAAGGCCCCTTCTCTGTGAAGCCTTCCTCAATTACCTTGGGCGCAGCTCATGTGTTTGCTCTCATTGTCTCTGGTACTTATCTCTGTCTTATTCCAGGTATCCCTCTGGTCAGTGTTGGTTGTTGGTGTGTCTGCGTCCCCCGACCCTGCTCCCCTGGAAATTCATCTCTGAATTCCCAGCACTCAGCATAGAGAGACAGTCGTGGACATCTAACGACTTGCTGACCAAGTGAATTAGTAGCAGAGCTATTTCTTGGATGGTGTACTAGTTTGCTAGGGCTACTGTACTAAAGTGACACAAATTGAGTGGCTTAAAACAACTAAAACTCTAGCCTCAGTTCTGGACGCTAAGTCTGAAATCAAGATGTCATTAGAGCCATACTTGCTCCAAAACCTCTAGGGGAGTATCTGTTCTTGCCTGTTCCAGCTGCTGATAGCCCCAGATATTCCCTGGCTTGTGACAGCAAAACTCCAACTGCTTGAGTCTTCACATGGCTGTCTTCCCTCCGTGTCCTTATAAGGACACCAGTCATGTTGGATTGAAAGCCCACCGTACTCCAGCACGCCCTCATCCTAACTACTTAACATCTGCAACGACCCCATTCCCAAATAAGGTCACATTGAGAAGTACCAGAGGGATAAGACTTCAACGTATCTTTTGGAGGGGGGACACAATTCAACCCGTAACAGATAGCAAGGATCTTATGGGAAATTCCACAGAAGGCATGGTGTGTGCCTTCCACACCATCTTTTTACAGGTGAATTCTGATTTAGAATTAAGATCACAGGCAGCTTTAATAAATAGCATGTGGAAATTGAATGTTAGAGAAAGTTTGTTAAATGAATGCAAATTAATTTATAGTGGTCAAAGGGAGGAAATACCATTTGCTCTTTACACAAGTCTGATCCAGATATTAGAATCATAAATATTCACTGTTATTTTATGCTAACCAAAATATACTTGATGATTTATCAAAGTGTTGGCAGCTTACATCTGAATAAATTTAGTGAATAACAAGAGAAAAGCAGGTGCATTAATTCTTGAGGACAGCATGGGAATACTGAAAAGGACACTGTGATGTTAAAAGTCTAAGATGTTAGCAGCATGGGTGTTGGAATCCATGGCAGGTGGCACCCTGGGGACACCTCAGCACCTTTAACTTTAGTAACTGGCAGCCCTGCCCTGGCGAGGAGCGACGGTGGGGACACCTTGGAGACCCTGCCATTGGGGTCCCAGCAGTGGTAGAAACCACCACCGTGCTGAGTTGGGACGGCTGAGGAAGTGCATGGCAAGTGCCAATAGGTAGCACAGAGGCCTTGACATGATACACATCAGATGCCCTCTTCAGGTCTAAGGACCATTTGAGAGGAATTAGACAAACCTTATTATCTAAGGTTTCTGCAAAACCCTGTGAGAAGAGCCAGACAACTGTGGAGTGGTGACATTCACAGTGACATTACTTTACCTCCAGACTTGTCTGGCTTTAAGTTCCTGATTTCACAAAGAAAGCAAGTAATAAAGATCAACCAGTGAGCCTGAGGGAGCAAAAAAAAAAAAAAGAAGAACAGAGGGCAAGAGAGAAAGGTGATGTGAAGGGAAGAAGAAGATAGAATGAGGAAAGGGAAGAGAAGTGTCCCAAGGGAGAGCAGCAGGCCTAATAATCTATCAGGGACGCCCTGGACGCAGAGCGCACATATAATAGGGAGTAAGGCTGGGAAGATGTCACCAGGCTTTCTGTCTAAGGAGCATGTTAGAGGGAGGGGAAGGATGGGTGAACACACGTTTTGTCTAGAAGATGGGAAGTGTGTGGAGAGTATGTAGTGCGACTCTGAAAGGTACAATGGCAGGAGAGAAACTGGGGGTCTGGGGCAACTGGTGTGTAGAGAAGGGGACGACTAGGGAAGGTTGGAAGGATGTGGCAGGAGGGCTGTTCACGTGCTGTCCCGAATGTCCACGTGCGCCAGGGGCAGGGCTGTTGTGCATTGTTGCGCAGGTGAGGGCAGCTGGCTGAGGGCATGTGTGGGGTTTACCATCCACCAAGACGGCACCCCTTTGGAGGAAGGGGGGAGACTTTCCAAAATTCATAAAGCCCTGTGTGGACTTAGCAGAGCCACTAGCATTTTCTGTGGTCATTTTTGACACATGAACCCCTAATGCTTCTTCCTCCATTACTTCCCCTATTTGGAAACACCTCCCCTTCTACCCCACCCATTCTGTAAAGCCTGGGGACTTTGCTGATTTTCCCAGTCAGCTCTGAAAAAAGTATTGACAGAAACTTGAAAAAGCTTTATGCTGCGACTCCGTGTCAAGCCTCCCCATCAGTTACTGCTGAAAACTTTCCTGCCTTAACATCCGGTTCTCATTTTCTACACTGGCCAGAATCTTCACAGTACCTCACATGTTCAGGGTTCATTCTTCATCCTCAACAAGCTCTTCCTACCATTCACTCAGGGTTGACTTACGTGCCCCGCCCCACCCCGAGTGAATGGCATTTCTCTTTGCCTTTCTTAGGCTAAAGCTTTCTCTTTTGGGTCTTGAACCTATTTGAATATTTATAAAGCTATGAACTCTCTCTCCACAAAAGTACACACAATTACATATACATTTTCAGGAGTTTCCGGATTCTGTAAAACTCGTTCACAGCACTCCCTGAGAAGGTAAGTCCCAGCTCTGGAGACCGTCTGAGGTAATTGTTGACTCCTGTATGTTGTATACTATATTATTATTGTTATTTTTAGTAGAACTCAGTCTCAAATGCAAAAACAAATCCTGATGTAACCAAATGTCTCTGGTGCCTAGAGGCACTTGCATTTGTGGCCACTGCTCTGAGAATACTCTACTACTATGATTTTGCTTTAATCTACTGCCTGGTCTTCAATTTCATTCCCTGGGTTTAGGCCTTAATAATCTGTAATCTGGTTTATTACACATGGCCTCCTCATTTATTACCTTGATTCTTACCCTAACTCATTCCATGTTCCATTTTGGCTTCCAGAGTACTCTTTGTCTGATATCATTCCCTTGCTTAAAACCATTCAAGGATGTGATTGTACACTTGTGACCATCAGTCCTTCATAGCTCAAAGTGTGAAGATCTGATCAATGTGTAAAATCAGTTTTTGCTCCAGCTGAGGGCACGTGGTGAGGTCTACCAGGGAGAACGTGGAGCTGAGAGTGTCATGTAATTCAGCGTAACTGGGGCAGAGTTTGCTGTGACGCTAACATCAAGCCAGGACAAATGAAGGATCATGTGTTTCCTGAAACTGCAGTTCCCTTGTCTTGAGAGTGTGGAAGAAAGCTCAGGAATGGGAGCAATAAACAGTTCTACCCAAAGGGCAACACATTGCTGAGGGATGACCAGAGTTATGGTCTGGTAGTTCTAATCTCTGCAAATTGGGATAGTTTACTCTTACAATCTCCTGTACTCTTGTAATGGATGAAAAAAAGGAAAAACTGTTCTCTTGAACATGAAATGAGGCTTACAGTTTTTTCCTCCTAACATTTCTAAAATACACAGAATACATGAAAATCGCACACCCTGAGGCAAGGATTTATTTGGGAGGTTGTGGGAGGAGGCGTGGTGGTCAGGGGGGGCAGTGAGATTGGGAAGGAAAGAGCCACTCGGGGGTGCATTCATGCGCGGTGACTGCGGTGGGCACCTGGGCTGTCGGCTGGGGCCTCTGCAAGACAGAGCGGAAGGAAACCTGAGAACTGTCTCTCTAAGGGTCGAAGGAAGCAGCAGGGTTTTCTCACTAACACCCTTCCTTCACTCTTTGAGAGGGGCCTCGGGGCACTCCTACGCTCTTTGGGCTGGTACTTTTAGGGTCCTTTGGCAGGCTGAAGAATGTGTTTTTGCCACCAGAAAAAGCCCTCAGTTAGAGACAAACCTCACTTTAAAATGTAAACTAATTTACAATTACGATTTTGCATAGTTACAGTACTAATTACTACGAGAATATAAACATGTTTTCTTTATATATTTACCCACACAATACTGTCTATCTTCATAGATTTTTTAACCATGATGCGTCACCATGTTGTTTCCCATTCACATCTCTACCATAGACTCACAAATTATTGGAAACCATTGGCTTGAAGACTAGCAATGAACAAGTCAAGTCCCTCATGATCTATCCCCAGCCTTGTCATCCCCCCCTGTGACCTGTCCCTCACATGCTCTATGGCCCAACATGACAAAACCCTTACAGTGTTGTTTCATACTCTTGGGCTTTTTAAACACGCTGGTTCCTCCCCCTGGACTGTTTTTTTTTTTTTTTTCCTGCTCTATTGGCTTCATCCTCCAACGCCCAATTTAGTCATCTTATCTTTTGTGCAGTCTTCTCTAGCTGTCTACCTCCCAACAGTCGTTCCCTGCTCTGCCCCACCACTCCATGTTGAATGCACATTTTTTTTGCATGTATCTCATTGTTACATGTTACAAGCAATAGTTCTGTAACTATTGATTTATATATGTCTCCTCCTCCATGTTTTATATACATTTATACTCCCATCATCTACCATGAACTTGACATATGATAGGTACTTAATATTATTTAACTAAATTGAACTATATTTCCTGGATCTTTGTAACAAGCTACATTGCTACTGAGTTGGATAGATAGATCCATTCAGGCTCATAAAGCCAAGGTCAAAAGAAATAACACAGGCAAGCAAATCCTTTTTTTTTTTTCTTCTTCTCTATTGTGGTAAAGAGTTTGGATTTTATTCTAAAAGCAAAGGAAAGCCATTGAAGGAGAGAGTCACACGATTCAATTTGCATGTTAAATATATCACTCTGGTATGCTTTCATTTCGATACTAAAGAAAGCATTGTTCATGGGTACTGAACCATTTATACCATACACATTATGCAAAAACAAGTCCACATTATTGAAGTCTCCAAGGATGACTAGATAGAGAAATTTAAATGTGGCAAGTCAGACAAAGGTATTAACCTGCCACCTTCATATTCGCCCATGTGTGAACTTTCTATTGGGAATTCATAACCTTCCCAAATAATACTTCAGCTAAAACAAAGAAGAATGTCTTTTTTTTTTTTTTTTTTTTTTTTTTTTTTTGCGGTACGCGGGCCTCTCACTGTTGTGGCCTCTCCCGTTGCGGAGCACAGGCTCTGGACGCGCAGGCTCAGCCCAGAAGAATGTCATTTAAGTCTTTGGCAGAACACTGAATGGCAGTGCACAAGGTAAAATGTATACGATGTTCTAATGATACACGTGTTGGAAGTTTAAAAAAATGGGCAGTGTTCTTCTTCCTGTGTGTCATCATCAGGGCCTCTGGCAGGCTCCACCAGGTGAGGAGCTAAACAGTGGGGTGATGGCCTGATCCAGCCTTCCCATCCTCAGGAAGGTGAACTCCACAGTGTTCCCGAAGCCAGATAGCACCTCTTGATCCTCCATGTCTATTGTCACCTGTCCAACATTGCCCACTCTGTGACCAGCTCTGAGTGGACACCTTTCCTGAGCTCTTGGTCACTAGCAGTTACCTGGGCACATGGCACTGACTGGGATTTCAGAACGAAAACCATTCTTCCAAGAAAACTGAACGTAAGTAAACTTCTAATACATTTACTAATAATTCACGTAGAAATGTGAACCTAATTTCAGCTGCTTTGTTTGGTGACATTCTGAAAGCAGCAACATGGAGAGGGTAAGGAGTCAGTCAGATCTGCTGCTGTGTGACACTGACCATGTTTAACTTCTCGGACTCCAGTTTTGTTTTTTATAACATGAGTATAGTAATACCTGCCATACGGGGTTTTTACAAAGTTTAGAGATGGTGTATATATAGTGCTTGGCACATAATAGATGCTAAACTAATGATACCTTTTCTTGCTATCATATTTGCCAATTCTGCCTCTCCATGGAGTTAATAATATCTTTCTAATCATGAGTGAATTAGAGTTGCAATCTCTTTTTTTCTCTTTGGTGTATTTCTTCTGTCATCCGTTTAGTTATTCTCTTTTATTTTTCCCACAAAATAATTCATCCGTTCCCAAGGGAGATGTCAGAATTCAAGTTCCAAGCTTCCTTTGCAGTTAAGGTATATTTGATTAGGATACTGTAAATGGGGCTTCCATGTTTGCTGGGACAGGTGACAGGAGCAGCAGTAGTTGTGTTTTTCTAGTGTTTGCAAGTTTGAGTTTCAGAGGCAGAAGCAGCCCTGGTGAACGAGCTACCAGTGGTTGCAGTGAAGTTCCTGGTGTTTGTGAAATTTGATGGTGTGATTTGAGGCTTTGCTCCTTAACCTTAAGAATCCTTCACGCGGGCTTCCCTGGTGGTGCAGTGGTTGAGAGTCCGCCTGCCGATGCAGGGGACAGGGGTTCGTGCCCTGGTCCGGGAGGATCCCACATGCCGCGGAGCAGCTGTGCCCGTGAGCCATGGCTGCTGAGCCTGCGCATCTGGAGCCTGTGCTCCTCAACAGGAGAGGCCACAACAGCAGGAGGCCTGCGTACCGCAAAAAAAAAAAAAAAAAAAAAAGAATCCTTCACGTAATATCCTATATCTGCTTTATCTTCCCGAGCAGATTCTGGTATATTCTGGGATTTTTTGTTTCGGTTTGTTTCATTTTGTTTTCAAATAAATGTTTTTATTTGGAATGATTTTAGATTTACAGAGAACTTGCAAAGCGATTTGCAAAGTTAGGGAACATTCCACAAAATCATCCTCACTTCTTATACCATGTGCAAGCTCTGAGGTCCCCAAGACTACCCTCAGTTTTGATATTCACGAGGAGTCACAGAACTCACTGAAATTACTCTCAGCTACAGTTTATTACACTAAAAGGATACAGATTACAGTCAGCCAAAGGAAGAGATGCATGGAACAGAGTCCAGCAAAGTTCAAAGCATGAACTTTCAGAGCTTCCTACTGCCGTCTTGTGGAGTCTTGAATAGCTTTACCATTCCTGGCGACAATGTATGAAACACACAGGAAGTATTGCCAACCAAGGAAGCCCACCAGAGCCTTGATGTCCAGAGATTTTATTGGTCACGTGGACCTGGTTGGCTATCTGATTGGCTGACCTCAACCTCTGGCTCCTGCGGAGGCTGAGCTAATATCATAGGACCTAAAGCCCCTACACTAAATCCCATTGTGACACTATCTTTGTGGCTCGAAACCCCCAGGTAAACAAAGACATTTTTATTGGGTAGGATACTCTCCAGACCTCTCTGAGCAAGGTTAAATTCTTTACAACACACACATCTAAATAAAAGTTTAAATATACCTCATATCAGTACTGACGTGAAGCCATTCTCTGTAGTAGCTACGTTTAAGCATCATATATTCTAGGCTATTCACAAGCATGATTTCTAATCGTTGCAGCAATATTTTAACGTAGCTATTATGCTATTTTATAGATGAAGTAACTGGGAATATTTTATAGAGAAGAAGTATAAACATGCCCAAAGTCACCAAGATAATAAGTGATAGAGTCCTATTTTAGAACCAGCCTGACACCAAAGCCTATCTCCTGTATTTCATCACATGGACTCAGAAACGAGTATAGCCTTTCTCAGTAAATTGAGAACTGGAGGTTTATAGAGATGAAGTGACTTGCCCAAATTATACAACTGCTAAGTGATAGAAACAGGATTTGAATCAAGGAAGTCTACATTGAAACCCATGCCTTTAATCACTAGGTCCTATTTCTGATTAGGAGCCCATAGCCAATAAAGGAACCATAAGAAGAATCCGTCTTTCCACTGTTACAACTTGATGCCTTTAGATCTCAGTGTTGACTGCCTTGATATCACACTAGGGACAGCTATGTTGTCAGGAAATAGAAAAAAAAAGAGTTGGGACAATTAGTAACCTCCATGGAAGCCTTAGGAGGGACCAGTGGAGAGAAAGTATATTTTCCTGGCTCTTCAGTCAAACCTTCCATTTCCCACCATTTACCTTCTGCCAATCTTGTGCCCCCAGGAATACCAAAATACAACAGATATTGAAGTTTCTAGACTGATTTTCCTCCACTGTCTCCCCCTTCCTCTCTGCCCTTCAGAACCTCAGGTTGATTCTGGTTTAGGTTCAGCAGGTGTAACAGAGATTGGGAGTGAAAAGTGATGTTAATGAGAAAACAGTATACCAATAAATGTATCTTCCTGTACAGCCCTATCTCCAAGCTCCTGAAGGGTAGATGAGAGAGAAGTACAGCCCCAGGCCAAGAAAGTGACAGATTTACTCGGAAGAAATTGAATGCATCATCTGGGAAGTTTGTGTTGATATGTCATAGGAGAGCCATGTTCATTATAGCATTTGGGGACCTCAAACTTAACAATGGCCTCCCCACACAAGAGCAGTTAATCACAGACACTGTGGCATCATAACAAGTACAGTTTATGAAAATGATTTAACAGTGATGAATCATACACACCAAATAAAGCAGCAGCTAAGTATATAAAGCAAACATTATTAGATCTGCAAGGATAAGGTGATCGAGGCACAACAATAGTGAGAGAATTTAATGTATATATTTTGAGAATAAGACAAATCTACTGGATAAAAATAAGCAGGGATGTAGAAGAATCTACAAGTTTTATTTAGCAGATAAGCATAGAATTTTTAATCCTATAAATAGAGCATAAAATTTTTTTTCTTTACAACAAACTTTCCATTTGACCATAAAGAAAACCTTAATACTTCTTTTCCCATAAAATTGAGATTTCTGCAGGCTACATACTCCAATCCTTATATGATGAAGTTAGAAATTAAAAATGGATAAACAAAACTTAATTGCTTAAAATTAAAGAAAAGAGGACACTAAAACTGAACTTACAAGATATAAAGCAATGAAAAGGAGAACACGTCATACTAAACCAATGGGCCCCAGCTAAAGTGGTTCAGAGAAAATTATGTATATCATTTTCAAGACTAAGACCCCTGCTTCTGTATTTATACTTGATAGTTCACCTGTTGAATTCCCAGAGCAAGACCAAGCTATTTCCTACTGGAACTATAGCATGCATGTTTCCATAGAAAAGTCAGGTGAAACATTCATCATCACCCCTAATGCTACTGCAGGGACCCCAAAAGAACTTCACTCCTGCCTGAATTTCTGGAAAACTTTTTCCAGACTTCAAGGGGTTTTAAAGCTGTATTTCCACACAGAGACTCAGAGCTTCTGAGGAGCTTTGGGGCGGTGTGAGATCAATGTCAAATAAAGGGCAAGGGGAGAGAAGGGAATAAAGCCTCAGAAGAAATGTAGTGAGCTGAAAGCAAGAGGATGCGACTCTGGGAGCATCTCTGCAAGTAAAAGAGTCCTGGCAGGGAGTCACAAGGGAAGGTATGTCAAAATCCAGGAGGTCACGAGAGACAGAGAATGTAAGTCACTGTTTCGAGGCTGCACTTACTTTTCTCAACAATAACCCAGGACATACTCCTGCCAAGAACGCCAAATAGGAAGGCCTCACTGTAAATCTCGTGGCTTTTGAAAGGTGAATGGGAGTGAAAAAGAAAGCTAACCGGAGGGGAGAAGCCCATGGAAAAGAATAATTGAGGAAGACGCCACCTTTCTAAGTACGGGGATTGGATAAACTATTTAAAGGCTCCCAGACGTAGCCTAGGGTTAGCCATTGCTATGTCATGATGGTGTCCCCTTGGGAGGGACTCTTTACTATAATAACTATAATAACAAGAGAGAAAAAGGGCTAGTAACGTAAATAGATGAGGACTGCTTCCTTAAGAAAAAAGGTACACCTTTTGTGTCATCAAAATATACCTTAGAATAATGAGACCCCATTTACCAAAAGTGTCGTAAGTCCTTGGATTGTAGCTGAAAGCCCTCTTCTGGTAGGCTACGGATTTACTTTAAAAGGCAGTGGTGCTACCTCCTGAAACAGTTCTCAAAAGACTCAAACTCTTTGGTGAAGTCTGGAATATTTTTGAGATCCTTTCATGATAGTTTTACCACAATAATGAAGAATAATCTGACTGTCTTACAAGGATGACTGTGAAATTTTTCATTTCTGGTCAGGAATTTTCTAGACATAAGTTTTTTTAACTTAAAGTTTTAATTTTTTTTTGAGATAATTGTAGATCCACATGCAGTTGTAAGAAATAATAGAGATCCACGTACCTTTACCCTGTTTCCCCCAACTTGTAACATTTTGCGAAACTGCAGAACAGTATCACAACCAGGATAATGACACTGATACAGTCAAGATATGTAAGCAGCTTTTGTCAGGAAAGAGTTCTTTGCAGGAAAGAGCTCTCTACAAGAGGCTTGTCTTGTCACTAACCTTAAACCAGGCACACTCAGGCCCTACTCATCTCCGGCCCTAGCACACCTTTCAAGTCTTTTGATCACACAATACCTTGCCTAATCTGTTGGTTCTTTCCATAGATCAAAGAAGCAGAAATGAAGAATAAATAATTAACAGACCGCCAGATCTCTTCCCTAGCTTCCCCTTCAGTAATCTGAACAAACTGTGTGAACAAGATAGCATGTAAAGAAAAATCACAGGAAGTCGACAAGCATGCACAAAAGGCTGCACGCGGTGAGTGGGGAACGGCGACGACTCTGACCCCCCATCTCAATGATTAACTGAGATTATTTCCCCTTTCCCTTTAAAAACTTTCATGGCTGAGCAGAATCTTCAGAGGTGGATTTGGGGGGACACTGAGTCCACCATCACCCCAGATGGCCGGCATTCTGATTAAGGGCAACTTTCCTTTCTACCAACGTTGTCTCTCTTGAGTGTTAATTTTAGAGTGGTGAGCAGCTGGACCTGATTCGGTAACAGATACAGAACAATCGCATCACCAAAAAGATCTCTCATGTTGCCTGGTTATGGTCACATCCACTTTTCTCTCGACTTACCTTCTCCTTAACCCCTGGAAACCACTAAACTGTTGCCATTTTAAAAATGTTATATAAATGAAATCATACAACATTTGACCTTTTAGGATTGGCTTTTCCACTCAGCAGAACTCTCTGTAAATTCATCCAGATTGTTGTGTGTATCAATAATTTGTACCTTTTTATTGCTGAGTATTATTCCATGGTACGGATGTATCTCATTTGTTTAACTAGTCACCCACTGTAGGACATACGGGTAGTTTCCAGTTAGGAATAAAATAAAGATGCCATAAACATTTATGTACAGATTTTTGTTTGAACACAAGTTTTTGTTTCTCTGGGATTAATGCCCAGGAGTGCAAATGCTGGATTGTATGACAGTGGCATGTTCAATTTTTAGAAATGCTGACCTGTTTTCCAGACTGGCTTTGTGATTTTGCATTCCCAACAGCAGTGTATAAGTGCTTCTTTTTTTGCATTCTCACTAGCATTTCGAGTTATCACTATTTTTTACTTTAGCCTTTATGATAGTCATATGTCCTTGTGGCTTTAATTTGCATTTCCCTGATGGCTAATAATGGTGAACATCTTTTCATGTTCTTATTTGGCATCTGTATATCCTTTCAGTAAAATTCTACTCATATCTTCTGCTTGTTATCTAATTAGATTGTTTTAGTTTATTTTTGAGTTTGAGAGTTCTTTATATAGTTATCGACAGATACATGATTGGTGAACATTTTCTCTCACTCTGTAGCTTGCCTTTTTATTGCCTTCACAGGTTATTTCATAAAGCAAAAGTGCTTAATTTAGATGAAGTCTAACTTATCCGTTTTTCATTTTATGGACTGTGTTTTTGGTGTTTGCTTTACATTTTACATTCGAGTCCATGATCCATTTTGAGTTAATTTTTATATAAGGTGTGGGACTTAGGTTAAGGCACATTTTTTCCCACTTATGGATGTCCAGTTGTTCCAGCACTATGTATTGGACAAGCTACGCCTCTTTCACTGAATTGCTTTTGTTTTTGAGTGTATCTCTTCATATAACTTTTTTAGTAGTGGCTTTAGGTATTATATATACAGAACTTATCACAGTCTACTACTGCCATCATTGCACCTATTAGAGTGAAATATAGAAAACTTACTTCCTTTTAAGTTCTTTTTGCCATCCTCCATTTTAATGTAATTGTCTTAAATATTTCCTTTACATACATTTAAAACCACATCAGAGAGTAGTATACTTTTTGCTTCCACCATCAAACATAATTTAGAAAACTCAAGAGGAGAAGGAAACCCATTGTACTTATGTATGTGACCACGATCTTTCTTCCTTCCTGATGTGAAAAGATTCCTTCTGGCATTCTCCTTAGAGAATTAGCTCTAACTACTCCCCATTGTGACTTTGCTGGTATGAATGGGGGTGGGACCACAGTTTTTTACGTGGTGTTCAGCTGAAGTAGAGTGGTGATTCTCTGAAGGTTTTCTGTCTTAATGGCTTTTCCTTTGTTGTCTCCTTGGCTCTAAAGAGAGCAGAGTTTTGGAGTTGGACAAAAAACTCAAAGCACAAAAAACTCAAAAAACAAAAAGCACAGACAAAAAACTCCAATTAGTTGGAGTTTTTTGTCTGTGCCCATCGGCATTTCTGGGTTTCTGGCTTCTTCCAGCTCCCAGTTTGGAATATATGAAAATCCAGGGAACTTTCATCACCATGTGTTCCTTGAGTCCCATATTCCCCAGTGGTCTCTTCCCTTTTCTCCACCTCTCAGAGTTTTCTTATGTTTGTTTTATATACAGTTTCTGGGTTTTTTTGTTGTTGTTGTACCGATGGGGACTAATATGGACAAGTATATCAACTTCATTTTTCTGGAAGTGAAAAAGGCTTGAGTTTTGAAGTTAATAATTTTATCTCAGCCACTGAAAGTAATTCAGTTGCTCTTTGGTTAGAGAGATACATCTAAAAATCCTTCCAAATCCTTCCATTGATTTTAAAAGGTTTGCTTGCCTTAGTCTAGAACCCAAAATTAACCTAGATTTGAAAACAAAAAAAGCAAGCCTAAGTCATGCTTTCCAGAAAGCTTCACATTCCTTCCTTCTTTCTTTCCTTCATTCCTCCCTCCCTCCCTCCCTTCCTTCTTCGTTGCTACACATGGGCTTTCTCTAGTTTTGGTGAGCGGGGGCTACTCTTCGTTGTGGTGCGTGGGCTTCTCATTGTGGTGGCTTCTCTTGTTATGGAGCACGGGCTGTAGGCACACAGGCTTCAGTAGTTGTGGCACGCGAGCTCAGTAGTTGTGGATCGTGGGCTCTAGAGTGGAGGCTCAGTAGTTGTGGCACACTGGTTTAGTTGTTCTGCGGCATGTGGGATCTTCCCGGACCAGAGCTCGAACTCATGTCCCCTGAATTGGCAGGCAGATTATTAACCACTGCACCACCAGGGAAGTCCCCACATTTGTTCTTTAAACTGAAAGCTCCTTAAAGGCAAGGGCTACTTTTCTATTTTCTTGGTTATTCCAAGCTTTTCTCTTTCCACAACTGGATTAAAAAAGGTCCAAGGACAAGAAGACAAGGATTCAAGGTAGGAGCTTAATAATGATAATCTAGTGTGTCTAAGACTAAATACCAAGTAATGGGGTAGAGAAATTTCACAAAGCATCACATAATACCTCTAATTTTCCCTAAATCCTATAAACTGAGTAGCGATCTCCCTTTATATATGAGGAATTTAAGATTCTGAGAGATTAAATGATTTATATAAGAAAACATGGCTTGGGAGTGGTGTGGCCATAAATTGATCCCAGTATCCAAAGTTGATGCTTTTTCCTTTACATCCTAAAAGCCTGAACTATGAAAGGGAAAAAGAGTGACTGAACACAAGGGAACTTCTGGAAGCAGGAACGGCAGGATTTTTTTTTTTTTACTGCCTGGATTTGTTGTGTAATGAAAGAGGAAAAACTGAACAAGACTTTGAGGTTCACTGCAGAAAACAATGACTGTCTTCAGTTATTAAGTAGAAAAAGATTCAATAACAGTAATCAATGTTAAGAAAATCAAAGGACAGCCAGAAGAGTGGAATCTAGTCTAGCTCTCCAGAAATCATTCCCAGATCCCACATCTGACCTACTAGGGGACTTACTACTGCAGAGGTCATCCCTGGAATTATTGAGTTCAAAGACACACCAGCATAATAGGCTAGGTTCCTGCTAAGAATGCTGCCTCAACTGTGGTTGGGCA
This sequence comes from Aethalodelphis obliquidens, assembly GCF_003676395.1. Taxonomy (NCBI): domain Eukaryota; kingdom Metazoa; phylum Chordata; class Mammalia; order Artiodactyla; family Delphinidae; genus Aethalodelphis; species Aethalodelphis obliquidens. The sequence goes on from NW_020837949.1 coordinate 60,018,377, forward strand.
CCAGAATCCAGAGCCCGGCTGCTGCAACCACTGGAATTACTTGTTAATTACCCAAGAAATTGGAGAATGGATGTGGATATAAGGCTGCAGAAACTCATGTCTTTGTAACTTTGATTTGAAAAATAATATAGCCAAAAAGTCAGTCCTCCCAATCTTGGGTGTGTACTTCCAATTGACAGAACATAATCAGTATTCTGAGCCATGGCTGAAAAGGAATCTGAAAAATGTCTTTTCTTTCCCCACCTTTGTAGATAAATTAAAAAACAAAAGAGCATCCGACAAGAGTGCCCACTATCATCACTTTTATTCAACACAGTCTTAAAAGTGCTAGCCATAGCAATCAGAGAATAAAAAGAAATATATGGAGTCCAAATTGGAAAGGAAGAATTAAAAATGTCACTGTTTGCAGCTGACATGATACTATACATAGAAAATCCTAAAGACACCACCGGAAAACTACTAGAGCTCATCAATGAATCTGATAAAGTTGCAGGATACAAAATTAGTATACAGAAATCTGTTGCATTTCTATACACTAACAACAAACTATCAGAGAAATTAAAGAAACAAACCCATTTACCATCACATCAAAAAGAATAAAATACCTAAAAATAAGCCTACCTAAGGAGGCAAAAGACCTGTACTCGGGAAACTATAAGACACTGATGAAAGCAATTGAAGACAACACAAACAGATGGAAAGATATACCATGTTCTTGTATTGGAAAAATCAATATTGTAAAAATGACCATACTACCCAAGGCAATCTATAGATCCAAAATAATCCCTATCAAAATACCAATGGCATTTTTCACAGAAATAGAACAAATAATTTAAAAATTTTATGGAAACACAAAAGACCCTGAATAGCCAAAATAATCTTGAGAAAGAAGAATGGAACTGGAGGAATCAGGCTCACTGAGTTCAGACTATACTACAAAGCTACATTAATCTAAATAGTATGGTACTGGCACAAAAAACAGACACATAGATCAATGGAGGAGAATAGAGAGCCCAGAAATAAACCCACACAATTATGGTCAATTAATCTATGACAAAGGAGGCAAGAATATACAATGGAGAAAAGCCAGTCTCTTTAATAAGTGGTGCTGGGAAAACTGGACAGCTACATGTAAAAGAATAAAATTAGAACATTTTCCAACACCATATACAAAAATAAACCCCAAATGGATTAAAGACCTAAATATAAAACCAGATACTATAAAACTTCTGGAGGTAAACATATGCAGAACACTCTTTGACATAGATCATAGCAGTATTTTTTTGGCCCTGTCTCCTAAAGCAAAGGAAATAAAAGCAAAAGTAAACAAATGTGACCTAATTAAACTTAAAAGCTTTTGCACAGCAAAGGAAAACCATTGATGAAACAAAAAGACAACCTACTGTATAGGAGAAAATATTTGCAAATGATATGACCAATAATGGATTAATAGCCAACATATATAAACAGCTCATACAACTCAATATCAAGCAAACAAAAATGTGATTAAAAAATGTGCAGAAGAACTGAATAGACGTTTTTCCAAAGAGGAAATGCAGATGGCCAACAGGCACATGAAAAGATGCTCAACATCACTAATCATCAGGTGTATGAAAATCAAAACCACAATGAGATACACCTTACACCTGGCAGAATGGCTATCACCAAAAAGAACACAAATAACAAATGTTGGCAAGGATATGGAGAAAAGGGAATGCTTGTATACTGTTGGTGGAAATGTAAATTGCTACAGCCGCTGTGGAAAACATTGTGGAGGTTTCTCAAAAAACTAAAAATAAAACTACCTTATGACCCAGCAGTTCCACTCCTGGGTATGTATCTGAAAAATAACAAACACTAATTCAAAAAGATACATGTACCCCAATGTTCATAGCAGCATTATTCACAACTGTTAAGATATGGAAGCAACGTGTCTGTCAGCAGATGAATGGATAAAGAAGAAGTGATATATATGTATATATAAATGGAATACTACTCAGCCATAAAAAGGAATGAAAGTTTACCATTTGCAACAAAATGGATGGACTTGGAGGGCATTATGCTATGTGAAATAAGTCAGAAAAAGACAAACACTGTATGATATCACTTGTATGTGGAATCTAAAAAATCAACAAACTAGTGAATATAACAAAAAAAGAAGCAGACTCACTGATATAGAGAACAAACTAGTGGTTACCAGTGGGGAGAGAGAATTGGAGAGGGGCAAAATAGAGTAGGGGAGTAAGAGGTACACACTATTAGGTATAAAATAAGCTACAAGGATATATTGTAAAACACAGTGAATATAGCCAATATTTTATAATAACAATAAATGGAGTATAATCTTTAAAAATTGTGAATCACTATATTGTACACCTGTAACAAACAGTATTGTACGGCAACTATACTTCAATAAAAAGAATAATAAAATTGAGAAAAAATAGTCAACAGCAAAGGCACAGGTATTTGTTAAAAATTATTTAAATTTCTTTTACTATCAATACATGTAACATTTTAGCCTCTATTAGTGGGAAAAAGAAGAAACAAAAAAGGACATTATAAAGGGATAAAAATATAGACCAGGAGATTTTCCTCAAGACCATATATGCACATAATAATATAGCTCAAATATATAAAGCAACAATGAATGGATTTATGGGGAGAAAAAAATAAATGACCATTTTTGGTTACAGGCTTTATACAGCCTTGTTAGAAAATGATAGAAGAGTGAATCATATGAAAAAGTTGAAAAAATTTGAATTTCCTGCTAATTTGCCATGAAATACTTAACTTTACATTTATATCACAAGGTTCATAATACACATCAAGAGCAAACTGGTTGAATATCACCAATTCACATACTATCTTAAGAGTTGTCAGTCACTGAAATGTCTTAGAATCTTATACTCCTATATATATTAAAAACTTTTTTTTGAATGAAGTCACAAATTTGATAACAATTTAAAAAATTTATGACTTACCAAGAATGAGATGTAAAACTGAAAGAAAAAAATTTCTAAACTATAATACTGATGAAAAGCATATTTCAATCTACTATGAAAAGGGAAAGACTCAATTAGTATTATATTATTCTATAAAAATATAAAATTGTTTTCATATGAATATGTGATCAGTGAATGTGCAGTCAAAATGTAGGAAAACGTATTACAGATTGTGTTGTGCAGTTAGTTAATAACTGGATTTTTTGATGTCTTTGATATTGTAAAGTTTAAAAAATACATTATTTTTATTTTGTTCTCATTCTAAATAAATTCATTTCGTACTTAACTCTGTATGTGTAATCTTATATTCTTCTTCTAAAAGAAGGTTCCCTAAGTTAAGCATATGCTTTGGGCCCCACAAAGCCTGAATCTGCTCCTTTCTCTCAAATAGTACATCAGTCTTAAATGAATAAAGTTTCTAAAACCCTATTGAATTACACTGACGATCTGAATAAATAAAGAGCTGTCATATTAATGTATGGTCAACTTAATATTGTTTCCAAATGAATTCTCTTGAAATTAATCTGTACATTTAAAACAATTGATTCCTTAAAAAACTAAAAATAGAGCTACCATGTGATCCAGCAATCCCACTCCTGGGCATATATCCAGAGAAAACCATAATTCAAAAACATACATGTACCCAAATGTTCATTGCAGCACTATTTACAATAGCCAGGACATGGAAGCAACTTAAATGTCCACTGACAGAGGGATGGGTAAAGGTGTGGTACATATGTACAATGGAATATTACTCAGCCATAAAAAAGAACGAAATAATGCCATTTGCAGCAATATGGGTGGATCTAGACTGTCATACTGAGTGAAGTAAGTCAGACAGAGAAAGACAAATATCATATGATATCACTTATATGTGGAATCTAAAAAAAAATGGTACAAATGAACCTATTTAGAAAACAGAAATGGAACTACAGATGTAGAAAACAAACTTATGGTTACCAAGAGGGAAGGGTGGGGGGAGGGATAAATTGGGAGATTGGGATTGACATATACACACTACTATATATAAAATAGATGAATAATAAGAACCTACTGTATAGCACAGGGAACTCTATTCAATACTCTGTAATGACCTATATGCGAACAGAATCTAAAAAAAAGTGGATGTATGTATATGTATAACTGATTCACTTTGCTGTACAGCAGAAACTAACACAAATTGTAAATCAATTATCCTCCAATAAAAATTAATTAAAAAAATAAAGCAACTGAAACACAAATATTGTGGATTTTTTCTTTTTGAACTTGACAGGTTAATTCTGAACTTGACATTTGTATCAGTCAAGATTTAGTCAAAAATCAAAAACCACACCAGTTATTACTGGAGATAGTTTAATATATATAAAATTGCAAGCAGGTATTACAGAACTAAGAGGCAAAAAGAGAGCAGTGAGGTTCTCTAGGGCTGGAGAAACAAAGGAACGGTGCTAGAAGTTTGGAAGAGGGTCTTGTGGAGATGGGACTCAGACATCAGTGAAGGCGTTGCTATTCAGATGAATTGGGAGATTGGGATTGATATATATACACTATTGACACTATGTATAAAATAGATAGCTAATGAGAACTTACCGTATAGCACAATTGAACTCAATACTCTGTGGTGACCTAAATGAGAAGGAAATCCAATAAAGAGGGGATATGTGTATACGTATAGCTGATTCACTTTGCTGTACGGTATAAACTAAGACAATATTGTAAAGCAACTATACTCCAATTAAAAAAAAAAAAAAAAGAGCTCTGACAAGGGCATCCCAGCCAGGTGATTCCAGCAAACCTGAGGCAACGTGATGAGGCTGATTTCTGGAGACTGGAGTCAGTGGCTGCTGTTGGGGTGACTAAGTTAGGCTGGGGCAACGCTGACAGCAACCAAAAGCAGACAGTAAGGAACACAGCCCTTGTCTTCCTCCAGTTAACCTTTAGTGTCCCCTAGTGACAGGGCCTAACAGGTAGCCACTCAGAAAAGGAGAAACATGACTTGTAGACCCTAGCTCCAGCATCACAAAGAGAGTTGTAAAAGGTAGGCTAGAAGCTGAAAGATACAGCTTAATAACAAGCATGGTATAGAAGAACACAGGTCTACCAACAGCTAGGATAATTGTGCAAATGAGTAAAGGTGAAGGACTTGCCCTCTCATATTTTAGAACATAATTTTTAAAAGTTGTACAAAGAGTTTGGCGCTAACATGAGAATAGAAAATTAAACCAAAGGGACAGAATAGATTGCCCAGAGATAACCCTTATAAGTGGTCAATCTTCATATTATGATAGAGCTGGCCTCATAAATCAATCAGAAATGATTTTTAAAACTTCCATTGCACTGGAAAGAAACAGATTGTTTTATTGGTTTATAGAAAATAATATACCAGGTAAAATGCAGGTGTTTTAAAAGCCTAAATATGAAAGGTAAGATTATAAATCTTATGGAAGAAAATATAGGGGAATATCTTTGTGGCATACGTATGAGAAAGGATTGCTTAAACCAGACCTCAGAGCACAAACCACATGGCTGAAACTTGGATTTCTGTTATGTGAGGTCACCATAGATGTAATTAGGAAACGAGAGGGAGAAGATATTTACAATATCTAAAAATGGCAAGAAATAAACATTATTCTACTACATAAAAGGAACTCCAATGAATCAAGGGGAAAAAAAGAAAACCCAATTAAAAATGGGAAAAATATATGAACAGGGAAAACTGAAATGGAAAAATATATTCGTGATGTCATTTAAAACTTATGTGAAGGGTGACAGGAACGTATTTTATAAGCTATTACACTCCCCTACAATAAGGAAAAAAAAATGTCTCCTGACTTTCAGCAATTCTTTCAGGCTTAAAATTTAAAGATTACATTGCAGGTATTTAAATGTAGTGGGGAAGTTTCGACATGATTTATTACCTTTTTGCATTAAATATGCAAAATTTCTGGAGCCTGTGCTCCTCAACGGGAGAGGCCACAATAGTGAGAGGCCTGCGTTCCGCAATAAATAAATAAATAAATAAAAATAAATAAGTAAGAAAGAAGATGATCTCTAGGGTGCAAATCATTCATGTAGATCAAGAGAAAACAAGCTCTATAGCACAAAAGAAAAATCCCTATTCTATGTTTATGTAAGATTCAATTACACACAATTAACAGGGATATGTAGCTATCTGTCTCTATATTTCTACATAAAATCATATCGTTTTCACAGATACATATATTTCCAAAAACACATATAACCATATGGGAGCCAAAATCAAGGTGGGAGGAGGAAATGGGAGTGGGCATAGAGTGCAACAGGGAAAAATAATAAAAGAAGAAACAGATCAGAGTTGAAAGGTGTGCCCCCAACAGCGACAAGTATGATTAACACAAATCCCTCTGCTTGAGGAGAGAGAGAGGTGGGGGAAGGAGGGGGAAGGAGAGGGGAGGAGGGGGAGGAAGAAGAAGAGAAGAAGAGCTACTCTCCTGCTCAAAATCTCCAGCTCCAAAGCGTGAAATGAGTAAAGCCTGTTCTTCTTAGTCAGGTGTTAAACGTCTTCTGCCGTCTGTTCCAACATTAATTTTCTATCCTTCAGCCCTACAGTTTGCTCACCTTGCTAAAGCGGACTGCTCATGCCCTCTGAGTGTTCCTGGCCTTTCTTTTTTTAAAGATATTTTTTGGATGTGGACCATTTTTAAAGTCTTTATTGGGCTTCCCTGGTGGCGCAGTGGTTGAGAGTCCGCCTGCCGATGCAGGGAACACGGGTTCGTGCCCCGGTCCGAAGTCTTTATTGAATTTGTTACAATATTGCTTCTGTTTTATGTTTTGGTTTTTGGTCATGAGGCATGTGGGATCTTAGCTCCCCGACCAGGGATCGAACCCACACCCCCTGAATTGGAAGGCGAAGTCTCAACCACTGGGCCACCAGGGAAGTCCCACCGGCCTTTCTTAGACAGCACTACCCACAGTAGCTGCCATGTGTTGAGTAACTATTCTTGGACTAGGAGCTTTAACATTCAGACCATCACCATATGTCAACAGAGGCATTCAGTCTCAGAGCCTTTGAAAGCAGGGGCATGATCTCCCAGACAGGAAACTCTGGGAAGCTGGGTAGGCAGTTAGGAGCCATCTGTGGCTACAGTTTCAGGCAACCCAGGAAGAATCCCCATGACCCAGTCAGTCATCTGATGCTGGATATTCTACTAATAACATTATGTCCCCATATTAGAACTCAGATTCAAAATTCCATTACCTGGGCTTCCCTGGTGGCGCAGTGGTTGAGAGTCCGCCTGCCGATGCAGGGGACGCGGGTTCGTGCCCCGGTCCTTCATGCCCCGGTCCGGGAAGATCCCACATGCCGCGGAGCGGCTGAGCCCGTGAGCCATGGCCGCTGAGCCTGCGCGTCCGGAGCCTGTGCTCCGCAACAGGAAAGGCCACAACAGTGAGAGGCCCGCGTACTGCAAAAAAAAAAAAAAAAAAAAAAAAAAAATCCCATCACCACTGGCAGAGAGAAAACAAGGCATTATTGCTGAGATGACAGTGATTGATATCAGATCTTCCAAAAAGTCAGATTTTGAAAACGGTGCATGTATTTGTGGGTGTGGGTGTACTAGGGTGAAATGGGGCAAACTGTGGAGGGGAGAGAGAATGGAAAAAGGGATGCAGGGTTCCTATGGGCAAAGTGGACATACTTCACTATCTCATAGAGGAGGGTCGAGGTTTGGGCAAGCAAAGTAGAGCCTTCTGTTGAAGGAGAGCCATAGCTTTAGATGGGAAATTCGGGGGCCCACACCTCTCTTTAAAAAGTTTGATTAAATGTGGAGTTTTAGAGGGATGAGTAAATACCACTCCTGAGTTCAGAACCCTCTGATAAGTGGACAAATAGAAATATGGTAAAAGTTGAAATTATTTGTTTTGTTATTGATATAAGGTGAATTGAATAATGTGGCTTAGATCTAACATCTTCTGTCCCTGAGTCAGACACACGCCCTAACCTCCCTCCCAGTCGCTGGCGCATGTAGGCATTGGTAGGCTTCCCTCAGAAGGGCAGAGCCCGTCCTTCTGAGTGTACCATCTGGTGATGAAAATTACGAAGGCAGGCTGGCTTTCAAAGACAAGGAGGAAGCTGCTGGACCACAGGTACCCATTCATTCTTTGAAATTGACCAATCAGATACAGTACTCCTCATTACCTAGGACAGGGGAAGCCGTGAAGGGAGGCTGGGGAAATTCCTCCACGTGGACTCATGAGAGGAGAGGAAAGGGAGATATCTACCCCAAACCCACACACAATTAATATCAACAGTTAAACCCACTCTCCTCCATTCCTCTCCTCTTCTACATTCTACCATATTTCTTCAACGTGCCTCGGTAGTGACCTGACCAGCTGAGGGTATGACATGTTGTTATAGAGATAAGACAAGATATTTGCCCCTAAGGAATTTATGATTTTTAACAGAGATAAAATTGAAAACTACAGATAGAACAAACAGAGCTATTTTTCAGAACCTTGCTGAACAATTATGCTAGTCATCAATGGACTGCCTCTCAGCTCTAATTTCACCCTTATTTTCTGCTCTGTAACAATGGGCCCTGAAAATACATCTCTCTTGCCAGTGGGCAAGAGATCAAGCTTTGTTGGAAGAGAGTCCCAGAGGGACACTGGAGGAGAAAGGAAGTTTTTCTTCCTGGCAGCTGTGTGCTCCTCGGGGCAGGTTCTGTAGAGTGTATGTTCCTGCAGCTCCAGGCCCTCACAGCAGCCAGGGGTTAGTAGCACATGGGATTTCCCTGTGGGAACCTCCCCTCCCAGCACAGTGCTACCAGCCTGGCAACCCCCTGTGAATGGCTTTCTCCACAGCCACCAGCGAACACAGCCTCAGGGGACTTCTCTCCCATCCCGGGCTGTGCTCTGTCCAATGAGGTCTGGATCCCTGGTGAAGCCCTCTTCCAGATCTGTCCCTTCCTTGGATTCTGTATCCCAGCCCCACGGGCAGTTGTTGCTTCTGTAACTGCCCTCTTTACTCCCTATTAGTCAGTCCTCTGTTTCTTCAAGCTCCCCTTACAGTTAATAATTCTCTGTATTTGATTTTATTTGAAAGTTACCTATTCAAGTTACTCTAATCAAGTTACTCTGTGGTTTCCAGATTGGACCCTGACTGATATGACTATGAAACAGTCATTTTAACACTTATGCTCCAGAGCATGATAATTATGAAGAAAAACATCACCTTTTAATATTTTACAAGCAGGTCATTTTTTTCCCACAATTGTTTCTGAACTCTGAGAAAGATAATTCAAAGCAATCTTTTCCATATGTATTATGTGTTAAGCCATTTAAATGTACAAAAATAAAGCATTTTTCTAAACTCTCAAAAGGTTTTGAGTATGAGATGGAAATATGCTTTGATAGTGTCATTGATTTTCAAGCTGCAGTAAAAGAGTTTCTGAAAGATGCTAAATCCATGTCATTAAAACCAGTGACAGGGATTCAGTTTTAATCTGCTTGAAAAATTGCCTGATTAGGTAAAAATGGCTTATCTCAAATGCTTGCCCTCACTTTGAGAACCTTTGTCTATTTGGGGCTAAAACACCTACACAGAAGAAGGGTTAGGCCCTGATGGTACCTGCGACTCTCCAGAACGTCCAATGTTTTCCAGATAAACAGTGTGAGATAAGCCTGAGTGACTTCCCTGGCAGCTGGCAGTCTCTGAAATTCAGTTCCATTCTCCGTAAATTGGGTTCAAAGAAAGCTTAGAATGATCATGTATGATTTTCTGGATTTCATGGATATGCTCTCAAACACTATTATAGATTCCAAGAAAGGACACATATTTGAACATTATTTTTATGGAGAGGCAAAACCAACCAAGACTATAACTTGATGTAATTCTTGTAAATGGTCACAAGTCCAGAGTTTGGGATTCTAGCCTTAACTTTCAAATAAACTGGTTGTATAACCTTTGGCTTGTTATTTGAACCTCTCCAAGCCTCATTTACATACACATGTAAAGTAAAAGGATCACATTTCTGCCAGTGTTAAAATTCTGTGACTCTGAAGAGTTTTCTCTAAGTTCTTAACATGCCTCCAGTGTAGACTCTATTTTTTCTCCTCATATTTTCCCATCATTATTATGTTTTTAGCTTTCCTCTTATGTTATTTCAAGTTTTGGATTTTTTTTCTTAATAGTAATTTTTAAAAATTGAAGTATAGTTGCTGTACAAAGTTACAGGTGTACGGTATAGTGATTCACAATTTTTTAAGGTTCTACTCCATTTATAGTTATTATAAAATATTGGCTATATCCCCCATGTTGTACGGTGTATCCTTGTAGCTCTTTCTCATCATTCTTTGACTCTCCCACAGCTAGTTTTCAAACATACTGTTGATACTACACGCTGAAAAGTCACTTATGGATTCTTGGCCTATAGCAAGAGACCTGACCATCTTTCCCTTGTTCTCCTGATTCCTCTCTCTGACTGTGATAATCACCTCACTTCTATGTCTGATCATCCAATAAAGCTTACTGCCTGCAGGCACATAAATTCTGCTTTTTCTCATTCACTTTTCACCACTCTTTTTTTGTGGGGGGGGGGGGGTCCACCATGCGGCTTGCGGGATCTTCCCGAGCCAGGGACTGAACCCAGGCCACCACAGTGAAAGCCCAGAATCCTAACCGCTAGACCATCAGGGAAGTCCCTCATTCATTTCTCATGTGCAGAGTCTCATCTCTCCGAATAGAAGCCCAACATTTTTTTCCGTTCATGCTCCTGAGCAGAAAACTATCCATATAGTGCACTTTATATGTCGATTGCTACATACCCTTTGACTAAAGATGGTTGAACATAATTAAAGACTGAAAACCAAATCTTTATCTTTCTGAGATGCTTTCCCTAAGGAAAAAGTAGAATCAGAAAAAAATGATTGGCAATAGTTTTTCCCCATAATTTGTTTATGTTTTCTTTAGACTCAAGAAATATAAAAGTGAATGAAGTAGAAAAAAATTCTGTACTCTTCCCTATCCTGTTCCCTAGGATGTTGACAGTTCAGTGCATAATCTCAGCATCTTTCTTTTGATAGGTGGACAGACAGACAGGCATCCCTAGTGGTTCCTGCAGCATCTGGAAAAGTACCAAGGTACACTCTAGTGCAGAAAAAAAAAAAACCTCTCTCTTATCACCAGTCAATTAATACACACAGAATACAGAACAAAGAGGGAGAAAGTAGTTCCTCATTTTTCTCAAGCTGGTGCCTGCAATGGACATTTGGAAGGTCCTTCTCACTCGTTTCTTTCCCACTCCTCTAATTTCTGCAGATACTCCTCTCTTTCCCAGCCTGAGCAGTTCTTGCCCCTCCTGAGATCTCAGATCTATGAAACAGGCCCTTGGCTCCCACCTTGCAACATCCCTCGGAGGGCCTTCCTGGGAATAAGGTGTAGGTCTTTTCAGTTCTTCACAATGGAATAGTGGTTACACACTTTTTCTTCCTGACATCAACTATCTTTTGAGGCATACCTTCGAACTTTGGAGCATAAAATACAAAATAATTCTTTTTTCTTGCCTTACTAAAGACTTTCTCTTTACCAAGTAAAAATAGGGGAAGAAAATAGGAGATGAAGAGAAAGACAAGCTCACTCTATCTATAATATAATATCATTCTATGATAATTTACCATTATACAACATAGATAAATATGTATAAAATTATACATATACATGTATCTAGTGCATTATTCGTTTTTACAAGTTCACATAACCTTCCTGACCAGACCAGATCTCTCCTCATGACTGCCGCCTTTTTTTTTTTTTATAAACTAAGGGGGTTTTTTTGTTTTTGTTTTTGAATCCTGATTCTATGACTCTGTGAGGGCAATAGAGACACTGAGTATCCAAGGCTTTGGAAACCCAGGATGTTTATAAAACTTGAGACCAACAATATTATCAGAAAAATTTATCCTTGTATATTATGCAAGTTAAAAAATATATACCATACTTACTTTAAAGCTATGAGAAAATATCCTGGTGTAATCATTTTTCTAAAAGTTACATATATTGTCATTTGGCCAGAGAGATATTTTCAATCTGAAATATTTGGGGTGCCAAGAAAGATAACCATTTATTAAATTAACAATTAACAGTATTATGATGGTTGCCATTTCAATTACTTAGCCATGGAAACCAAAATTGTTCTTGTTTGTGAAATAGAAATGGGAGCATGGTGTAAGTTGTTCAGTATAAGAAGTCACCATACATTTTATTCATATATTCTGAAATATTATTTTCTGAGTAGTATTTAGTCTGGAATACTGGGATTTTTAAGGAGAAATATTTTCATTTTCATTCTACATTACTTATGTTATCCTTCTGGCATTCTTTCTCAAATATCATGAAAGCCTTAGTGATATAACTTCAGAATTCTGATAATTACCTCAACAAACCTAAGGATAAGAGCAGCAAAACAAGGTCATAAAGAAATTGGAGGAGCTTTGGGAACAGTGGGATGTTTATAATAGAGATTCATTCTTTAGGTTGGAAACAACCATAACCTTCACTACTATCTCATTGAAGAATGGTAGCTATCTCTAATTCAAGCACTAAGATACCTTGTTGAAGCTCAACATATGTGGGAAAACCCTTCCCAAATCTCTTATCTTCCTGAGTTTGCTGCCACCATTCATTCTCAACTCCTCTAGCCCAGACCTGGAATCAGATCCTACCAATTGTATTATTCAGAATCTTTCCTGTTCACCCTTTTTTTTTTTTTTTTTTGCCCCTTCTGACTGACTCTGACTTCACCGACAGCTTCATCTGGTAATAGCTTCCCAGCTTTTCCTTTGCCTCTTGATTTGCTTCTCTCTAGACCTCCCCAAAGCCAACAGACTTTGGCTTATTCTAAATACAAAATTGTTAGCTGATCACACTATCCTCCTACTTAAAAATCCTTCTGCGGCTCACCGAGGATCTCAACATAAAATCCAAATGTGTTTGCAAGGCAAATAAAGCCATTTATAGCCTGATCTCTCTCTGCTTTCTGCCCGATCTCATTTCTTGCTGTTTTCTTCCTCATGCTCTGTGTTTCTGACATTGTGGACAACTTGCAGTGCCCTGAACATCCACCATCTCTCACAGGCCCATGAAGCCTTTGCAGTTACTCTTCAAAAACTCATTTCATTCATCATGTCCTCCAGAAAGTCTGCTCTGATTTTACTTCCTTGTTCTGGATTTGATAAATTATGAACACTTCAAGGCTTATATTGTAATTGTTTACCTGTCCATTATATTCACAGATCTTTGAGAGCAGGAAGATTTCATCTCTGAATGCCTAGCCTCCAGAGTAATGTTTGTATAAACTGAATACTCATTACACTGGTTGAAAGGACATATTGAATTTGCATAGAGATTTACTCCTTAGGTAAGTTCCAAGCTTACCCTATTCATAAACCATAACGCAGGTGGGTGTTTTAGTCCTTCAGTAAGAAACAGTTGCTAATTTTAATGATATAATAGTGGGGGATAAGGGTTGTTTCTGGTAAAATGATTTTCCCATTCTGTAACATATGCAAAAGTGTTATTTCAGCTAAAATTAATGACATAAAAAATGGAACACATTTTACATTCTGTCAACCAAGTAAACTGTGTGTATGGTAATCTTAAGAAATACTGAAGAGGCATCGGAGTTTTAAGACTGTGAACTTGAGTGCTGGACGTCTAAGTTCATGTCTCATATCTGACATATCCTCGGTGTGTGAACTTGGGTCTTTTAATTTCTCTAAGGCTTATATATAAGACCCTCATATGATTGTTGAGAAAGAACAGAGACAATACATATAAAAACATTAATCCAAAAATTGGCACATAGTTTTGGCTTAATAAATATTGGCTATCATTTATTTATAACAAAGCTTTTAAAATATCTTAGTTAACCAGGAACTATAAAAGCCAGTTCTCATTCATCTGACAAACTGTGAACAAAACAATCCTGGAAACCCTTGCTTTGGCTATATCTCCAGAAACAATCAGGAGTTAATTAAATCTAAAACTGTTAGAGGATGGTGAAAGAAACAATAGGGAATACAGTGGGGAAAAAAAAAGCTGGTCAGAAGAATGCAAGACACATCAAAAGGTAGTTTTACAAAAAAGTGTGACAGAAGATGAAAGTTGAAGATGTGATGACATTAACTAGTAGAACTTTTGTTAAAGCAGTACACCTGATTCCCCTAAATGTAATATTTTGGATAATAATGCATTTACTCCTTTCGTTTTTGTTTTTCAGCTTTGTTACTTTGTTTTATAATTTTCAAATTATTTTGATCTCCTTGTTTTCTCTTTGTGAACTCCCCACACAATCACACACCAGAGGAGACAGACTATTATTATGTTGTTATGTATTTTTAGCCCCTGAACACTGCTCCATTTCTCCTTATTTCTGTTGCTGTTCATGTAAATGGGCAACTATTTTGATTGCAGTGACAGAAAACATGTGCAGCACTTGGTTATCATATGCGTGCTTAACATACTTGCAATTGCTATGAAAATCCCAGAAGTTCTGGAAAAAAAAAATTATTTCTCTCAAAAATCAGAAGTAAAGCTTTATATATAAAATAAGAGCTATTAAAATTAAAAAGCTTAACATTGATCTCTTTTTACAACAGTAAAAACTACCATAGTTTCTTAATCCAGAAAAGTTGAAGAATATTGTGTTATTTAAATGATAGACAGGACTTCACATTTTTATAGTCTTTACTTAAAAAGCAGATTTTTCTCATGTCTTACACAGAACAAGGTTGCAAAAGTCACACTGACCAATCCATATATTATTTTTAAACCTTTCTTCCAGAACATTTCTAATTCCAATCAGAACTAAAATATAGTTTTTCATGGAACTCAACAAACTAACCTGAAAATGTATGAGAAAAAAGTAATGGTCCAAAATGTACATGAGAGGAGAATAATTATCTGAGATATTTTTGAAGAAGAAAGTTAGGGGTGGCTGTACTGGATATTAAGTCATAATAAAATTATATTAAGAGAGTATATTATTAATTTGGAGATTGATAGAGACGAATGGAACAGAATGGATAGCCCAAGACACAGACATTTATGAATTTGACAGAGATGGTTTTGTCAACAATAAGTGAGAAACGATGAACCAGCCAGTAAATGGTGCCAAGACAATTAGTTACCAAATGGAAAAAGTAAAATTGAATACCTTCCTCACACCATATAGTAAAAGATATGTATTTTCTTTTAGAAGAAAATATAGGAGAATAGCTTTATAACCATAAGATAGGGAAAGTGTAGGAAGTGCAAACCATCATTTAAAAAAAAATGAGAAACTGGAGTACATGAAAATTAAAACTTCCATTTAGTAAAAGCAGAGTTATGATAAAAAGACAATTCATAGACTGGGAGAAGCTATGTGCAACATATATAAGTTTAGTGTCCAGGATGTATGAAGAACTTCTACAAATTTTAAAAAAGTATAAAACTTAATAGAAAAAAGGGCAGAAAATATCAGCAACAATTCATAGAAGAGGAGCCAGGAGAAGAAATATACAAATACACACACATACATACACACACACACACACACAAATACTCTAACTAGTGGTCTGTTTTAGTTTTCATTAAAATTACTCACATGAGATTGATAAAATATAAAAAGTGTGAAGGAGGATGTGAAACAATTATAATTTTATAATTCTTTGTGGGAGTATTAGTTGATTCAACCACTGTAGAAAGCAATTTGGTAACAGATAGTAAATTGAAGATGACAGTAATCCATAGAATCTACTCCTGGTACATGACCTAAATAAAAGCTCACTTGTGAACTCAAGGGGACATAAAATGTTTTAGGGTAGTGTTGTTAATAATAGAAAAAAGGAAACAAACCTATAAATCCATCAATGAACCAAACTATATATATTAACATAATGTTGAGCAATAAATTCAAGTTTTAAAAGAAAACTACAGTGTATCCACTTAAATTTTTAACACATGAAAAAAATATATTGCTGAAATCTACATCCATATATAGGAGAAGTATAAAAAATGATCAGTAATGATAAACATGTAATTCAAGATGATAGTTACCCACTGATGGAGAAAGAAGGGGAATGTGATAGAGAGGCTTAAATGATCATAATATCTTAAGTCTTAAACTGGATGGTAGACATTTAGGTGTCCATAATCGTAAACTTTACATTTTTTCATATGTCAAATATTTTCTACGAAATTTAAAAATAAAGAAGTGCTGATGTTAGCATCATGGTGGTATAAGATGTTTCTCCTTTTTGTCCCCCCCTTTTCAACAACAAATTAGACATCCATCACAAACAAAAGTACCTTTGTGGGAGTTGTGGGATTTAGAACCATACTCCATGGGGCCTAGGAGGAATTCTGCCCACCTGTGCATATGATAATAGGTAGGTAGACTTTGGTATGAGCTGTGGAACCAGTGGAGCCAGTGAATCTACTACCACACCTCTCACCATGGTCAGCAAAAAACCTGGAGAGTGCTGACCTGGGCAGAAGCTCATGGATGAGAGAGAACTGGCAGAAGTCCAGCCTCCCTGAGGGGAGTTTCCAGCACACCACTGGAGAAAAAAGAGGTTTGGATACATTGGACACTTTAAGAGGAACTTTACCAGTGCCACCTCCTTCCTCCCCAAGGCAACACTGCCTGGGGCTGAAAAAAACAGGTGGTGGCAATATCTCCTGAAGGGGAAAAGGAGAGCAATGAGTGAGAGGCTGGCTACCCCAGTGCTGTAGGACACAGCTGGAAAAACCTGTTTCTCTCCACCAGCACCCAGAGTACCTAGGTGGGACCTCTGTGACTTGTTGGAGAGTGATCAGAAAGACAGTTAAGAATATCAAAGGGCATTAAAGAGATGAGGTTCCTGTTGTCTATGCCCAGAACTTTAGAAGAAAGTCTGCCCACAAGCTTCTAGGAGTATCTTGCCCAAGGATCTTCCTACCACAGGTTTGCAGGCACCCCGATGCCCTGAGTGCTAAACTTACACCTCCCCTCATTCTGCTACCGACTCCTTGTGTGAGCCCCTGAGTGTGGCTAGGGAGTGAGCTCAGAAAACAGGCCAGGGTCTGTAGTCAAGGGAGAAACCACAAACTTGGGCATAGTGACACCTCTGGAAAACAAAAGACAGGTTTTCAGCACCCACCTCGTGGGCTGTAAGAACCAGAGCACATGCCACAACTAAGACCTGGTGCAGACAAAAAAAAAAAAAAAGCTGTCCTCTTAAAAAAAAAAAAAAGTGTAAAAATTCTACCTACTATAAGAGGGAGCAAGAAAAGTGAAACAGGTGTACACATACAAAGGTGGAGAAAACTCCAGATAATAATAGCACCAATGAATAGAATACCCTACCTGAAGGCAACTAGCAACTATTTAAGGAGGTGTCTGTTACTTCAAATTTGAAAGTAACACACAACTGCAAGGAACATGAAAAACCAATCAAATGTCATCACCCAAAGATAATAATTCTCCTATAACTGAGCTCAAAGGCACAGAATTTTGGAATCAAGCTGATAAAGAATTCAAAATAGATGTTTTGAAGAAACTCAATGAGGTATAAGAAAATTCAGAAAGAAAATGAGATGTAATCACAAAAAAATACATGCTCAAATTGATATTTACCAAAGAGGTAGAAGTCATAAAGAAGAACCAAACAGAAACTCTGGAGATGAAGAATTCAATGAATGAAGTGAACATTCAGTAGAGAGCAACTGCAACAGAGTAATGACAGAATAAGTGAGTTAGAGAACAGGAATTTTGAAATAACCCAATAGAGGAGATCAAAGAAAAAAAAACAAAAAAGAGTAAAGAAAGTCTTCATGATCTATGGGAAACCATAAAAACAAAACCAAAAACAAAATGAGTAGAATTGGGATTCCAGAAGGAGAAAAGGGGGTGGGGCAGAAAGGTTCTTTAAAGAAATAATAGCTGAGAACGTCCCAAACCTGGGGAGAGATTTGGACATTCAAGTTCAAAAAACGAATAGGTCGCCCTATTAACTCAGTGCAAAAAAACCTTCTCCAAGACACATTACAATGAAACTGTTAAAACTAAAGGTAAAGAAAATCCTAAAAACAGCCAGGGAAAAAATATTGTCATCTAGAAAATAACCCACATTGGGCTATCAGTGGATTTCTCAACAGAAACCCAAAAGACCAGGAGAGAGTGGAATGACATTCAAAATATTGAAAGAAAAAAATTGCCAGTCAAGAATATGCTATCTGACAAAGTTATTTTCAGATACAGAGGAGAAATAAGGCCTTTCCCAGACAAACAAAAGCTGAAGGAGTTTATCACCACTAGACCTGCCTTGCAAGAAATGCTGAAAGGAACTCTTCAAGCTGAAATGAAAAGACACTAATCAGGGACTTCCTTGGTGGTCCAGTGGGTAAGACCCTGTGTTGCCAATGTAGGGGGCCCAGCTTTGAACCCTGGTTGGGGAACTAGATCCGGCATGCATTCTGCAACTAAAAGTCCACATGTCGCAGCTAAGAAGTCTGCATGATACAACAAAGATACCATGTGTCGCCACAAGACCCGGTGTAGCCAAAAAAAAAAAAAGAAAAAAGAAAAGACACTAATCAGTGACATACAAACATATTAAAGTATACACACACTGGTAAAGGTAAATACACAGTCAGACTTAGGAAAGTCTAATTCTGTAATAGGATGGTGTGTTAAACTACAGTATAAAGGTTAAAGGAAAACAGTATTAAAAATAGTTACTATAATTTGTGAATGAGTACACAATATAAAAAGAAATAATTACATAAAAATATAAGTATAAAAGGGGGAATAAAAGAGTGACGATTTTCTTTAAAAATGGACTATTTTATCAATGAGATGTCTTACGTAAGACTCATGGTAACCACAAAGCAAAAACCTAGTAGATTCTCAAAAGATACAGAAAGGGCAAACAGAGCACACCATCAGAGAAAATCACCAATTTACAAAGGTAGGCAGAAACAGAGGGAAAAAGAAATAATAGAAATACAAAATAGCCAGAAACAATTAATAAGATGGCATTAATAATTCCTTATATATCAATAGTAACTCTAAATGTAAATGGGTTGAATTCTCCAATCAGAAGTCACAGAGTGGCTGGATGGCTAAAAATACAAGACCCAATTTTACTTTGCCTACAAGAGACTCACTTTAGCTTTAGGATACACATAGGTTCAAAGTGAAGGGATGGAAAAAGCTATTTCATGCAAGAGGAAAAAAAGCAAGCAGGGAAGTCATACTTATATCATACAAAATAGACTCTAAGTCAAAATCATAACAGGAGACGAAAAAGATTATTATACAATGATAAAGGAGTCAATTCATCAAGAAGATATAACAATCTTAAATATATACATACCCAACATTAACCTCAATATATTAACCTCAATATATTAACCTCAATATATTAACCAAATACTAACAGATCAGAAGGGGGATATATTAATATATTATATTAACCAAATACTAACAGATCAGAAGGGGGAAATAGACAATAATACAATAACATCAGGTACTTCAATACGCCACTTTCAGCAAAGGATAGATCATCCACATAAAAAATCAACAGAGAAATGGACTTGAAACATATATTAGACCAAACGGACCTAACACACATTTATAGAACAGTCCATCCAACAGCAGCAGAATACACATTCTCTTCAAGTGCAAATGGAACATTCTCTGGGACTGTATAATAGGAAGAAAACAAATCTTAGCAAATTCAAGAAGACTGAAATCAGAACAAGTATCTTTTCTGACCACAATGCTATGAAGCTAGAAATCAACAAGAGGAGAGGTGGAAAATCTGTAAATATGTGGAAATAAAACAACATGCTCCTGAACAACTAATGTATCAAAGAAAAAAAACAAAAAGGAAATTTAAAAAATCTTGAAACAAATGAAAATGGAAACACGATTTATCAAAATCTATGGGATGCTGCAAAAGCACTTCTGAAAGGAAAGTTCATAGTAATAAGTGCATATATTAAGAAAGTAGAAATATCTCAAGTAAACAGCCTAACTCTACATCTCAAAGAACTAGAGAAAGAAGAATAAACTCAGCCCAAATTTAGCAGAAGGAAGAAAATAACAAAGATGAGAGAGAAAATAAATGAAGACAAGAAAAATAATGAAAAAAACACCCCAACAAACTTAGTTGCTCTTTCAAAAAGATAAACAAAACTGACAAACATTTAGCTAGACCAAATAACACAAAAAGAGAGAAGACTCAAATTCATTAAATCAGAAATGAAAGAGGAGACATTAAAACATACTACAGAAATACAGAGGGTTATGAGAGTCTACTATTAAACAATCATATGCCAACAAATTGGATAATGTATAAATGGATAAATTTCTAGAAATGTACAGCCTACCAAGACTGAATCAGGAAGAAACAGAAAATCTGAACAGACCAATTACTAGTACAGAGATTGAATCACTAATCAAAACCTTCCAACACAGAAAAGCCCAGGGCCAGATGTCTTCATGGCAAATTCTACCAAATATTTAATGAGGAATAAGTGCCAATTCTTCCCAAACTCTTCCAAAAAACTGAAGAAGCAGGAAAACCTTTAAACTAATTTTACAAGGCCAGCATTAGTCTGATGCTAAAGCCAGACAAGGACACTACAAGAAAAGAAAACTAGACCAATATCCCTGATGAATACAGAGGCAAACAATCTCTACAAAATATTAGCAAACAAAATTTGAACAACATATTAAAAGGATTATACACCATGACCAAGTGGGATTTATCTCTGAGCTGCGAGGATGGTTCAACATGGCCAAATCAATAAATGTGATACACAACATTAATAGAATGAAAAATAAAAATCAACAACTGCAGAAAAAACATTTGACCAAATATAACATCCTTTCATGATACAAACCCTTGACAAATTTGGTACAGAAGGAACATAACTTAATAAAGGCCACATACGACAAACCCACAGCCAACATTATACTCAACAGGGAAAAACTGAAAGCTTTTCCACTAAGAACAGAGATGGGACAAGGGTGCCCACTCTCACCACTCTTATTCAACACAGTACTGGAAGCCCTAGCTAGAGCATTAGTCAAGACAAAGAAATAAAAGGCATCCAAATCAGAAAGGAAGAAGTAAAACTGTCTCTCTTTGCAGATGATGTGATCTAGATATATAGAAAATGCTATAGACTCAACCAAAAAACTGTTGGAACTCATCAATGAATTCAGTAAAGCTGCAGGATATAAAATCAACATACAGAAATCAGTTGCATTTTTATACACTAGTAACAAAACATCTGAAAAGGAAAACTACCCCATTCACAATAGCATCAGAAACAATAAAATACTTAGGAATAAATTTTACCAAGGAAGTGAAAGATCTGTACAATGTAAATTACAAGACTCATGAAAGAAACTGAAGAATACACAAGAAATGGAAAGATGGTCCATGTACACGGATCTAAGAAACTAATATTGTTAAAGTGTTCACAATTCCCAAAGTCATCTATAGATTCAGTGTAATCTCTATCAAAATTCCAATGGCATTATTCACAGAAAAGAGATAAACAGTATTAAAATATGTATGGAACCACAAAAGACCCCCAACAGTCAAAGCAATCATAAGAAAGAAGAACAAAGCTGGAAGCATCACATTTCCTGACTATAAACTATTGTACAAAGTTATGGTAATTAAAACAGTATGGTACTGGCATTAAAAAATAGACAACAAGCCAATGGAACAGGATAGAGCCCAGAAATAAACCCCTGCTTTTATGGTCAACTAATATTTGATAAGGGAGCCAAGAACACTCAATTGGGAAAGGATAGTCTCAACAAATTGTGCTGGGAAAACTGGATAACTTGATGCAGAAAAATGCAATTGGACCCCATCTTACACCACTAACAAAAATTAACTCAAAATGAATTAAAGATTAAACATAAGACCTGATATCATAAAACTCCTAGATGAAAACATAGGGAATAAGCTCCTTGACAATGGTCTTGGCAATTAATTTTTAGATGTGATACCAAAGCACAAGCAACAAAAGCAAAAATCAAATAGGACTATGTCAAACTAAAAGGTTATGCACACCAAAACAATTAAAAAATGAAAAGATGATCTACAGAATGGGAGAAAATATTTGCAAACCATATATCTGATAAGGTATTAAAGTCCAAAATATATAAAAATCTCATACAACTCAATAAAAAAACCCCAAGAATTCTATTAAAAATGGGCAGAGGAACTAAATAGACATTTTTCTAAAGACATTCAAATGGCAAAAAGATACATAAAAATATACTCAATACCACTAATCATCAGAGAAATGCAAGTAAAAGTTACAGTAACATATCATCTCAAACCTGTCAGAATGGCTATTATCAAAATTAGATATAATAAGTAGTAGGGAGGATGTAGAGGAAAAGGAAGCACTGTACACTCTTGGTGGGAATGTAAATTGGTGTAGCCACTGTGGAAAACAGTATGGAGGCTCCTCAAAAAATTAAAAATAGGACTACCATATGATCCAGCAATCCCACTTCTGAGTATACATCTAAATGAAATGAAAACTGGATATCGAAGAGATATCTGCACTCCCATGTTCATTGCAGCGTTATTCACAATAGTTAAAATATGGAAACAACCTAAATGTCTGTCAATGGATGAATGGATAAAGAAGATATTAAAAAATATATTTACATACACACACATACAAATATATACACAGAGGTATATATACACATAATGGAAAACATTTCAACGTAAGAGTGTAGAAAATTCTGCCATTTGTGA
Organism: Aethalodelphis obliquidens; assembly: GCF_003676395.1. NCBI lineage: Eukaryota > Metazoa > Chordata > Mammalia > Artiodactyla > Delphinidae > Aethalodelphis > Aethalodelphis obliquidens. Next base: position 60,041,179 of record NW_020837949.1, read on the forward strand.
CAACCTGGATGGATGGACCTTGAGGGCATTAGGCAAAGTAAGAAGGGTCAGAAAAAGAAAGACAAACACTATATGATATAATTTATCTGTGGAATCTAAAAAAAGCCAGATGCATAAAAATAGAGTAGATGGGGAGATGCTGTTAAGGGTACACATATGTAACCAGTAGATAAATAGGCCCTGGAGATCTAATGCACAGCATAGTGAGTAACGTCAACAATACTGTATTACAAACTTCAAAGTTGCATGGAGACTAAATCTTAAAAGAAATGATAATTATGTGTTGTGATGGAAGTATCATTGATGCCACAGTGGTCATCATATTGCAACACACAAATGTATCAAGTGGACATCTTCTACACCTTAAACTTACACATGCTATATGTCAATTATATTTCAATAAAAATAAATGAAAAAACACAGGTCAGAGAACAGTTTTATCAAAGGCAGAAGTAGAAACTGTGCTGAATATATACTTAGGGAAAGGGCGTTTTCTGACCACTAATAGTGATTTGAGGTGGAGGAAGACAGGGATTTGTTCTCAATTTCTGTTTTTATTTCCCCCTAAATACTAACATATTACATAATCTTTATAAATATTAAATAAATTCAGAAATCTGTAATACAGATGGTAAATTTATCCCATAGAACAATTTCTTCAACATTTTGCAGCCTTTGCTCTACCATCTTTTAGTTAACATTTTTTTTCCTGTTGAGAGGTCTGAGGTCATTCTGATTTCTGATCTTTTGGGGACATGGAGGATGATGATGTTTGAAGGCAACTGTTGCAGATTCTGAAGGTAATTTACAAAGAAAAATTTCAAGTATATATTGAGCGATGGTAGCATAATGGAGCTAAGTGTATTTCAAAGTGACTCCTTTGAAAGAAAAAACACTCATTGGATGGATGAACCAAGATTCAGTGTATGTCTTCCTGGGCCTGCAATACCCTTAGGCCCATTGATGACTTCCTGGTTTGCAATGACAGGAAAATGTGGAGAGGGAAGTCTGAAATCACAATGTGCCATTTATCACAAGCTGGTGAAGAACTGAATTAGTGAAGTAAAACACACAAATGCAATTCTGATTTTTACAAATGTGCTTCATCATGTCGTGCACATATCATTACATCCTTCAAGCACAAGTCAAATGCTACGTGTATGCTTATCGTTCAGGGAACACCTGCTAAGTGCCAAAATTATCTTCCTGGTACATAAGATCCAATGGAAAGTAGGGTGTAAATAATCTCCATCTTCACAGATCTTCCTTTATCTGTATTTCTTAAATGACACTCACTACATTTTTGTCATTTGTGAACATTTTATTCTCCTACAACACAGTGAGTGGTCTGATACTAGCCTTATTTTAAAATTTATCATTGTTTCCCTGTGGCACTTATCTCAGTGCTTAACAACTACAAATGGTCAATAATGTGTTGAATCAATGAATAAATGATGTTTCCCAGCATGCTTTGATGGAATAATCCAATAAGCTTCTCTCCTGCTAAGCTGTTAGAAGTGAACTTAATTCTTATGTTCATATTAATTCTTAATTCATATTAAGAAGTTGGCACCAAATAAACCATTAAAATGGAATGACATTACAAAAATCAACCTTAAATTTTTTTCCTTGGAATTGTAGAATACTTTTATGGCTTAATATTAGTGAGTCATGTTTATACAAAAAGATTATAAATGCACAATTATATATTTATCCAAGAGATTTAACATCTATTTAGAATACATTACCATGTACTAGAGAATAATAAAATTTTATAATATTGCACTTTTATAAGAGTGCTCCAAATACATCTTTGTGATTGATAGTGACTACATGAGGGAAAACTTTGAAATTATCTCTTATTTTGATTTCCTTTATAGGGTGTTTTTAATCTTTTGTGGAGTCAAACTCCAAATGTAAGTATTTTGGAGAATTAAAAATTGCATCCTCAAACTTCCCGGAGATAACACATGGTGTGCCTCAGGGTGTTGCAACATCACACCGGCCTCTGCTGCCTCAGGCTCGTTCCGCATTCCGTACCCCTACCTACCCGCCGGCCTGAGTGAGCCAGAGCACCCTAATCAGCTGCTACTTTAACCTCGTCCTGTCTGAGCGAAGAACAGATGCCCTCAGGCGACCTACATGCACAGGCGGGGCCAAATCCAAAGCTGAACCCCAGGAGCTCTGCGAACAAAGGAGGGAAATTTCTCCCAGCAGCCTCAGGAGCAGCGGATTAAATCTCCACAGTCAACTTGATGTATCCTGCATCTGTGGAATAGCTGAATAGACAACTAATCATCCCAAAGTTGAGGCAGTGGACTTTGGGAGCAATGATATATATATTTTTTTCCTTTTCCTCTTTTTATGAGTGTGAATGTGTATGCTTCTTCTGTGATTCTGTCTGTATAGCATTGCTTTTACCATCTGTCCTAGGGTTCTCTCTGTCCTCTTTTTTTTTTTTTTTAGTATAGTTTTTAGCGCTTGTTATCATTGCTGGATTTGTTTTTTGGTTTGGTTGCTCTCTTCTTTCCTTCATTCTTTTTTTATTACTTTTTAATTTTAATAATTTTAAAAAATTGTTTATTTTAATAACTTTATTTCATTTTCCTTTTTTTTTCTTTTATTCTTCCTTTTCTTCTGAGCCATGTGGCTGAAAGGGTCTTGGTGCTCCAGCTGGGTGTCATGCCTGTGCCTCTGAGGTGGGAGAGCTGAGTTCAGGACACTGGTCCACCAGAGACCTCCTGGCTCCACGTAATATCAAATGGCAAAAGCTCTCCCAGAGATCTCCATCTCAACGTTAAAACCCAGATCCACTCAACAACCACCTATGGACACCCTATGCCGAACAACTAGCAAGACAGGAACACAAGCCCACCCATTAGCAGAGTGGCTGCCTAAAATCATAATAAGGTCACAGACACCCCAAAACACACCACCGAATGCAGACCTGCCCACCAGAAAGACAACATCCAGTCTCATCCACCAGAATACAGGCACCAGTCCCCTCCCAACAGGAAGCCTACACAACCCACTGAACCAAACTTAGCCACTGGGGGCAGCCACCAAAAACAATGGGAACTACAAACAGCAGCCTGCAAAAAGGAGAACCCAAACACCGTAAGTTAAGCAAATTGAGAAGACAGAGAAACACACAGCAGATGAAGGAGCAAGGTTAAAACCCACCAGACCAAACAAATGAAGAGGAAATAGGCAGTCTACCTGAAAAAGAATTCAGAGTAATGATAGTAAAGATGTGGAAACAGAATGGAGAAAATATGAGAAACGTTTAACCAGGACCTAGAAGAACTAAAGAGCAGAGAAACACTGATGAACAACACAATAAATGAGATTCTCTAGAAGGAATTCTCTAGAAGGTATCAATAGGAGAATAACTGAGGCAGAAGAACAGATAACTGACCTGGAAGGTAAAATAGTGGAAATAACTACTGGAGAGCAGAATATAGAAAAAAAAAAAAAAATGAAAAGAATTGAGGAGAGACTCAGAGACCTCTGGGACAACATTAAACACACCAACATTCCAATTATGGGGGTCCCAGAAGAAGAAGAGAAAACGAAAGGGAATGAGAAAATATTTGAAGAGATTATAGTTGAAAACTTCCCTAATATGGGAAAGGAAATAGTCAATCAAGTCCAGGAAGTACAGAGAATCCCATACAGGATAAATCCAAGGAGAAACATGCCAAGACACATATTAAACAAACTATCAAAAATTAAATACAAAGAAAACATATTAAAAGCAGCAAGGGAAAAACAACAAATAACATACAAGGGAATCCCCATAAGTTTAACAGCTGATATTTCAGAAGAAAATCTGGAAGCCAGAAGGGAGTGGCAGGACATATTTAAAGTGATGAAAGGGAAAAACCTACAACCAAGATTACTCTGCCCAGCAAGGATCTCATTCAGATTCAACAGAGAAATTAAAACCTTTACAGACAAGCAAAAGCTAAGAGAATTCAGCACCACCAAACCAGCTTTACAACAAATGTGAAAGGAAGTTCTCTAGGCAAGAAACACAAGATAAGGAAAAGGCCTATAATAACAAACCAAAACAATTAACAAAATGGTAATAGGAACATACATACCAATAATTACCTTAAATGTAAATGGATTAAAAGCTCCAACCAAAAGACACAGACTGGCTGAATGGATACGAAAACAAGACCCATCTATATGCTGTCTACAAGAGACCCACTTCAGAACTAGGGACACATACAGACTGAAAGTGAGGGGATGGAAAAAGATATTCCATGCAAATGGAAATCAAAAGAAAGCTGGAGTAGCAATTCTCATATCAGACAAAATAGACTTTAAAATAAAGACTATTACAAGAGACAAAGAAGGACACTACATAATGATCAAGGAATCAATCCAAGAAGAAGATATGACAATTGTAAATATTTATGCACCCAACATAGGAGCACCTCAATACATACAGCAAAAACTAACAGCCATAAAAGGGAAAATCGACAGTAACACAATAAGAGTAGGGGACTTTAACACCCCACTTTCACCAATGGACACATCAACCAAAATGAAAATAAATAATGAAACACTTAAATATCAATTAACTCCATCTTGTTTAATGTAAAGCTTTAAGTGATACGTTAAAGATGGACTTAATTGATCTTTAGAGGACATTCCATCCAAAAACAACAGAATACACTTTATTCTCAAGTGCTCATGGAACGTTCTCCAGGAGAGATCATATCGTGGGTCAGAAATAAAGCCTTTGTAAATTAAAGAAAATTGAGGTAGTATCAAGTGTCTTTTCCGACCATAAAGCTCTGAGACTAGATATCAGTTACAGGAAAAAATCTTTAAAAAATTCAAACACATGGAGGCTAAACAATACACTACTTAATAACCAAGAGATCACTGAAGAAATCAAAGAGGAAATCAAACAAACCCTAGAGACAAATAACAACGAAAGCATGACAATCCGAAACCTATGGGATGCAGCAAAAGCAGTTCTAAGAGGGAATTTTATAGCAGTACAATCCTATCTCAAGAAACAAGAAACATCTTAAATAAACAACCTAACCTTACACCTAGAGCAATTAGAGAAGGAAGAACAAAAAAACCCCAAAGTTAGCAGAAGGAAAGAAATGATAAAAATCAGATCAGAAATAAATGAAAAAGAAATGAAGGAAACAACAGCAAAGATCAATAAAATTAAAAGCTGGTTCTTTGACAAGATAAACAAAATTGATTAACCATTAGCCAGACTCAAGAAATAAAGGGAGAAGATTCAAATCAACAGAATTAGAAATGAAAAAGGAGAAGTAACAACTGACACAGCAGAAATACAAAGGATCATGAGAGATTACTATCAGCAACTATATGCCAATAAAATGGACAACCTGGAAGAAATGGATAAATTCTTAGCAAAGCACAACCTTCCAAGACTGAACCAGGAAGAAATAGAAAATATAACCAGACCCATCACAAGCACTGAAATTGAGACTGTGATTAAAAATCTTTCAACAAACAAAAGCCCAGGACCAGATGGCTTCATGGGTGAATTCTATCAAACATTTAGAGAAGAGCTAACATCTATCATTCTCAAACTCTTCCAAAATATAGCAGAGGGAGGAACACTCCCCAGCTCATTCTACGAGGCCACCGTTACCCTGATACCAAAACCAGACAAAGATATCACAAAGAAGACTGCAGGCCAGTATAACAGATGAACATAGATGCAAAAATCCTCAACAAAATACTAGCAAACAGAATCCAACAGCACATTAAGAGGATCATACACCATGATCAAGTGGGGTTTATCCCAGGACTGCAAGGATTCTTCAGTAAACACAAATCAATCAACGTGATACACCATATTAACAAATTGAAGGAGAAAAACCATAAGATCATGTCAAAAGATGCAGGAAAAGCTTTTGACAAAATTCAACACCCATTTATGATAAAAACCCTCCAGAAAGTAGGCATAAAGGGAACTTACCTCAACATAACAAAGGCCATATATGATAAACCCACAGCCAACATCATTCTCAATGGTGAAAAACTGAAACCATTTCCACTAAGATCAAGAGCAAGACAAGGTTGCCCACTCTCACCACCATTATTCAACATAGTTTTGGAAGTTTTAGCCACAGCAATCAGAGACAAAAAAGAAATAAAAGGAATCCAAATAAGAAAAGAAGAAATAAAGTTGTCGCTGTTTGCAGATAACATGATACTATACATAGAGAATCCCGAGGATGCTACCAGAAAACTACTAGAGCTAATCAATGAATTTGGTAAAGTAGCAGGATACAAAATTAATGCACAGAAATCTCTTGCATCCCTATACACTAATGATGAAAAATCTGAAAAAGAAATTAAGGAAACACTCCCATTTACCATTGCAACAAAAAGAATAAAATACCTAGAAATAAACCTACCTAAGGAGACAAAAGACCTGTATGCAGAAAACTATAAGACACTGATGAAAGAAATTAAAGATGATACAAACAGATGGAGAAGTATACCGTGTTCATGGATTGGAGGACTCAACATTGTGAAAATGACTCTACTACCCAAAGGAATCTACAGATTCAATGCAATCCCTATCAAACTACCAGTGGAATTTTTCACAGCACTACCACAAAAAATTTCACAATTTGTATGGAAACACAAAAGACCCCAAATAGGCAAAGCAATCTTGAGAAAGAAAAATGGAGCTGGAGGAATCAGGCTCCCTGGCTTCAGACTATACTACAAAGCTACAGTAATCAAGACTGTATGGTACTGGCACAAAAACAGAAAGAGAGATCAATAGAACAGGATAGAAAGCCCAGAGATAAACCCACACACATATGGTCACCTTATCTTTGATAAAGGAGGCAACAATATACAGTGGAGAAAAGACAGCCTCTTCAATAAGCGGTGCTGGGAAAACTGGACAGCTACATGTAAAAGTATGAGATTAGAACACTCCCTAACACCATACACAAAAATAAGCTCAAAATGGATTAAAGACCTAAATGTAAGGCCAGAAACTATCAAACTCTTAGAGGAAAACATAGGCAGAACACTCTATGACATAAATCACAGCAAGGTCCTTTTTGACCCACCTCCTAGAGAAATGGAAATAAAAACAAAAATAAACAAATGGGACCTAATGAAACTTAAAAGCGTTTGCACAGCAAAGGAAACCATAAACAAGACCAAAAGACAACCCTCAGAATGGGAGAAAATATTTGCAAATGAAGCAACTGACAAAGGATTAATCTCTAAAATTTACAAGCAGCTCATGCAGCTCAATATAAAAAAAAATAAACAACCCAATCCAAAAATGGGCAGAAGACCTAAATAGACATTTCCCCAAAGAAGATATACAGATTGCCAACAAACACATGAAAGAATGCTCAACATCATTAATCATTAGAGAAATGCAAATCAAAACTACAATGAGATATCATCTCACACTGGTCAGAATGGCCATCATCAAAAAATCTAGAAACAATAAATGCTGGAGAGGATGTGGAGAAAAGGGAACCCTCTTGCACTGTTGGTGGGAATGTAAATTGATACAGCTATTGTGGAGAACAGTATGGAGGTTCCTTAAAAATCTACAAATAGAACTACCATATGACCCAGCAATCCCACTACTGGGCATATACCCTGAGAAAAGCATAATTCAAAAAGAGTCATGTACCAAAATGTTCATTGTAGCTCTATTTACAATAGCCCAGAGATGGAAACAACCTAAGTGTCCATCATTGGATGAATGGATAAAGAAGATGGGGCACATACATACAACGGAATATTAGTCAGCCATAAAAAGAAACAAAATTGAGCTATTTGTAATGAGATGGATAGACCTAGAGTCTGTCATACAGAGTGAAGTAAGTTAGAAAGAGAAAGACAAATACTGTATGCTGACATATATATATGGAATTTAAGAAAAAAAAAAAGTCATGAAGAACCTAGGGGTAAGACAGGAATAAAGACACAGACCTACTAGAGAATGGACTTGAGGATATGGGGAGGGGGAAGGGTAAGCTGTGACAAAGCGAGAGAGAGGCATGGACATATATACACTACCAAATGTAAGGTAGATAGCTAGTGGGAAGCAGCCGCATAGCACAGGGAGATCAGCTCGGTGCTTTGCGACCGCCTGGAGGGGTCGGATAGGGAGGGTGGGAGGGAGGGAGACGTAAGAGGGAAGAGATATGGGAACATATGTATATGTATAACTGATTCACTTTGTTATAAAGCAGAAACTAACACACCATTGTAAAGCAATTATACTCCAATAAAGATGTAAAAAAAAAAAAAAAAACCAGAAAAACTACAAATAGAACTACCATATGACCCAGCAATCCCAGTACTGGGCATATACCCTGAGAAAAGCATAATTCAAAAAGAGTCATGTACCAAAATGTTCATTGCAGCTCTATTTACAATAGCCAGGAGATTGAAGAAACCTAAGTGTCCATCATCGGATGAATGGATAAAGAAGATGTGGCACATATATACAATGGAATATTACTCAGCCATAAAAGGAAACGAAGTTGAGTTATTTGTAGTGAGGTGGATGGACCTAGAGTCTGTCATACAGAGTGAAGTAAGTCAGAAAGAGAAAGACAAATACCATATGCTGACACATATATATGGAATCTAAGAAAAAAACAAAAACAAAAATGGTCATGAAGAATCTAGGGGTAAGACGGGAATAAAGACACAGACCTACTAGAGAATGGACTTGAGGACACGGGGAGGGGGAAGCGTGAGCTGAGACAAAGTGAGAGAGTGGCATGGACATATATACAGTACCAAACGTAAAATAGATAGCTAGTGGGAAGCAGCCACAGAGCACAGGGAGATCAGCTCTGTGCTTGTGACCCCCTAGAGGGGTGGGATAGGGAGGGTGGAAGGGAGATTCAAGAGGGAGGAGATATGGGGATATATGTATATGTATAGCCAATTCACTTTGTTATAAAGCAGAAACTAACACACCATTGTAAATCTATTATACTCTGATAAAGATGTTAAAAAACAATTGCATCCTCAAGCTTAGGCTCTAAGGAAAAGTATAGAAATCGGCTAATATTGTCATCTACCCAGGTACATTCTCTTCCACAGACTTATTAATTTGGAAAGTTTCATTTTCCTCTCTTTAGCTTTTTTCTCCCCTATATGTTCTACCCAATAACAGTATTTTCATCTTCTCTTCCATCCCAAACTATATTATTTTTGTGTAAGTTATTTTAGTTAATGTATCATGTATGAGATCTTAAAAATAAGGTTTAAGTCACTTAGCAGACCCCTTAACTGGTTTCCTTTTGGAGGTATTTCATTGAACTCTTGAATTTGCTTAATGTTATTCCGTTTCTAAGGGATCGGCCAGGAGAAGAGGCATTATTACAGTTTTATAATTTTCTAGAATTGGAAGGTAGTGTCATCCTGGTACCTATAAAACAGACACATAGCTCCTCACATATTTAAATATCTTACTCTTTCTTCCTAGAATTGAGGTGTTTATGTTAGAACGAGACAATTATCAGGTCACAGACACCACTTAGCTGTCAATTTTCTAGACTGTTATCTGAAGAGAAAGAGAGGATGATGGAGCTATGGAAGGCTTTATCTTGAATCCAGTAACTTTTAGACTATTTTTCTATCACAAAATGCAAAAAACCCAGAAAAATATATGAAATTCCTCCATAGTACCTGATTCACTCTGCAGCTAGATACCCCAGTAATGGTAAGCCGTATGCTTCCCAAGACTCACCTTGACTTTACCCACTATTTCATAAAGGGCTCCTACAAACTCCCAGGAAGCAGAAGTGAGACTATGGTAAACCATCACCTTCTTTTCCTCTGAGCCCTCATCTAATAGATTCACCAGTTCCTTTTCTTTTCCCAGCTAGCTTTAAACTGCTACGCAGTTTGACAAAACAAAACAACTTAAAAGTTGGTCTTTATTTCCTGCTTCTAAACTCTGCATGGGCCACTTCTGGCTCTCCAGGGAAGATCAGAGCAGAAGAAATGAGTTCCCCGTTGAGAACTATTAAGGGGTCGGAGATTTTACTCTACTTGGAAGCTCACAAATTATCCTGATGCAGTTTCATGGATATTGGTAGAAGTCATGAGGTTCCTGGGTCAGAGACAAAGGACAGTTTATTACTCACAGCAATATCAGAAGCTATCAGCTACCAGTGGTTTTTCTGTTTGTTTGTTTTGAGCTAATTTCCAGAGATTTAACTCTATTAAGGGATGCAAAGAAGAGCAAATGGCAGCTGCACATATGGTAAGATGAGTTACAGGAGAAGAACCCTGAGGTTAGGGGACCTGAATCTCACTAATAGACAGTAAACACGTCTGCCCTTTACTCTAGGGGGAGACACTATCTTTATACAGGTATACGTCAGAGATATTGTAGCTTCGATTTCAGACCACTGCAATAAAGTGAATATCACAATAAAGTGAGCCACATGAATTTTTTGGCTTCCCAGTGTATATAAAAGTTATGTTTACACCATACAGTATATTCTATTAAGTGTGCATTAGCATTATGTCTATGAAAACAATGTACATAACTAAATTAAAAAATACTTTTTTACTAAAAATAGCTAACCATCATCTGAGCCTTCAGTGAGTTGTAATAGTAACATCAAAGATCACTGATCACAGATCACTATAACAAATATAGTAATAACGAAAAAGTTTGAAAAATTGTGAGAATTACCAAAATATGAAACAGAGGCATGAAGTGAGTGAATGCTGCTGGAAAAATGGTACAGATAGACTTGCTCAAAGCAGGGTTGCCACAAACCTTCAATTTGTAAAAAATGCAATATCTGAGAAGCACAATAAGTTGAAGTGGAATAAAACAAGGTATACGTGTATACCAAGACTTTTTACTACAGAAACAACATTTAATAGATAGTCTAAAACAAAGAACAGTAAGTATCTTGCTGGGAAGATGTGCAGAAACCTGAGAGAAATACAGGAAACTATCTTTCAACATTCCCTTAGCTGATTCAGGCTGATGTGAACATTTCTTGCCCACTGCCTATCCCCTCCCGCTCCCTACTCAATTGCATCAGGTTCTTATTTCATGGAGTCAAAATTTTCTCTCATCCTTTTCAGGATAAGAGGTTTTCCTTCTCCCTGCATAGTTTGTTTTCTCCATATTGGCTTATTTTCATTTTATTATTGTGTTATTTCTGGTCTCTGTATTCCATGTTGAGAACTTCCCTAGGCTGTATACTCATGATTAAGGACAGGAGAATAACTAGCTTATTGGAAGCTCTGAACACATGAGTGGGGCTTGTTGACTATGGGCTTCACTGTTGGGTGATCTCACTGAGCCTCTGGAGTGAACACTTGATGTCAATATGTTTAGGTTTCTCCTTTAGGTTGATCAGCTTCCCTAGATAAATCTTTCCGATCTTCTGCTGGGATGGCAAAGCACTGGTTTTCAGGGTTCTGGGAATGCAGTGGGAAGCACCATGGATTCTTAGCATTCATGCAAACATTAACATTCTCCTCGTTTAAGTATTTTCCAAATCATACTTTGCTAATTCCTAATAAGATTGAGAAATTTTGGGGGGTGTCATATTTATTGGCAGTGTGTTTTCTCATCTGTGAGCTGCTTGTTCATGTCTTTTGCCCATTTTACTATTGATTTCTTTGTCTTTTTCTTTTTAAGCAGTTATTTATGTGTTCCTGATCCTAATCCTGGGTTACTTGTATGTGTGATGAGTATCTTCCACCAGATTATAAGTTTCCTTGTCCTTGCTTTCTGCCTCTGCTCAGCATTTCCTTCAATCTATAGCCTTTTCTGATTCTTAGCTATCTGTGGAGTGGTCTTTGGTCCAACACTCTACTAATGTTGGTTCAAGGTCTAGTCCTCAGCACCACCCCATCCCTACTGCTCCTCCTAGACCCTGTGTTCCTAGAGGTCGACATGCTATCCTTTTTGGTTCCTGCCTTCTGATGATTTTTTCTTATTGTCTTCCAAGTTTTTCCATTGATTTAAAAGATTTTACCCATTTTTTTCTTGCATTTTTGGATGTTTTGTAGCCAGAGTACACAGTGATCTCTTGTTGCCAGAAAAAAAAAAATGCAGAAGTCTATACTTTATATTTTTGTTTTTCCTAAACACTCTACCTATTCAGGCTAGAACTTTACAGAAAGATATATCTTTTAGCTAGGAATTTGAAATGTAAAATTGAGTTTCTGCACTAGGTGTTAATAATTTTTTTTTATTTGCAGAAAGAGGAATGCCTTAGCTATCTATGTTCCTGTTTTTAAGGAGATCTACACCTCTTTTTAGTACAGTTGAGAACTTAATTACAGCTAGAACTCTAATGTATTAGTTAATTGGTAATCGTTGGTGGGTAAAGTTTATTTTAAGTGAACTTACTTGTGCAATAATATTTTAATAAATGCTTCCTATGATAAACATCCTTAGCCTCAAGTTTACAACTTGACAGTCTTTGGAAATACTAAAACAAAACTTTCCATGTTTCAGGGAAGCACTTTGTCTTTCTGAGAAAACAATCTAAGAAATTCAGATTTTACTTAATGTTTATGGCAATTGGTAGTTTCTAACCTTTTCTTTATCTAACAAGATGCAAAACTGCCTGATGTGTCTTCTCAAAGTCCTGTGTCAAGTTTCTCATTCTTTCAAGAGGCTCCCCATTAAAGTTCCTTGTACAGCAGCTGTATTTCTAGCCAAGGCTAAGTTAAAGAACATCAGGCTTCTAGTTATATACTCCCACAGGAGAAATAGGTACATTAAAACATTGTTTAAAGAAACTCATTCCTGAGTAAAAACACCCCACACAGGTTAAGGCAGCTAGAGGTCAAAATGCAAAGGTAGCATTAAGCCTGGATGATAAAAGCTCTGAGAAATTACAAGATCAAGATTCCTGTTTAAATATCCATTTCTCTGAGCAATTCATCTCAGTGAATTACTAAAAGCAAAGGAGAATGCCATCATAATTCTAAAATTTTATCTATATGAATTACATTTGACAAATGGGATATTTTCATCCCATAAATCACTTCTCTCTAAAATTAGAGCAATTTTACCATCAACAGTGTCTGCTAAGTAAGGTCCCCAGGTTCCTTCAATTGCCTATGGGAAACCTATTGAATAAGGGCACATACACAAGATTAGTGTGCATGTGTGTCCTTCTGTTGCTATACACTTAGTGCAGTGATAGCTGCTGGGGGTGCTGGTAGTGGAAATAAACTGTTGTGGGGCTGAAAGTCACAAAAAAGGACTCTTTTGTGATTCAAAATATGCATCATTGTTGAAGCAACAACATAAACAAATGAAATAAAATATAATGGTAGGGTATTCTTAAACATTAATGTGCATATAGATCAATTTATCATGTATGTAAAAATGCATATTCCAGGCCCCTGCCACCAGAGATACAGATTCAATAGATTTGGTTTAAGGCCTAGATATATGCATTTTTGAAAATGCTCCAAGTTATTCAGTTGGAGGAACACTACAATTGGAGATTATCAAGTACTCAATAAAGGCTCTTTTAGGTCAAATATCTGTCACGAAGATTTCAAAGATAGTTGAGACCCCAAATAGCCAAAGTAATCTTGAGAAAGAAAAATGGAGCTGGGGGAATCAGGCTCCCTGACTTCAGCTTATACTACAAAGCTACAGTAATCCAAACAGTATGGTACTGGCACAAAAACAGACATATAGATGAATGGAACAGGGTAGAAAGCCCAGAAATAAATCCACCCACCTATGGTCAATTAATCTATGACAACGGAGGCAAGAATATACAATGGAGGAAAGACAGTATCTTCAATAAGTGGTACTGGGAAAACTGGACAGCTACATGCAAAAGAATGAAATTAGAACATTGTCTAATTACCATACACAAAAATCAACTCAAAATGGATTAAAGACCTAAATGTGAGACTGGATACTATAAAACTCCTAGAGGAAAACATAGGCATTTTGAATGCATTTTGATATAAATTGCAGCAATGGTTTTTTGGATCCATCTCCTAGAGTAATGGAAATAAAAGGAAGTGGGACCTAATTAAGCTTAAAAGCTTTTGCACAGCAAAGGAAACCATAAACAAAACAATAAGACAACCCACAGAATGGGAGAAAATATTTGCAAATGATGTGACTGACAAGGGATTAATTTCCAAAGTATACAAACAGCTCATGCAGCTCGATATCAAAAAACAAACAACCCAATCAAAAAATGGGCAGAACTGAATAGACATTTCTCCAAAGAAGACATACAGATGGCCAAAAAGCACATGAAAAGACTTCACATTGCTAGTTATTAGAGAAATGCAAATTAAAACTACAATCACCTCACAGCAGTCAGAATAGACATCATCCAAAAGTCTACAAACAGTAAATCCTGGAGAGGGTGTGGAGAAAAGGGAACCCTTGTATACTGCTGGTGGGAATGTAAATTGGAAGAGCCACTATGGAGAATAGTATGGAGGTTCCTTAAAAAGCTAAAAATAGAGCTACCACATGATCCAGCAATCCTACTCCTGGGCATATATCCAGAGAAAACCATAATTTGAAAAGATACATGCACCCCGATGTTCACTGCAGTACTATTTACAATAGCCAAGACATGGAAGCAACCTAAATGTCCATCAACACATGAATAGATAAAGAAGATGTGGTATACATATACAATGGAATATTACTCAGCCATAAGAAAGAGTGAAACAATGCCATTTGCAGCAACATGAATGGACCTACAGATTGTTATACTAGGTCAAGTAAGTCACAAAGAGAAAAACAAATATCATAGGATACCATATATGTGGAATCTAAAATAATCATACAAATGAACTTATTTACAAAACAGAAACAGATTCACAGACTTCGAAAACAAACTTATGGTTACCAAAAGGGAAAGGTGGGGGGGAGGGATAAATTAGGAGTTTGGAATTAACATATACACACTACTATATATAAACTAGATAAACAACAAGGACCTACTGTATAGCATAGGGAACTATATTCAATATCTTGTAATAACATACAATAGAAAAGAATCTGAAAAATATATACATACATATATGGATATATATAACTGAATTACATTGCTGTATACCTGAAAATAACAAAATTTTAAATCAACTATACTTCAATAAAAAAGATTTATAAAAAAGAATGACAGGGGTTTTTATGTCTGGAGAGGAGAGATGAGTTTTTCACATGAAAATAATATCATGAGCCAGGGCCTAGAGGTGGGAATGGGACCAATGAGAAGGGAGAACGAGGAGAGGTTGTTCTAAGGCACAGAAGTCATGCTTGGATGCACAGAGGTCATGCTGGGATGCACTGAGAAGATTGGAAAAATTGATGTTCAGTAAATGATTGACATTTTTCCAAAGAAGACATATAGATGACCAATAGGCATATAAAAAGATTCCCAACATCACTAATCATCAGGAAAGTGTAAATCAAAACCACAAGGAGATACCACCTCATACCTGTCAGAATGACTATTATCAAAAAGACAGTAATGAATGTTGACAAGGATGTGGAAAAAAGGGAACCCTCATGCGCTGTTGTTAGGAATGTAAATTGGTGCAGCTGCTATGAAAAACAGTATGGAGGTTCCTCAAAAAATTAAAAATAGAACTACCATGTGATCCAGCGGTTTCACTACTGGCTATTTACCTGAAAAAAGCAAAAACACTAAATGGAAAAGAGATTTGCACTCCTATGATAGCTGCAGCATTATTTACAATAGCTAAGAGAAGAAAGCAACCTAAGTTGCCTCAATAGATGAATGGATAAAGAAGATGCAGTATATACATACAAAGGATTATTACTCAGCCATAACAAAGAATGAAATCTTGCCATTTGTGACAACATGAATGGACCTAGAGGGTAGCGTGCTAAGTGAAATAAGTCAGACAAATACTGTATGATTTCACTTATATGTGGAATCTAAGAAACAAATGAACAAACATAACAAAACAGAAACAGACATATACACAGAGAACTGATGGTTGCCAGAGAGGAGGAGGTTGGGGAGAGGAAAGAAATAGTTGAGGGAGATTAAGAGGTACAAACTCCCAGTTGTAAAATTAATGAGTTGGTTGTGAAATGTGCAGTGTGGGGAATATATTTAATAACTATATAATATCTTTGCATGGTGACATATTGTAATTAGATTTATCATGGTGTGTAGAAATATTGGATCACTATGCTGTGTAACACAAACTAACATAGAGTTGTAAATCTATTATGGTTTAAAAACAAACTAACAAACTCATAGAAAAAGAGATCAGATTTGTAGTTACCAGAGGTGGGGGACGGAGGGAGAGGGAAGTGGATGAAGGTGGTCAAAAACGTACAAACTTCCAGTTATAAGATAAATAAGTACTATGGATGTAATGTACAACGTGATATATATAATTAGCACTGCTGTATGTTATAGATGAAAGTTGTTATCACAAGGAAAAACATTTTTTCTACTTTAATTTTGTATCTGTATTAGATGATGGATGTCATTAAACCTATTGTGGTCATCATTTCATGATGTATGTAAGTCAAATCATTATGTTGTATACCTTAAACTTATACAGTGCTCTATGTCAATTATATCTCAATAAAAGGAAGAATAATACACACACACACACACACACACACACACACGTACTTGGATAAAACTGTTGGCTTCTAGGTAAAATTATTAGCCAGCACAGACACAGAATTTGAAGTGAGAAGACAATTTCCCCTCAATTATCTTAGTTTTGGGAGCTCATCATCTGCATATTTGGAGCATTAAGTAAAATTTTTTTCTTCTCCATCTCATTTTCTATTAAAAGCCATTATCTCTTTGTCTCTATGTCTCTTTTAGGGAAGTGTGTACTGCCCATCTCATTGTAATTCATGACTTCACCTTGTCTCCTTCATTAGATTACAGACTTTTTGAGGGCTGGTCTTAACTGACTCATTTTACTGTGTGTTTTTCTTTTTTTTTAACAGCCCATCATGTACTGCTAACATAGGTGGGACTCAAAACCCTTGTTTAAAGAACCAATTGATGACTTATTACTTCATCAGTGAGTATATGTCATGTGCCAGACACTATGCCAGGTATTTTGCATGTAACACCTCACTTGGTTTTTACAAACCTAGTATAAGCTTGGCAGAGTTATTCACACATTTCAGGAAAGGATATTGAGGTCTGAAGTCAAGTACTTGTCTATCACCACACAGCTACTAAACAGCAGAGGCAAAAAAACGTGTAGAACTGGAAACGGTCAGACTCAAAAGATGTACTCTTTCATTTTTGGATGGAACAAGGAAATGAATGAATGAATGAGTGAATGGGGAGTGTAAAGGTAAGTAACTCATCTTAAGTGAAGAGTAAGTGAGATTTTAATCATGTATAAACTGTAATCTGCTTATTCTAGAGGTGGAAGGAAGGTAGGCAAGGAACTTTTCTGTCCATTCCTGAGCTCTTTGGCAGAAGTCTGGCAGGGGGTGCCAGAGCCTAGAATGTGCAGTTAGAAGGTACCCAGACCGCATGGTAGAGCCACTGGATATCCTATACCTGAGTTGATAGGGAGGGAGACCCAACTGTCGACACAACTGTATTGTGCGACAGTATGAAAGAGGAAGAAAACAGCCTTTTGATGGAAGTCGGTTGTGGGTGAACATTCACCCTAGTGACTGGTAAAACAAAACAAAACAAACAAAACAAACAAAACAATTCCCAGGCCCTGTCTCGAGATATTCTGGTTACATTGGTCTGGGGTGAGTTCCAGACATTCTAAAATGTGATGTGCAGCCAAGGTTGAGAAATCCTGTCCTAAGATTTCACTTCATTTCCCGGACACTGGGATTTGGTATCACTGATTTCACAGCTCTGCCTTGCAGAGGTATCCTTCATGGTAAAAAAATCACCACTGAAGTTACTGGTCTCCTGATGTTAAATAAAAACAGTATGATTATTCCCAGGGAACTGCTTTGTTCTCGTTAGATGGGAGTCATCTTTTTCTGAGCAAGTCCTGCATTCCAAGTAATTTTGCTTCTGGGACCAAATTACGCAGTCACTGGCATGAGTCTGGCTTAGCAAAATTAATGAAAACATAATTAGGCAAGCTTCCCTCAGCTGTGCTGTTTGAAGGGTCCTTATAATTTTTTGATAGTAAGATAAATTAAGAAAATGATTGTTTAATTTACAAGTTAGGCATTTCAATTAAACTCAAATTATATCTCTAATGAAGTGGATCATTAATGATAATTTCAAATTATAAAGCCAGATTTCAGTGATAAAGCATGGCTACCTCTAAAATCTGACTTTGCAGTATTAGATGGAGAACTCTGGAGAAGACATGTAAAGTCGAAGCATGAATAAATTTCCTTATTTATAAGATGAAGATAATAGTCCATGCAGTGGTGTATTGGTAATTGCATAATGAACCAGTTCTATGGAGGGGAGGCTGATATTGTGGTATTGCCAATTTCTGACCTGTCAATACTCCCATGATGGCAGACTTCAAGTTACCATGAGGACTGGCTCACAAATTTCCTGAAAATTTAACAGTGACCACTTGTGAGTACCACTAAGATAGTGTGGTGATAAAATGAGGTATTGTGTAAATCATCTAACTCAGTGGTCAGCCCAGACTTGTTCAAGATGTAGAGTGTAACTTAACTCTGCAATTTTCAAAAATTCCACATGTTATTAAGTATTGAAGATAGAACTGCTAGTCATTTGAAAAACAAAATATTTTACTCATGACAAAAAATGGCAATATCGTTTCGTGAATCTGAGACTGAAATAGGTTTACACTCTTCCAAGCTGGGTTAGTCCTAACTTCACTGTGTCTCCCATTAGGAGTCGTGGAAAAATCTATGCTTCCGTATTTGAGAATTATTAGATCTGTGTGGAAATTTGATCACATGTATTTATTAAGCATGTTTTGAGTTCTCAGCACTATGATATATACTATGGACTATGCCAGTAGCTTCTTTGAAAGGCATGTGTGTCTTAGATTGTCTTAACATCTTTCTACTTTTCTTCTCCATGATTTTCTCTCAACTCTTGGCATTCAGTGCCTCTCGTTGCCTGTTTCCTGCTTTCCACATGGTCACTCCTTTTAATGGGCTTTTTTTTTTTTTTTTTCACTAGGGGACACCTCTAGAAAAATAATGGTCAAATCTGAGACAAGAGGATGGAGGTGGAGGAGTCCTGAAGGAAGCCAGATAACTGCCAGTACGGAATCAGAGCTGTAAATTTTCTTGACTTTGGCAAGGAGTTTGGTGCCAATAGATGGCATCAGTGAAGGTCATTCAAAGCTCTCCCTGTCAAAGCATCCAAGTTTCTCCCTATTTCCTGAGTCCTAGACAGGGGAGGCATAGCTAACCATCCTCACCTTTGCTTTCTTCCTTGTGTAGGCCTCTCGCTCTGGGCTTATTCCCACAGCTCTTGCTATACATGCCGAATAAATCCAGACTCTTGCCAAGGCCTGAACAGCTTGTGTGATCTAGACCCTGCCCACGGCTCCAATAATGACACCAACTTACATTTACCGAGTGCTCACTACAAGCCAGGCATTGCTACGTGTGCTGACCAGAATTCAGTCCTGTGATTCTCCAAACAAACCTGTGCAGTATGCATCCTGCTTTCCAGATGAGGAAACTGAGGTCTTAGTTTAAATCCCTTGTCTGAGGTCACACAAGCTCAAAGTGGCAGGGGTGGGATTTAAACAGAGGTGGTCCAGTGGGATCTTCTTTCTTAAAGGACATGCTGTAAGAGCAGTCAGGGTTCTGAGCATGGCCAAACAGGTCATCTAAGGGGGCAGGGAGTGTAGTTCTCCCCTGGGGAGCAGTATTAGGGAAAGGCCAGGAGATGGGCAATGATGGCCATTGTCTATGTCGCAGTACGGAAGGTATGTTACACCATGTTGCTGTCTGTCTCCACATTGCTTTGCCATCAACGTTTTAATTGCAATATACATACAGAAAATCGCTCGAGTCATAAAAACACAGCTTGATGCACTTTCACAACACGAGCAGACCCATGTAACCAGCAGCCAGATCAAAAGAGGGGTTAGCACCAGCACCCTGAGAGCCCCCTTACACCCCTTCTCACTCATTTACACTATCCTCCTCGAAGGTAACCACCATCCTGACTTTTCTTACCATAGATTAGTTGGTTCTATTTTTGAACTTTATATAAAAGGAACCATACGTATTTACTCTTTTCGTCTGGCTTGTATTTCTCAGCCTCGTATTTCATGCAGATTCATCCATGCTGTTTA
The DNA here is from genome assembly GCF_003676395.1 of Aethalodelphis obliquidens. NCBI lineage: Eukaryota > Metazoa > Chordata > Mammalia > Artiodactyla > Delphinidae > Aethalodelphis > Aethalodelphis obliquidens. The sequence continues at coordinate 60,061,462 of NW_020837949.1, forward strand.
ACATAGCAGTAATTCATTTGTTTCTAATGCCGTGTAATATTCCATGCTTAAACATGTCGTGATTTACGTATCTGCTCTACTGCTGACGGGCTGTCTCTAGTTTTTGGCTACTGTGGATCGTGCTTCTATAAACATTCCTGTACATGTCTTTTGGTGCCTATAAATATGCATTCTGTTGGGTACATACAGAGGAGTAGAATTGCTGGGTCATAGAATATGCATATGCCCCGCTTCAGTAGATGATGTCAAACAATTTTCCAAAGTGTCGGACCAAGTTACACTCCCACCAGCACGACATGAGAGTTCCAGTTGGCGCACAGTGGTGCTCTCATTCTTTTTCATCCTGGTGGGTGCGTTTTTGGTATTTCATGGTGCTTTTAATTTGCAGTCCCGTCAGAAGAAACCATGTTGAGTTCCACTGTTTATTGGCTCCTGGCATGTCTACTTTTGTGAAGTGGCTGTTGAAGTTTTTTGCTCATCTTTAATTGGATTATCTTTTTCCTATTGATTTGTAGGAGTTTTGCAAATGGATCTCATCAGTGTATTTTGCAAGGATTTAAAAAATCTAGATATAATCAAATACCATTTCTTCACATGCAAAACTAAGAATAGTATTTAATACTTTGTTAATTGTTGAAAAACTTACTATTTAGCCGTTTGGTCCCAGATTTGCTTCTTTTATACATAAGGCATTTCTGTACTCAGTAATACGAAGATAGTTTTCTAGTAAAGAGCTTGCTTCTCCTCTCTCCTCCCCCTCCTTTTCCCTCCCTCCCTCTCTCCTTCTTCCTATCCCCCTCCCTCCTTTTTTCCTTATTTAATTCCCACTCTTCTTTCTTTCTTTCTTTTCTTTCTTTCTTTCCCTTTCTTTCTTCCCACACTGTTTATATTTATGTAAAAACTTTATACTGAGTTTCTTTTAGAGTTTGTTCTCATTCCATAGTCCCCAACCTGTTTTCTAAGTACACTGTATAAACAGCCGTGACTGTTTATGTAAATAGCCATACCAGAATTACAATATGATGTTACTTTCTGAGTACTGTATCCCATGAGAGTCATTTAAAATTCATTTGAGAGAGAGAAAGAGAAGACTCCCAAATATATACCTCTTATAGAATTTCAAATGAATCATGTAATACAAAGAGAACATCTATAAAATCAGAGTAACAAATAATGCTGTCCTTCCTGTGCCGTGAGCTTGGTAAAGTACACGTGATACATGAACATTTAGAGCTGCAGGGAAGATAAATACTTTCATTAGAAAAGCACTTTCTGGATTACAAAGGACCCACCATAACTCACATAATGCTCTTTTGCATCTTTATGTTCTTTTTGCTCATTCTGTTTCATCTTTTTTAAAAAAAACCTTATTTTATTGAAGTATAGTTGATTTACATTTCGTAAATTTCTACTGTACAGCAAAGTGATTCAGTTATACATATACATGTTTATATATTTTTTTCATATTCTTTTCCATGACCGTTTGTCATAGGATATTGAATATATTCCCTGTGCTGTACAGTAGGACCTTGTTGTTTATCCATTCTATGTATAATAGTTTGCATCTATGTTTCATCTTCTTACATAGCAAGCTCCCCAACTATGCCTAAGACATCATTTTATTTACAGAAAATGATTTATACATAAATTTTATGGCAAAATATTGCATCAAATATGCTCTATCTGTAAAAACAGAACGTTTGTCAGACATCCCTGGGAGGGAGCTTCTTCCAGTGCTTTCTCTCAGTTGTGCCAATGGACTTCCATAGATCAGTCCCAACTCTGGAGTCATGCAATGATGGCAAAATGGCGGAGGGTGACCAAGGAGTACACAGAATTCTGCTGTCCCTTCCAAGATTGATTTCCATGTCTTTTTACTGCGAAATTTCAACTTAATGCCCAAAATGAGCGAGCCACAGTTGAAATGCAAACTACAATCTAAAGCTCAATCTGCTCAAAGAAATGGCCGGAGGTAAACGTTATTGAAGGTGTCTCCATAGTCGTAAGCCTCAGATTCTGGTAGAGAATGTAGAAGGGATACAAAGCCACTTGGATTACTGAATGCCAGTGAGAACACAAGAATCATTTGGTGAGATTTGCTCTAAAGGGCAACAGAGAAATGGCCTGGCAGGTGGAGGAGATGTGGAGCCAGGAAATTATTGCTTTAAGGTGGAAGAAATAATAGCATATTTGCATGATGATTGGAATGATCTAGTAGAGAGGGAAAGTTGATGATGCAGAGAGGAGAGATTTGCTGGAGTGCATCCTGGAGATGGGATCCTGTTTGCAGGGGAGGGGAGGGGCTGGCCTTATAAAGGGGCACAGTGCACACGCTTAAAACATGCTGAAGCAATGAATGCCTTAGCAGGTGGGGATTTATTTTTACTTTTATATTTAGTACTAAATGCGACCTTGATACGGTATAGTAACTAAAAGCAGAGAACTTGGTGACTAAGAGACGCTGTGATGTCTTGGGCACATTACTTAGACTCTGACAGAGTTTATGTACCTGTAAAGTGGACATAATAATAGCACCTCCCTCATAGGGTTGTTGGCAGTATTACATGTGACACAGTATGCGAATTGCCTAGCAAAGCGCCTGGCACATAGACAGGGCCCCCAGATGGTAATTTCTATCGTTAGCACTGCCTCTGCCTTGGAGCAGCAGCCCTGGGTCCCCAGAGCTGGATCCAGAGAGAACGCTGCATGAAGCCCACGTGCACCCTGAGAGGAGCCCAAGGTCCCCTCTTCCTTCTTCAGCATCTCGTGCTGGAAAAGCGCAGAGCACATGTCCTTTGTTCTAGCCTCATAGCCCTGCACTACCCTGAAACTTCTGAAGGAGAGGCTCAGGAGAGTGATTTTCTTTTCTGGGAGCCTTCTCTAGAGTAGGGCAGATTGCAGGGCTGAGGGGAACTGCCCGAGAGCAGGAATGGAAACATAGGAAGGGGACTTCCCCAGCAAATGCTTGCTAAGCAGCTCTTACCACTTTCCCAGGGAATCTGAAAGCCCACGCAAGGGACTACGTAAACCTGAACGTGAATTAACAACACTGACAAAGATGAGCCAGATTGTAGTTTCTCAGTCAACTGAATAAATATTTACAATTTTCCAAAGGGTATCTCCTAGCCTGTCAGTCAAGATTCCACATCAATGGCTGCTAGAGACTTTATTTTGAAAGATTATGCAGTTACATCCAAAACACGAATTTAGCTGTGATTAATGCTTCACGGCTGGTAATTTTGGTTGCTTTGGGGGCAATATTAGGGAAAAACAAGTTATGGTGGTTCTGAATCCATGTTCAGCAATTTTATTAAGTATAAGGTTCACATTCTGGGGAAATATTGATGAGAAAAGGAAACCTGGGTAGAATGACTAGAGAAAAGAGAAAAATATGGCCTTTCTTGATTTAAAAAACCCCCAGTATACGCAGGAGTCACTAGAATAAAATCCTTCATTAAATTTCCAGGACAACAGCCAAAGGGTTGAAGTCCTCTGATATGATTAACTAAGAGTATGTTACACTCAGATTGTCAGCTACAATCATATCAAATTCACCATTTCTGGTTTTTGTACTGACTATAGCGCCTGCCAGTAAATGATAATGTCCCTCAATTCAGTAAAGTGAATAGAGCCTTGTAAATTAGAGACACTCAGCAATATCCCATTTATTAAGTTAAATGCCTTTAATTTATCAAAGGGCTCATCTTCAATTAGTATCATCACATAGTTAATGTCATAAATCATAAAATATTTTTTAAACTAAAATATTTTTGTATTTCACTTATAAACTTTTTGTCATTCTTCTTTGGATTTGGTCTTTAGCTCAATATAATTGTCCTGATTCTTTTCTATACCACAATAGTATAATCATAATGACATAGAAAGAAAAGATCTAAAGATAATCTGCAAGGCTAAAGGCTTTTCACTCATTACTAAATCTTACATGTTTTGATACTTGCCAAAATACCAAAGGTTGGCCAATTCTTGAAGGGTCAAGGCAATAGCCACCGACTGGGAATGTGGCATCACTGATGGGCTTCTTATGTCCCCTGAAGCCTAGTTCCTGAACTACCTTCAACACCATACCAAGAGGTGGCATGACATGTGTCAGATCCCCTGCTAGAGTCAACTGACAGACATGGCAGACAATGATGTGACTGACGAGGGCTTAATATCCAAAATATACAGACAGCTCATGCAACTCAATATCAAAAAACCAAACAGCCCGGGGCTTCCCTGGTGGCACAGTGGTTGAGAGTCTGCCTGCCAATGCAGGGGACACGGGTTCGAGCCCTGGTCTGGGAAGATCCCACATGCCACGGAGCAACTAAGCCCGTGAGCCACAACTACTGAGCCTGCGCGTCTGGAGCCTGTGCTCCGCAACGGGAGAGGCGGCGACAGTGAGAGGCCCGCGCATCGCTATGAAGAGTGGCCCCCGCTCTCCGCCACTGGAGAAAGCCCTTGCACAGAAATGAAGACCCAACACAGCCAAAAATAAATATAAATAAATAAATAAACTAAAAAAAAAAAAAAAACCAAACAGCCCAATCAAAAAATGGGCAGAAGACCTAATCAGACAAAGAAGACATAGAGATGGACAATAGGCACATGAAAACATGCTCCACGTCGCTAATTATTAGAGAAATGCAAATCAAAACTACAAGGAGTTATCACCTCACACCAGTCAGAATGGCCATCATCAAAAAGTCTACAAACTATAGATGTTGTTGGTGGAAATGTAAATTAGTGCAGCCACTATGGAGAAGAGTATGGAGGTTCCTTAAAAAACTAAAAAGAGAGTTACCCCATGCTCCAGCAATCCCATTTCTGGGCATATAACTGGAAAAAATGAAGACTCTAATTCAAAAAGATACACGCACCCCAACGTTCATAGCAGCTCTATCTACAACAGCCAAGACATGGAAGCAACCTGAATGTCCATCGAATGGATGGACAGATGAATGGATAAAGAAGGTGTGGTACATATATGCAATGGAATATCACTCAGCCATAAAGAATGCAGTAATGCCATTTGCAGCAACAAGAATGGACCTAGACATTATCACACTAAGTGAAGTAGGTCAGGCAGAGAAAGACAGATATATGGTATCACTCACATGTGGAATCTAAAAAAAAAATACAAATCAACTTATTTACAAAACAGAAATAGACTCACAGACATAGGAAAAAAAACTTATGGTTACCAAAGTGGAAAGGGGAGGGGGAGGAATAAATTAGGAGTATGGAATTAATAGATACCTATCACTCCATATAAAATAGGTAAACAAGGATCTATTGTATAGCACATGGAACTATATTCAATATCTTGTAAATAACCTGTAATGGAAAAGAATCTGAAGGTGTACACCTGAAACTGACACAATATTGTAAACAAACTATAGTTTAATTATAAAAAACTGTGCAGAGTTGGGGGCTTTCACATGTTATTTAATCCTCTTAACCACTCCATAAGCTCAGGATGATTATCTCTATTTCAGTGAGTTACCAAAAGAAGGAATAGGCTCAGAGAATTTAAGTGAATGGCTTGCCCACGAAACTGGCAAAATGAATACAAACCACTATTTTCTCACTCCAGATCCAGTGCTCACAGTGTTCTGTCCTTTAGACACAAGATTCAATTTTTGTTTCTTGGGAGATACAGCCTACCGGTGCTTCATATGTCCTGTCCTGCCTTTGGCTATTGACTGATTTGTTCATGTGTTCAGTCATTCATCCTTTCAATAAACATATTTTGAGCACCTAGAACGTTCTAGGCATTCTGCTATCCACTGGGGATACAGTGATGAATAAGAGATACATGATTCTTGCCCTTGTGGAGTTTATATTCTAGTGGGGATTGGACATCAAAGACATCACATGAGATGAGTGTTTCCAACTCATTGGGGAAGGAAGTAAGATTCTGTAATGGGGGAGCTGACCTAGGTCACCTTTGAGTTGCCACTGGAAGTCTCACGCCATAACTCTGTATTGTCGTGGTGTCACATTTGCAGACGTATGAGTCTGGCTTGCAAAAATCATTGAAAATTTATTAAAATCTTAGTGCAGTTTCTCGACAATATATCAAAGAGGGATTTCCTATAGAACGTGGTACGAATTTCACTAAGCACATAGTCTGTGTGAAGCATAGCACCCTTAAGGGGCAGAAACTATTAATGCTCCTGTTTTATAAATAAGGACACTGAACCACAGGGAGATTAAGTAACTGCCCAAGGTCACACAGCTAGTAAATAATGGAAATTGGATTTAGACTCAAATATTCTGACTCTTAACCACTATGTTGTATTACCCTCAGAAGGCAACATTCCTTAAAAATATCTTTTCTGGTCTTTTCTCCCTCTACCTCCTACATGTAAAGTATGCCCCAAATTATTTCTCAGACTTTGTTTTCCTGAGTCCTCCTCTCTATTGCCTCCAGTTTAGGACTTTTAAAGTAGAGCAATTTATTGTCTTTAGCTTTTTTCCCCATTGTCAACTGACCCATTACCCCAGTTGCCACAAGAAAGGAAGGGCCAAGGATTGAGCCAGTCCTCCCCCTGCCCTGCCCCTTAGAGTTGTACATGGGTGAGCGTGTTCTTCCTTGCAAAAGAAGAAGGGAAGATTTGGATCTTTTCGCTGGCAAATGCTTTATAATTTCATCTCACTGCCAGAGAGGAGTTGGAGTCATTAGCCAGGCCAGGAGTGAGGAGAAGACTGATCGCTCAAAGGGAAGAGCATGTGCCAAGGCCCTGGGGCAAAGAAAGCGTGGAGCATGAGGATTGAAAGCTGCCCAGTGTGGCAGGAAAGCAGTAGGGGAGGCAACAACAGCCAGACTGTGAAGGGCCTTATGTGCTTTGGGAATGATTTTTGACTTTATCTGTTTTGCATTTGGTATGGAGAATCCAGCTAGGAGGCGATTACAGAAATTAAACCCTAAGTGATAGTGACTTGACCCTGCGTGGTGGTGGGTGGGGAGCAAGGGGGTCAACCATCAGTCGAGTCGTATCCTTGAAAGGACTTGTGACTGATTGGAGATAGATTATGTGGAAGCGGGAGGATTTGAGGACGACTCCCCAGTACTTATGACTTAAAGGTCTAGGTAGAGGGTGGGACCATCTAATGAGATGTGGGAGAACGCCAGGGAGAATAGTTTTCCTTGGGTTTGTGTGCTGTCAGTTTGTATTGTATCAATTTAGCTCAGCTGGAACTATATTTTGCAGACTCCTTTCCCTGCATAGTCCCAAATCAGCGGAGTAGCGCGAGCCATTTGGCAGGAGAGTTGGAAAGCGGAAGTGACGCAGCAGCTACATTCTTTTTATGCCGGAAGACTGGTGTTGGGGGCAGCCCTGTCTCAGCTCACGCACCTTGTCGCTTTTCTACACATACAGCTTGTCTAGCATGGAGGCAGCTGCCAGGTCTGGATCTTCCTTTAGCTTCTCTGACTCCTGGGTGGCATATGTGTAGCTCTGTAATGAAGGGGGCCAGCTTCTATTGCAGGGCCCCTGCGTCCCGCAAGGTGGAAGCTTGGAAGCATCCAATCCTTGTGGGTTCCAGCTCACCTTCACGTGTTTCAGACTTCCTGCCTCTCCCCTCCTTCGCGCCCACCTTTCCTTCCCTGCTGACCTGGGTCTGCACATCAGGGACAAAAACAACAGCCTTCCACAGATGCTTTAACCAGTTCCCTCACTGCATCAGTTGGAGTCTCTGTCATGAAAATCTTATTATCTGTCACATCTAGCGGTTCTGTTTCTCTGACTGAACGCTGACTGATACACTGTGCTAGAGGAAGATTAGCTTACCTTGGTCCATACTGAATTTGAAGAGCCTGCGAGACAGCCAAACAGAGGTGTCAAATAGGGAGCAGGATATTCATGGCTGCGGATCAAAGATAATGTAAATTCAGGAGTCATATAGAAAATAATGGAGGCTGTGGTCAAATAAGAATTAATCTGCTCTTTGTCTCTGGTTCCTGGCACAAAGCTTCAAAATCCCTTGGTATTTCTTCAGTGCTAGGAGAGTCTTTGTTATGCTAACAAGGTGACTCCCGGTGGGCCCCTGGATGGCTTCAGGATGGAGGCTGGTCACCAGAAAGACCAACCAGATGATTAAAGAGTGTGAACTTTGGGCTAGCTCGACCTCCAGGGAAGGCAAGAGGGGTGGAGGTGTTCAACCACATGGCCAATGGGGTTTAATCGATCATATCAACATAACGAAAACTAATGAAATTGTCAGTAAAAACTCTGGACACCAAGACTTGGTGGAACTTCCTGGTTGGTGAACACATGGGTGTGCTGGGAGGGGTGACACGTCCTGAGTTTATAGGAAGAGGGCATGGAAGGAAGAGGGCCTTTAGGACTCTTCCAGAACTTGGCCTATGTGTATCCTTTATTACCAGACTAATTCCAAGTACAGTGCTTCCCTGAGTTCTGAGAGCTGTTCTAGCAAATTGTCAAGACTGAGGGGTGCCAATGGGAACCCTCAAATATATAGCCAAGTTGGTCAAAATTGGGGGTGGCCTGAGGACTCCTGGAACTTGTGGCTGCCATCTGAAGTAAGGGCAGTCTCATGGAGGACTCTGTCCTTAAACTTGTGAAATCCAACACTAACTCTGGGTAGTGTCAGAATTGAATTGTAGTAAATTCTAGTTGGGGTGGAAATGGAACGGAAGCTATGGAAATGGCTGCTGTAATGAGAAAATATTCAGGAAGACTGTTTAAATCCAAAGGAATGGACAGCCTTCTCTATGAAAAGTTTGGGTTCTCATTTGCTAACTCTGATGCTCACCAGGAAGGGACTGAGGCGGGAGGAGAGGCACGTGGGCAGGGGTTAGTCGTGAGGCTCTGACAGAGTCTCTGCGGCCTGTGGGCTTTCTGTGTTGGAACACAAACACTGGGCTTTTTTCAGTCAAGGCACCTCCGCTGCTTCATTTTTATTTGTGGAGCTGCCATCAGCTGCAGGTTATTTACTTTTTGTTTTGTTCCTTCAGCATCCAGTTTGCTCCAGGCATGGAGAGCCTGCCCTTTTCCTTTTGTGAGGGTGTCGGTGGGAGGTTGGCAGGGGATAGAACAGTTGGTGACGCTGTGAATTGTATTACTTAGTAAACGTTTGCATCCTCAAACACTCTTCTGAGCAAACATAGAATGCATTTTCTCGGACAGCAAATCACTCCATGTCCACAGTCAAGTCATTTGGGGTTTGCACTCAGCCTTGAACCTGGCCACGTTATCTATGAATAATTTCGTATCTTGGAATGTTACCTGAGAACTAAGACTCTGGGCTACTAATTAGCCAGTCAGGTCAAGAAGCTTTTGGTGTCATTCTTGCTCTTTTCATAAAAGTGTAATCACGCAAGATGACTTCCCTGAGAAATAAACACCTTTAGCCATGTTTTACGCTTTTCCATGTGGGCTTTTGCATGTAGGTAGCTGAGAGGCAAGAGGTATTTAGGTGTGGAATTGATTACAAAGTGGGAAGTTTAGAGAAGGCATGCCTGTGTGGCCTCCTAGGTAGGTACCCTCTTGCCCTGTTCTCTCTGCCTGGTCACTCAGGCATCTTGAGACAAATTCTGGCTGGCAGCAGGGAGAGGTGGGGTCCCAGCTCCTCACTGGCTCTGTACCCATAGAAAGTCACCACTTCACACAACTGCTCATTCACGGTCCTCTAACCTTGACCCTGCCCTCCCACACAGCTCGCCTCAGGGTTCCTCTGGATTTTGGATGTGGTTGGGGAATAAGGCAGTGGCCTCCAGACATATCTGGATTCAAAGGCTGGCCGTTACTCACTAGCTGTGTGATTCTAGCAGCTCACACAACTTCTAGAAACTTTGGAGCTCTCCTCTGTAAAAATGGATAAAAATGACCTCCTAGGTTTGCTGTGAGGTTTAATTACAATAATGTACATAAAGCTCTTAGCACAGGGCCTGACACATACTAAGTACTGGTAAATAGCAGCTCATAGCCATATTATTTATATCACTGGGCCATTGGTCAACAGTTTTACTCTGAATGGGCCATCGGTCAACAGTTTTACTCTGAAGGCCACGTGGTTCACGGAAAAGATAATTTATAGAGTGTAGTTAAATTGCTTACAGTGCTTATGAGGACAAGAAAGATTGAGTTGCTTTTTTTTCTGTTCCATGGTGGCCATAGACTTCTGTTTCTGGCCAGACATTGGGACAGACACTGCGTGGATATCAACTGATGTTTATAGCAAGCCCAGACCTGTCCCAGAGAAATCTCTCCTAGCATACAGCTCATTGGCTAGTGAGGTAAGTTTTAAAAATAAAGCATTTTTGTTCTTGAAGTATCTTACCATTATAAATTAGAAATAAGTCTCAGTACTCTTTCTTTTTCTTAGCCTCCATGGAAGCACTTTTAGTTGCAAAGAGCCAGCTCATTCAGGGAACCTCAAGCAAGGATTGCTAAGGCAATAGAAGGGAAAGGAATCTGCAAACAGGGACTGCAATACCGCAGCTTCAGGGAGACCATTCCTGGGGGCTGGTCATGATTCACCTCGGTGGTCTGCACTTCTGTCCCCTCCCACTAATAGAGCTCTGCTGCTCTGTCCTTTTCTCTACTTATGCAGTTGCCAATTGATCTGGTCTTTCTGATTCTCTCTAGGTCAAGTTCCCAAAGAGAAAATCCAATTGGTCTGGTCTTTCTGACTCTCTCTAGGTCAAGTTCCCAAAGAGAAAATCCAATTAGTCTATCAGTCATCATCCCTATCAGGGAGAGCGTCTCATGGCCAGACATGACATAGGCATAGAACTAAAAAGCACGAGCCCCAATTCTTTGATTCAGCCTTGGATAGTGTTAGAATTGGTGATAGAGCCCACACGTCTCAATCAGCAGTGGAAGAAAGAACCTTAAAAGAATAGAGAGTCTAGACCCAAGTGTTCTATATTCTCGAAGAGCTACCTCTTCCATCTCCTTTAAAGTTAGGGGAGAAGTCTGGAGTCTATTTATGAACTGACTACCTTAAAGACACTCAGAATAGAAACACCGGACAAGTTGGAGTGAAGATGCTTTCTTGTCGGATTTATATCTTTTCTCTATCTTGTCATAAATGAATGCTGACTAGTTTATTTGCAAGAAATACCAGAGAGACTCTACTTTAACTACAATGGTCTATTGTTACACAGCCCTTAACCTTGAGTCTATGATACTTACTGGACATGGGAAATTATAGTTTCTCTTAATGTGTGTGTTATGGGAAATTATGTTTAAATTTACTGATTGACCTTCTTGGAGTTAACCCTTTGACTATTGCTTTACTGATTATGCAACTATTAATGTAATCAGCATAAAAGCCTCTTCAAATTCTCTTCGAGTTGGGCAAGGGGGCGGGGAACAAACACTTGTTTTCTTCTCTGTGTAGTTATGGTATGATTAAAAATAAATGGTATGTTTAACTGAGCAGTTTTAAAACTTCTACCACTTCCACTGCTACCATCCTGGCCCAATTCATCTGCATCTTTGGTCTGGATTTTTGCAAAAGTCTTCTCTCTGATCTCTGTGCTTTTGCCCTTGCCTTCCTGTAGTCTATACTCGACCCAAGCACCAGAGTGACACTGTAAAAATAAGTCTGTCTGACTGGTTCAGCGGCTTCCCACGTCTCTCAGAGCAAGACGTGAATCCCGACGTGGTCAGCGTGGCCATGCCCGCTGACCTCACCCAGCCCCTTTTCTACCTCACTCCCCTGTTCTCTCTGTTGGAGCCACCCTGGCCTCCTTGTTGTTTTTAGACACAATAGGAATATTCCTGGCCTCTGGCACTTCTGCCCTTGCTTCGTGGAAAGCTCTCTGCCCAGGTACCTATGCGGCCCTCTTCCTCTCAGCTTCAGGGCTTTACTCAGAAGTCACCTTCTCAGTGTGACCTTTCCCTGGCCACTGTATTTAAAATGCAATACCCCTCCTGCCTTCAAGACATGAATCTTTTTATCTTCCTTCCCTGCTTCACTTTTCTGTTTCCTGTCCAAAATGTCACCCACTATTTCAGTAAACAAAGAATGTTGTGGCCATAAAGCCATCGGTCACTGCAGCTGCCCCTGACGGAGCCTCCTTAGGGGAACCCAGGATGGAGAAAAACAGGATATTGGCCCCTAGATGGTTAAGATGCATAGTAAAGAATGATTTCACTAAGCCCAGACTCTTGCATCTTCCCATACATAGAAGAGCACTAAAATCATTAACTTGATATGTTTGTGTTTTGTGATTAGCAGTAATCTTTTGATGTTTGCCTGCAGTTTTTTGGTTTTGGGGTTTTTGTTTGTTTGTTTGTTTCAGCAAAACCCCTTATATATCCTGGTTCCTCCCTTACCTCTTTGGAACAATCCCTCAGAGCTATCTGAGAGGCTGCTATCCTGGGCTATAGTCCTCAGTAAGCAATGAGGTCCTCGAATAAAACATAATTCTCAACTTTTAGGTTGAACAATTTCTTTTCAGTTGACAATAGCAACTGTCACCAAGTAATAAATACGTATTTCGCTTATTTTGTTGTCACCTGTTTCCCCACATTAGATGGGGATTCCATTACAGCAGGGATATTTTTCTCACCAGCACCTGCCCTGTACTGCTGAATTCCTATCACCTAGAACAATTTCCAACACATAGCAGGCGCTCAGTAAAGATAAGTTAAATGAATAGAAAAATAAGTGAAAAAATACAAATCTGATCTTTTTCCTTAATAGGGTTACTGGGCTTCCTCCTGTTTGGTTGATCTTATGCTGGTGCCCTGCAAGGTCTGTGACAGGACAGTTTACCCAACAAAGAATGTGGCAGTACCAGAATTAATCCAAGTGGCCCAACCTCTTTGGCCAAAGATATTTACATTGTGATTAAGTCAAAGTTGTGGGAAAATTATACTTTTCAGAGAGATATATAATGTTGGAGTTTTCTTGGACGTGGGTGCATCCTTAGGGAGATGGAATTAAGTGCACACTTTTGGTCTTACAGATGACTATGACTGGTGACAAGCTGGACTGACAAGATAGGAGCTGAGTCAACTCAAACTCATTCCTACTCCTTGAAAAAGAGCTGAAGGCATTTCTGATTCCAAGTCTGGGGCAGAGCCTTGAGTTGCTGGCAGATCCAGGAGTTTCCAGAGAGGAATGCTTTGAGGGGGTATAAGAGGACCTCTTACTCGAAACATGTTCCCTTCCACCTCAACTTTCACAGAACCTAGAATTCTACCATTAGGTATCTATCCCTATTAGACCTGGAGATTTTCTTGTTCTAATGAAGATGCTCTGGTGCCCAGAGCAGATGATATGAAAACTAATACTTCAGGGGAAATACCCATCCTTAACAGATAGCTTTTAGAAAGGTTGCAGAAGTTGATCACTGGCTAAATGCCTAGGAGGAGGAAAGAAAGAGTAGGAGGTAGGTGAAGAAAATCATCCGGAAATAATACAATAAGGAAAATTAACTCCCAAATAAATATTTCTGTACCTGATGTTAGGTCATAAGCATGCATATAATCTAAGAGGTCCTACTGGAAAGGCAGGCCCTTTCTGCTGGAATTATTTTTTGATAAACAAACGACATAGTCTTTTCTCCAATTTTGCTTTGGGACTGCTGAATTCTATCACCTAGAACAGTCATTCACTAGATTAGGACCAGTGGAAAACAGACACATGCGTATTCTGTCACCCAGGGGTTGAGTCTTCAGGCAGCTATTTCAGTTTACAGAAAGGCATTGAAAGTTAAGAGGACAAAGTAGCTCTCAGTAAAGTAGGACGTTGGAATTAAAGCAGTCCAAGGTATACGGGAGGTTTTCACCTTTTCAGTTGACAACAGCAATTGTCACCTTCCTGTTTAACCCTAAAGGGCACATGTAACTCACTACAGGCTTCTGTATTTCCTTAATTTAATTTTTTCCTGAAGATATATGTCTTTGTCTCAGAACTAAAAGAAGCTGTTCATGTGGGGTCCGAGGTTAAGGAGGCATAGTTGGAAATTGGGTCCTTCGGGGAATGGATGGGCCAAAGATGTTACTAAATTCTTTGTGGGGAGAGGGGGGTTCTCTTTCTTGTAGATAAGCACGTGACAAGGAAAGGGGACACTCTGGGGTAGAGAATTCCCTGCAGGATAATGATCTTGCTTGAAGAAAGAGGGAAAATTATTTTCTAAATCAACTCCCTCTACCTTGACCTACAGCAACTCCATTTTTTTCTGAGTCAAATGTGAGATTCTAAAGCAATAATTTTTCAGATACTTTGGGTAGGCTGCAGAAAAACTTTTCCCTCTGTTTTCTAAACAATTTTGACCTTTATAATTTTAAAAGCAACATATATTTGTGCTTAAAAATTTGGAAACTACAGAAAGGTATAAAGGAAATAACTCCTCACAATCCCATCACATAATATTTTGATGTTTATATTTCAATTTTTTTCTGTTTATATACATACTTTAAAAAGTAATGGGATTATACTGTATATCCTGTTTTGTGGTTTGATCCTTTCACTTAATTTCTCATGATTATATATTTTCCCACATCATTAAATGTTTTTCTAAATAATTTTAATTGCTACCTAGTATTTTGATATATACAGGTATCAATATTTATTTAACTATTCCCCCATTGTTGGACATTTAGGTTTCCTTTTTATTGCAGTGTAAATGTTTGCTTTAATTTTAAGTAGAAATTAAAAACTTTATATGCATTTTAAAATAAAGTTTTAATTTCTTCTTCCTCAGTTTAACCCATTAAACTTCCAAAACATCTCTTGGCTATTGAAGGCAGAAAGCTTTCTTGGCTGTCCTAAGAAATGGAGACGGCTTCCTACATGGTTTCCAGGAGGAAGATGGTGGGAGTGGGGTCACTGGGTGGGCAGGGGAGTGAGGGTGGTTCTCATCAGCAGTTAGTTATGAAATTAAAGCTTAACATTTGAAATATTTAGAAGGCCAAATTATGAGTACATGGATTCCAAGGTGTGTGTACGTTTGGCAAGTGGGATGGGGTTAGTTGGTGGTAAATACAAGTTATTCAGAACAGAATCAACGTGATGAGGTTGCAGGGGAGTTGGATAAATCCTATTCTTTCTTCCCCCAGCTTTACTGAGATATAATCAACATGTAACAAATGTACGTTTAAGGTATACAATATGATGATTTTATACCTGTATATATTTCGAAGTGTTTACCACAATAAGGTTAGTTAACACATCTCTCACCTCACATAATTACCATTTTGTTGTTGTTGTTATGGTGAGAACATTAAAGCTCCACTGCCATGGCAACTTTCAAGTATATAATACACGGCTAACTATAGTCACCATGCTGTACATTTGTTCCCCAGAACTTATTCATCTTATACTAGGAAGTTTGCAACCTTTGACCAACATCTCCCCATGTCCCGCACCCCTCAGCCCCTGGCAACCACCACTTGACTCTGTTTCTACGAGTTCGGCATTTTTAGTTCTTTGTGTCCCTCATTGGTTGGGGGCATGATCCTTGCCTTATCCATCACTGTGCTTCTTATGCCCGGCGCAGACCCCTCCACAGGTGCTCAGCAAGTACTTGCGGTGACATCAAATAGAATAAATACAAGCCCTAGAGAGAAGATAAAGCACTCGGACTACATACACTTCCTCCCCTTTTAATTTCCTTCTGTTTGCTGTTTCTGTCCTCCTTCTCAGTTACTCAGGATTAGGATATTTAATTTAAAGTTTATTTATTCAAAGTCTTCGCACTCTTAGGAGAAAAGAAGCTACAAGAATGAAAGCCAATTAAATATGTAACCTTAGGTGGATATATCATGTTAAACATCAACTACAACCAGTCATAAAATAATATCTCGATTCAAATCTCAACAGATCAAGGGCTGGCCATTTTCTGTGGGTTATTCTTTTTTCTGGACATGTCCATTGTCTAGATTTATAGAAGAAATGAAGGGAGGAAGATCTAGCATGTATAGGGCTAATTCCTGTGTTAGGTGAAAAGACTTTTAGTGGGTATGAAAGTGCTTTTTTGTCCATGGGGAATTTTGCTGTCAGACTTAATTGAATTTGTTACTTTGTACAGTACTTGAAGCTCAAGGGAAATGTCACCTGTTTAATAAGTCAAAGAAACAGGATTTTATATAAATCCCAAGTGACCTGATAAACACACAGTATAAAACATATCTATTTTACTTAATTCAAATTCAATAAACCTCTATGGGAACTTACTACGTGTAAGGCACACGGCAGGAGTGTGGTCTCAAAAGGAGAAAAGATGGCTTCTGCCCTCGCGAAGCCGAGAGTCTAGGAAATGTATATATTTCCTGTATGTAAACTGCTATCGAAAATATACATCTTGATGGTAAAAGGGCTACGTGGAGTTTTCCTGCCCCACATATACACTGTTTACAAATGGAGAACCTGCAGCACTGAGTGGAGAAATGTCATGGAGGGGCCCAGTCTGAGCAGAATGGCAGGTGCCCCTGAGGTGGGACCTCTACACCACTGTCCATCCACAGCCAACACTCGTGTCTTAGTCTTTCTCGCAGCCTTCACCACACTCCCCAGAGGTGGAGAAAGGAGATGTGGAACAAAGGCACCACTTCCTTAGAGGTGCAGCGATGTCCTCAAGAATTGAGAGAAGGAATAGAGACCACAGTTTTCAACCTGTTTTGGGTCACAGATAGCAATGAAAATGTTTGGAGCCTCTCATCAGAAAATGGAAATATTGTTCTTACAGACAATGCCATGAACAATTTCTAGACCCCTTGACACCCACCCAGGGCAAAAGCTGAATCCATCCTTTTCCTAGCACTGACTGGTCTTCCTCCTGTGTTTACTACACAAATGAAAAACTCCTGAAAACCAGTGAAGGGATACAGGAAACATAAATCTGAACACTCATGCTCAACCACTTGGGAAGGAAACAAAATAAGACATAAAAAGTAATGACTATCTCTAGCTTGATGTACAAATGTCTCTCTTTTTTTTGTTTGTTTTACAGAACAAGTTGCAAATCCAAATTATTATGACATTAAAAATCTAAAATAGTAGCAAAACCTCTGAGAATAATCTAATATAAAATACCTAATTCTATGATGACAGGAGGCTTTTGTTTGAAATAATAACTTTTCACATGGTGGATAATTTCAGGAATTTGTAGGGATAATGGAAAATAGTGCAAAATGATTTGTATTTCGAAAGTAAAGAGTTATTTGTGATAAAGGAGAGGAAACTTGGTTGTCCTATTATCCTTTACCCTCACATTATTCCTTCTTGCCTTTCTCAATCATTCTACATTTGAGCTCAGGTTATTGATATAGGAAAGACTAAAGATTTATTAAGCTATCAAAAAGAAATAACTTTTTCAAATGCCAAGCAACGTTTATGGGGGAAAAAAATCCCTCAAGCTAAACAGTAGTTTATATGAAATGTAATAGTAGTAGAAATGTGATCTTTCAGAAAATATTGAAGACCTTTAATAGAAGAAGCTGATTGTTTTGTTTCAAATCTGATTTGTTGTTAAACGTATATGGCTACAAACCTAACTCAGCCATAGTCTATGCAAATTTTCCTTCCGGATCCTGAGTCAAGCAGGCAGAAATTGACTTCATCAAAAATAATGCTGGGATGTCCCTGGTGGCACAGTGTTTAAGGCTCTGCGCTCCCAATGCAGGGGGCCCGGGTCCAATCCCTGGCCAGGGAACTAGATCCCACATGCATGCCACAACTAAGAAGCCCGCCTGCTACAACTAAGTCCAAGCACAACAAATAAATAAATATTAAAAAAACGCTTTAATGAAGAGTTTTTGCTTTTTAAGTGAGGAAGTTTGACCTCACATTGATTTTCTAATTTTCCTCTTCTTAGCTCCCCTAAACCAAGGTTCTGAATACAGAGGATCACAGAGGGACGAGTTTGAAAATCCTCAGCATTCAAGACCCTATTATAGAGATATCTCTAAAGAAAATCACTATAAACATAGTCCATTATGTAGAGCTGATATACATGACAGAACCATATCCCTTAGCAGTACATTCATATAGTATGAATCTGTACATAATCATTTGACCAGAAAGATGCAATCACCTAGGAAACTCATACCGAAGCCAGGACCATATCCTGAGTATATATGTGCTTGAGGCTCCCATAGTAATTACAAAAGAGGTCTTGGACCCCAAGGGGATGTTGGGAAAAAATAATTTTGGGAGGATCAGCTATGGGCCTAACTCATTAGAGGCAACACAGATGTGGCAGAGACTGCTCATGTCTCCTTAGTGCCCAGTCTTCTCTTTTTTTCCTTTAAAAAATAGAATCTATGCATGTTTTAGTGGGACCCATAGTCACCTGTGTAGGGAATGCATTTCCCAGGTTCCCTCACATTGGGCATGGCCCACAGGATTTGAATGAAACTATGCTATGTACAGTAATCAAAACTGTTAAATATATAAATGCAGGTTAAAATAAAGGATGTAATTAAATTAGCTTGTAATAGGGACCGATCGTTAGTCAAAAACCTCTTAAAATTATTTCTAAACTTTGCTGTATTTGTAATGTAATAAAGTTTGTAAGGAACTTAAATTCTTAAGAAACTAGACTTTGAGTTTTGAATATGTTTGTTTTATTATTAGATATAGGATTAAATTACTGATAAACATGTAATTTGTGGTAAGAGCTACAAGGCTGTTTTGGGTAAGCCCACACTGTTAACACTTCAGATTTTCAACAAGTCATGAAATATGAGATGTGACCTTCTAACAGGTCTGAATCACTGGCTAATTCACTGATGCCCATACTTTTACATATTCTATTCATCAAATCCCCCGGGGCAGATGACAGCTACCTGAGACAAGAGACAAAAATAAATTGTTCTCCACAAAAACAATCGAAGCTGTATACAATGTCGATTGACTCATCTTTTCTTAGTTCCTGGAGAACAAGTGGGGTCTTTTCAATTCAGAAACTGCAGCAGCCTATCTCTGAGATCTTTCATAATTTCCTGGAGAACAAGTAGGGTCTTTTCAATTCAGAGACTGCAGCAGCCAATCTCTGAGATCTTTCATAATTTCAGACTGAGCATGGATATCACATTCTTTGGTTAACCTTGACCTTTAGCAAAGGGGAGAGAACAAATGAATGAAAATAAATGTGCTTGGCAGTGAAAAGAACTGCCTTAGGCAGTTTCTCATATACATGAGACAAAATATTGATCAGAATTAAATCATGGAGGGATGAAAGAATTTCTTAGAGCCACACTTTCTTCTCTGGGCCTTGAGCCAGTAGCCCGCTCTAACACTGAACATTCAACTAAATTCTTGGGAGTATCCGTTTCCCCTTAATACCCTACCATTTAAGTACAGTTCCCATCAGCCTTTCAGAATATTGAAGCAATCAGAGTCCACAAAATTTGATTCTGGGAGCCTGACAGGATGGGCCATGCTGAAGCCCAGTTACCACGTGGTAAACAGCGCTGGCTTAGGGGTCAGAAGAAGTGAACGTGAGTCCCACAGCTTCCACTTACTAATGGCAAAATTTTGGTCAGGTTGTCTCAGCAATTTGAGTTTCCTTATTTGGAAGAGCTTCTCTAAGAATCAGATGACATGATGTATAGAAAAGTGTTTTGCAAACTGAAGAGTGCTATCTCCATATAAGGGATTTTACAGGCTGTGGTTTATTGAAAAAAGTCCAGAAACACACGATCTATAAGTGGACATCTTTTTAACAAATTACAGTATATATTTAGATGTACCCTTCATACTTCTAAAGGGAACTTGTAACAGGACAACTGTGGTTGAATTAGAAAAAAAATTTTTTTTTTTTTTTTTTTAATAACAAATCCAGACCGAAGCTTGAGTGAACAGGTTGCCAGGGTTGGAAGTTAAGAAATTTCCAGCTGCCTGCTCTTGCAAACAGAGAGCATCCTGGAGCATCATGATTGGTGTTACCGAGATGGGTGACTATTTGCTAATGGCTGTTTATTTTCAGGTTAGACTTTTTTGTTTTTCACATCTTTATTGGACTATAATTCCTCTACAATGGTATGTTAGTTTCTGCTTTATAACAAAGTGAATCAGCCATACATATACATATATCTCCCTATCTCCTCCCTCTTGTGTCTCCCTCCTACCCTCCCTAACCCACCCCTCTAGGTGGTCACAAAGCACCGAGCTGATCTCCCTGTACTGTGTGGCTGCTTCCCACTAGCTATTGATTTTACATTTGATAGTGTATATATGCCCATGCCACTCTCTCACTTCATCCCAGCTTACACTTCTCCCTCCCTGTGTCAAGTCCAATCTCTACGTCTGCGTCATTATTCCTGTCCTGCCCCTAGGTTCATCAGAATCATTTTTTTTTTTAGATTCCATATATATGTGTTAGCATACGGTATTTGTTTTTCTCTTTCTGACTTACTGCACTCTGTATGACAGACTCTAGGTCCGTCCACCTCACTACAAATAACTCAATTTTGTTTCTTTTATGGCTGAGTAATATTCCATTGTATATATGTGTCACATCTTCTTTATCCGTCCATCTGTCAATGGACACTTAGGTTGCTTCCATGTCCTGGCTATTGTAAATAGAGCTGCAATGAACATTGTGGTACATGACTCTTTTTGTAGTTCTATTTTTAGTTTTTGAAGGAACCTTCAGACTGTTCTCTATAGTGGTTGTATCAATTTACATTCCCACCAACAGTGCAAGAGGGTTCCCTTTTCTCTACACCCTCTCCAGCATTTACTGTTTGTAGATTTTTTTGATGATGGCCATTCTGACCAGTGTGAGGTGATACCTCATTGTAGTTTTGATTTGCATTTCTCTAATGATTAGTGATGTTGAGCATCCTTTCATGTGTTTGTTGGCAATCTGTGTACCTTCTTTGGAGAAATGTCTATTTAGATCTTCTGCCCATTCTTGGATTGGGTTCTTTGTTTCTTTGATATTGAGCTGCATGAGCTGCTTGAATATTTTGGAGATTAATCCTTTGTCAGTTGCTTTGTTTGCAAGTATTTTCTCCCATTTGAGGGCTGTCTTTTCATCTTGTTTATGGTTTCCTTTGCTGTGTAAAATTTTTTAAGTTTCATCAGGTCCCATTTGTTTATTTTTCTTTTTATTTCCCTTTCTCTAGAAGGTGGGTCAAAAAGGATCTTGCTGTGATTTATGTTATGGAGTGTTCTACCTATGTTTTCCTCTAAGAGTTTTATAGTGTCTGGTCTTACATTTAGGTCTTTAATCCATTTTGAGTTTATTTTTGTGTATGGTGTTATGGAGAGCTCTAATTTCATTCTTTTACATGTAGCTGTCCAGTTTTCCCAGCACCACTGATTGAACAGGCTGTCTTTTCTCTATTGTATATTCTTGTCTCTTTTATCAAAAATAAGGTGACCATATGTGCATGGCTTTATCTCTGGGCTTTCTATCCTGTTCTATTGATCTATATTTCTGTTTTTGTGCCATTACCATACTGTCTTGATTACTATAGCTTTGTAGTATAGTCTGAAGTCCAGGAGCCTGATTCCTCCAGCTCCATTTTTCTTTCTCAAGATTGTTTTGGCTATTCGGGGTCTTCTGTGTTTCCATACAAATTGTGAAATTTTTTGTGGTAGTGCTGTGAAAAATGCCAGTGGTGGCTTTATAGGGATTGCATTGAATCTGTAGATTGCTTTGGGTAGTAGACTCATTTTCACTATTTTCACTACTGTAGATTGCTTTGGGTAGTAGAGTCATTTCACAATTTTCTTGGATTCTTCTAATCCAAGAACATGGTATACTTCTTCATCTGTTTGTATTGTATTTAATTTCTTTCATCAGTGTCTTATAGATGTCTGCATACGGGTCTTTTGTCTCCTTAGGTAGCTTTATCCCTAGGTATTTTATTTTTTTTGTTGCAGTGATAAATGGGAGTGTTTCCTTAATTTCTCTTTCAGATTTTTCATCATTAGTGTATAGGAATGCAGGAGATTTCTGTGCATTAATTTTGTATCCTGCTACTTTACCAAATTCATTGATTAGCTCTGGTAGTTTTCTGGTAGCATCTTTGGGATTCTCTATGTATAGTATCATGTCATCTGCAAGCAGTGACAGTTTTACTTCTTCTTTTCCAATTTGTATTCCTTTTATTTCTTTTCCTTCTCTGATTGCTGTGGCTAAAACTTCCAAAGCTATGTTGAATAATAGTGGTGTGAGTGGACAACCTTGTTTTGTTCCTGATCTTAGAAGAAATGGTTTTATTTTTTCACCATTGAGAATGGTGTTGGCTGTGGGTTTGTCATATATGGCCTTTATTATGTTGAGGTAAGTTCCCTCTGTGCCTACTTTCTGGAGGTTTTTTTTTTTTTATCATAAATAGGTGTTGAATTTTGTCGAAAGCTTTTTCTGCATCTATTGAGATTATCATATGGTTTTTATCCTTCAGTTTGTTAATATGGTTTATCACATTGATTTGTGTATATTGAAGAATACTTGCATTCCTGGGCTAAACCCCAGGTTAGACTTTTAACTTAAGCTCAGATTGCTTTTTTTCAGCTATCCATCAGGCACCTCCTCCTGGAGGTTGCACAGGCACCAAAGTCTCCATCTTCCCCCAAGCCTTCCTCTGACCTTCCCTCCTGACGAAGTGTGTCCCCATCCCTGCACAACCAAAGTCCTTCCTCTGGTCTTTGTGTGCATGTTGGCTGTTGAGGGCTCCATTAGCCCTAAGAAAACTTAGGGCAAACCTACGCACAATGTGTTCTCATCCCAGGGTGAGAAACCTGGGCATCACCTGCACTTCTTTCTTCCTACCGCCTCATACACATCCCATTGATGGCCAAATCCTGACTTTCCCTCCTAATAATTACCTGCTGTTTGTTTTTGTTGTCTCTTGGTAGAGCTTCTGCAAGTGCCCTCTCACTGGTCTTCCTACCTTTAGTAAATCCTCCCCTCAAATTCATTCTCTTCATTCCAGCCAGAACTAGGGTGCACTCTCTCTACAGCACAAACATGATAACTTCTCATCTCTACTTAAAACTCATTGCCTCTGGTCTCTGACTCGGCTTGGAGCAGGGCAGTGGTGCTCAGAGTTGGCTGCCATTTGAATCAACTAGGAAGCTCTGAAACAATACTGATGCCTGGGATCCAATCCCAAGGCTAACTTAATTGATCTGGGGTTACAACGAGGCATCCATAATATTGTTTACTCTGGGCATCCAGGATTGAGAATCTACAGAAAGCTGTACAGCATAGAGCTCAAGAGAGTAAGTTCTGGAATCAGATGGAATTGGGCCCTGCTCTTGGCTTCACCACTTACTAGGTTTGTGACCTGGGGCAAGTTATTTGACTTCTAGTTTTCATCATCTGTGGAATGAGAATAAGAATAGTATCAATAAGTATCTCATCAGGGTTTGGGGAAGATTAAAGGTGACACTGCATTTCTAGCACTTGGCAGACTGTCTGGCATTCAGTAGGGGCTATTATTGTCATGGTTGCTGTTATCCTCATTACAGCCATTATCGCCATCATCAAAATTATTGTAAACACCACTCCTCATGAGCTCACTCAGTTTCTCAACAGGGAGACCACCGACATTTTGGATAGGATGATTATTCATTGTTTCCTGCACAGTTGGAGGTTTAGCATCCCTGGTCCTCTGACTGCTATCTGCCGGCAACAGTCACCTTCCAAAATGTCCATCCCCTGTGGGGTGGGGGAAGGACCACCCTCGGTTCCACTGGGGTTTGGTTGCATCTCCTGCTGTATCTCCCCAGCTCCCTCCATTTCCTCTCACTTCTTTTGAGCAAAACTGAACTAGATACGGTTCTAGTCATAGTGCTTACCCTGTTGCTCCCTTTGTAACACCCATATGCACCCCTCCATCTGGCCACCTAGTGGGCTCTCGTCTTTGGAGCTTTTCCTGATATCTTCTCACAGTCAGTATATACTGGTCACTCGTTCCACTTTATCACTCATGAACTTCGAATTATATTTATGTTTACTCTCTGAAATTTTCTCTACATATGTTTTTTGCTTACTCCTCATAACAAAACTGCAAATTATGTATTAACATATTCATTTTGTCAGGAATGACCCTGTGACTCACAGATATTAAGTAACTTGCCCAAGTTTATACAACTAGCGAGTGTCAGAGCACCGATTTTTCTGACTTCAAATTAAATGCTTTTCCCACTGCACCATCATGTTCTCATGTTGTGGATATTTCTCACATGTCTTGCTCTCTTCCACTGACAATAAGCTTCTCAGGGCAGGGCCTAAGTATGGTTCATTTTTGTATTCCCAGCTATACTGTCTGGTACCCAGTTGGTACTCAGTGAGTGCTTGTTGAATTGGAGGAAGCTGCCGCTTTATGGTGAGTGCCATATGGGTCAGTTTCCATGCTGTTCTGGCGCCATCTTTTGGCTTGATTTTGAGTTCCTAGAGAGAGGGGATCTAGTCTTGTTCATCTTTGTTTCCCTGGAGGCAAAAATTGATCAGCTCATAGCAGACACTCACCATCTGTTACAGTTAATGAAGTTAATAGCATATTATCTTCATTGTTTCTGGCTTTAAAACTCAGGCTGCCTTTTGCTGACTTTTCTAAGAGCCTAGACCAGAATGGAGCTGTTTCAGAGTTTTCTTGAAAAACTATCTTTAGCCTCAGAGAGCCTCTGAGAAGAATAAAACAATATTGACAAAGAAGCTGTTGAGAAGATCACGACTGATATCAGAACAGCTCTTTTTTCCTTAGAACAAATTACTCTTACAACATAGGAGAAAATATTCAGGATCTAGGTCGAGGCAAAAAGTCCTCGGACTTGGTACCCACATGCAAAGTCCATAAAAGGAAAACTGGTAAACTGGACCTCATCAAAACTAAAACTTTCTCTGCCAATGACTCTGTGAAGGTGATGAAAAGACAATCTACAGGTGGGGTAAAAATATTTCAAACCATATATTTGACAAAGGACTAATATAGAAAACAAAGGCCTCTCAAAATTCAATAGGAGAAAATCCAAACAATCCATTTAGAAAATGGACAAAAGACACGAACAGACATTTAACCCAAGAGGATATACAGATGAGCACATGATAAGTTGTACATTGTCATTAACCATTAGGAAAATGCAAATTAAAACCACAGTGAACTATTAACCTCTTATCTGAATGGATAAAATAAAAAAGGTATAACACCAAATGCTGATGAAGATACAAAGAGACTGGAACAGTCATACATTGCTGGTGAGAATGTAAAATGGCACAGTCACTGTGAGAAGAAGGATGGTGGTTTCTTTCAAAACTAAACGTGTGCTTAACATGTGACTCAACAATTACATTTTGGGTCACTTCTCCCAGGGAAATGAAAACTAACGTTCACACAAAAACCTGTATATGAATGTTTATAGCAGCTTTACTTATAAAAGCCCAACGCTGGAAACAATCTCCAAATGTCCTTCAACAAGTGAATGGTTAAACACACTCTAGAACACCCATGCCATGAAATACTACTCAGCAACAAAAAAGAGCTATTAATACACACAACAAGTTGGATGGATCACAGGTGAACTACCCTAAGTGACAAAAGTCATCTCAAAAGGCAACAGACTGTGAGGTCATTTATATATCATTCTTGAAATAGCAAACCTGTAAATGGAGAACAGATTAGTCATTGCCAGGAAGGGACGGGGACAGGAGGCAGACAGCTCTCGCTGTAAAAGGGTAGCATGAAGCATCATTGTACTGGAACTGTTCTATATATTGACTATGGTAGCAGTCATACAGACCTACACATGGGAATAACTGTTAGAATTAAATACACACACATAAATGCATGAAAAATTGGTCAAATCTGAATGAAGTTGATAGATTGTACAAGTGTCCATTTCCTCACTGTGATATTGTTCTATGGTTATACAGGATATTACCATTGGGGGAAAACTGAGTGAAGGGTACATGAAATCCCTTGATACTGTATCTTACATCGGCATGTGACTATAGAATTATCTCAAAATAAAAGGTTAAAAAGCACTCCCACATAAATTGTCTTAAATGAGATAGATTAATAGTGTTATTTTCCATCTTGTAGAAAAATAAAGTAAGGCTCGAACAATTCAGAAGTGTCATCTAAGATCACTCAAATACAGAGTGCGGAACCAAATGTGAACCCAGGTTTCTCTACTCCACATCTATTTTTTCATCACTTTATATTTCCAGAAATGGCACAGAAATCTTACCAAGCCTTTCTGGTAGGTTACAGTTAAAATGGACATACTAGCATAGATTGTTAGCCCTTCATGGAGAGAGTTTTCTAAGGAAAAGGGATGGAACACAAAGTAGCAAGAGTTAGGACAGGTCTAGAAGGATGCTGGTGAAGCAAAGAGGGGATAGCGTCAAAGATCATCTAGGCTTACTTCATTATCGTGCTCATGACTGGCCCTGTTGACTGCAGATCCTGGTACCCAGAAGCTTCAGAAGGTTGTACCTTGTGCCCTCTGGCCTCCCAGTGTGCAATTAGAACTGAGAAGTTTAGAGAAAGGCTCTTCCGCCATTTGTGAGGCACACTGGACCACATGATGGCCAGGGAAGTCTAAGGTTCTTTAGGATAAAAGCCCAGAGCCATTTTTATGTCTCCTGGACATAAGCATGCATTCCTGGGTGTTTCGGCAATGTGTGTCCTGTTTTTATGAGTCGATTCCCTACCTGATCAAAGTAATGATGACAGAGAAGAGCCTTTTGTGATGTGTCAGATTTCCAGCTGACAGTGCCATGGGCAACACACTTTCCTGTAACTGCTGAGTAAATATTTGTGGACTGATTTACAAGGTCATTTTAAATCTGACTTGGATACTAAGTCAAAGTCAGGCTAGAATCATTATTTATCATATCACTATTTCTACAAACTTCTCAAGGTCTTGGGTTGGTTTTCCTCCTGAAGCCAGGTTGTATATAATATGGAAGGCTGTTTTTTAACATCAGAATACGTCTTATCTCTGAAACTTGCAGGTACAGTATGATGAATCTTCAACCTTGTACTTTCCTTGACAATTGATATAAAGTGTGAGTAGTGAGGAACACAGAAGAAAGTGTTCTTGTGATTTGCTTCTCTTTAAGCATGAAACATTGCCTAATGTCTAACATACATAAAAAATGAGCATGACCTCTTGCGGACCACATTTGCACATGCGCTCTATACTCTGAATGACTTTGGACCACCTTGCTCTTGGGCAGGAATATTATAAAAATTCTACAGTATCCACAAATGATAGGAATTTTCTTTAGTTGGTCAATAAGGACTTGTTAGGCAATGTTAGTGTTAGTGACTAAACAGTTACATGAGATTGGATACTATATCTAGAGCTTTACTTTGCTTTTGAAACAAACACCACTGACTGGAGTTCTCCTAACACTAACTCACCTGGGCTTGATGGACTGAACAAATGATGTGCCGACTTACAATTACATGCAATAGAGTCTTCGGAAAATTCCAGGAAGGAAACCTGGTGTTTCCTTGTACCTTCGTAACATGGAAAGAGTTAACGGTTCCATTTGTTCTGGAGAAAATTTTATCAGTGCTTGCAGAATAGCACTGAACTATGGTAGATGAGATAGAATTGATTTTTTTTTCTTTCTCAAATGGGAAGAAATCTTTTCAGTTTGGAGGTAATGGGAAAAATCCACCCACATTTAAGAGAAAAGAACTGAAAGTTAGTGCAGGTGCAGACAGCGTGGTCTTGTGCTGTGCTCTGGAGAACTGCCGGCCGTTGCTTTCTCAGGAATGCTAAATGCAGCTTTATTACGCTTACTTAGTGGAGTCCCAGGGTGGGATTGCCTCAAACACTGCTGAGCAAGGTCTATATGTAGCCAAGCAAGGCTCTCATCTGAGCCAAGGAAAGGCCTCAGGGCCTGCGTGCCAAATGTCAGCACAGATGACAGCATGGATTTCATAATCTGACGAATATGCTAGCCTGCTAGAAAGGCTTTCTTTCACTGAAGGAAATTTCGTTATTTTGCCTCATCTTAACTTTGAAAAAAATGTGTGTTCCTTCTTTGCAGAGAAACAGTCAACACTTTTATACTTTAGACTTTGTTTTCTTCATCACAAGGTACAATCTCTCTCCTTTGGATTAACAGGAAGGTGTATGTCATCATCTGTTCCGAATGGAAGCTATTTTCCTTTTAATTGCATCACTCCTAATTGTCAGTATTTAAGACAAACATCCATCTCTTTGAGACAAATAATTGCATTGTTTCTGTGTTCTGAATAAATTATGAGGTTTTCGTTTCTGGTGTTTTCTTTCTCCAAAAGGTTGCAATCCATAAATTCTCGTACAATTACTGATGAAGCAGCTTACATGCCAATGTGCTAGAAGTGTAGGGAACCATCCTAAGGTTTAAAATTTGATGCAGATGAACCTCATAGGATACATTGTCTTCAAATCAGATTCTGACATGTGACAGGAGTACTTGAGAATTAGTGTACCTAGCCAGCCTCCTAAGTGAATATTTCATAGGCCTATAAAGGTCTATAAAATATGTCAAATCTCTTTTAGTTGCAAGAATCAGAAAACCAACTTGAACCTCTTTAGGCACTATTCCATTGGACCTCAGTTGCAAATTCAGAGATAAAAATGCTGAAGAGCTTTAAACCCCAAGTACAGGACCCTTCTGAGCCAGGGAGTTATGGGTGACAGCGTGGATGAAGAGAAAATGCCTTGGTCTGTGAAGCAGAAACTTAGGGTCCCGGTGCAATTCTGATCCTAAGTACCACCGTGACCTTGCGGAAGCCTCTTCAACTGATTTCTTATTGACAAACCAAGCATTTTGGACCAGACCACCTTTTCCCATTGTCCAACAAGTCACTGCCTCAGAAATACTTTAAGCTTTTGCTTCTAAGGAGGCAGAAAAAAATGACAGAACTTTAAAATGGCCGTTTCTAGTCTCACCATCAAATGACACACTTAAAAAAAAACTCAGTGTTTAGTATCACCCTTCGTGTTAAACACACACACACACACACACACACGATTGTGATGTTTTCAATTCTAAAGAAATGCTAAATTAAATAACTCACATTTAGATAATTCATCTTTGATTCTGAAGCTCACTCAGAACCATCCAAATTCAATACAGCACATAACCTCCCCCATTTATCAGATTTAAGACCTGAACTTTTGATGCATCGCCTGCAAAGTTTAACCCTCCCCTCTCCGAAACTGAAACATGTCCGAAGAGCAAACACAGACTTAAAAACGTAAAAAAAAAAAAAAAAAAATTACAGCTTTAAATAAGAAATAAATTGTGTGCTTGTAAAATCCTATCTTTGCAATCCAGTGCTTGGTATTAACAGCCTGTAGCAAGCAAGGTTCAGGCACAAAACGTCAAACATAATGGAATGTGCACTTCCTCATTCCCCCTCTCCTAGAGTAGCGCCTTCTGACCTCCACAGCTCCATCTTGTGCAGGGGCCCAGGAGGAGCTTCTGCCAGGAGACAGATGCCAATGAAGTCCCTGGTGGTGTCCCCACTTGTGACCTCAGGTTTTGCCTGACCAGTACAGTGTTGTGAAACAATATGTTTTGTTGTTGTGACACTTTAGTGACATAGCTCATAATATGGAACTGGTGATGAAAAGGGAGAGCATAGGGAATGATAATTAAAATATAGAGATTGCTATTTCCAGCTCTTTTCAAAGAAATTATAAGAAGGGGAAATGAGAGTGGATCAAAAAGTTGTAGAGGAAATAGCCCTGGGAACTTGAAAGAGAAGACAATAGAAAAGGACCCTTATGATCACATCCCCTACTAGGTGCCCTTCATAAAAACATATCCAGGCTTTCACAGCAGTTATGGTTTGCAATAGAGAATAACATGCAACATCCCCAGCCTTTATCACAATAAATTTTTAAAAAGCAAGCATTCTTAAAGCAAATATACAAAGAAAGGGAAAAAAGTACATGAGAGACCATTTTAGAACAGGTGAAGGAGCGTATAATCTGAAGTAGTTAAGAGCACGGATTCTGTCCATTTCCACCTCTTCTTATTTTTTTGGACATGTTATTTACATTCTCTAAGCTTATTTACATATCTCTAAGTTTATCTATAAATTGGAGAGGATATTAACACCTATCTCACAAGTTTGTTCTTAAGATATTTCATTCAAAGTGTGTAGGTAGCTCTGAGCCAAGCACATGGTACAACATGTTTAATAAACATTATTGCTGCTGTTCTTATTTCCATAGGATCAACCATTGTAGCAGAAATTCATATTGTGTCTCCAATATCCATTATCCTATTCTTCTCTTTAAATGAAACCCAATTTTGTATAGGTGTTTATTCCTCAGGGAGTGTGACCCTCTCTCCAGCTCAGGGTAACTCCTGACAAACCCAAGACAATTCCAATGATCTCACTCCCCTGCCAGTGATTGTGTCAGACAAAGGCAAGGAGACATGACGTGGCCAATGAAACATGAGGGAAGTCTGCCAAGGCGGGTTTCTGGGAAAGGTTTCATTGTTTTTTAAAAGGGATACTTGGGACAAAATGACCTTTCATACATTGGATGCTGTGTCCAGATGTAAAGTTTGGAACTGTGGGAGCATCTTGTGACCCTGAGGGGAGTTACTTCTAAGGACGTCAGGAGGAGAGAGGTAGGAGGATGTTCCTAATGAGAGCATGGAACAGCTGAATTAGCCAACAGTGTAAGAATTATCTCCTCTGGATTTCTTAAGATCAAAAGTAAATTTCCTTGTTGTTTCAGCCAGTTGAGTCAGTCTTTTCCTTACACATGAAGGTATCCTAATTGATAGAACCAAAGCACAAAAACAGAAACCAGGGAAGAATGCATCTCCTGACCTCAATGTTGCCTCTGGTTACCTCTAAAGACAACAGTTATCTATTCCCTGAGAATGTTAATTGTTCTCCCACTTTCTCCCTTCTAGTCTCTCCAGTTACCCATTAAGGACACAACAAAAGAATCACGAGAAGTCTAACCCCCAGCACTTTGGAAAAGCTGACCACATGAAGGACTATGGTTCCCGGCCTACCCTCTTTCTTCTACACAGGCAGCCATCACCTCCCTCCTGACTCCTGACCAGCTCTGGAAAGCAGTGATTGTGCAACGGGAGAAGCACAGCAGCTTCAGAGTGAATGAGGTAGGGGAGGAGAGACCTGGAGCAGAAGTGCCTGCAGCCAGGGAAGAAGAGGCAGAGGAA
Organism: Aethalodelphis obliquidens; assembly: GCF_003676395.1. Classification (NCBI taxonomy): domain Eukaryota; kingdom Metazoa; phylum Chordata; class Mammalia; order Artiodactyla; family Delphinidae; genus Aethalodelphis; species Aethalodelphis obliquidens. The sequence continues at coordinate 60,092,573 of NW_020837949.1, forward strand.
CAAGTACAGGGTGATGTTATCAAAGGGCCTCCTCACCCACTAACAGGATTACCTGTGGTCCTTTCTCAAACCTAAAGTAGAGCAAAGACTTAGAACCATTCAGGGCTCAGGAACACCAGCTTATCTCCCCATTCAGGAAGGATTTCGCAAAGAAATGCATGCCAATGCAATGCAATGCAATGCTGGCTTGAAAACTGAGTTTTAGTCTACATCTCTGAGTGGAAGTTTATTGGCCATTTTTCTTTTTGAATTCACATAAGCTTGGGTATACCTAGCTGTCTGCCTGAAACATCTAACCACAGGAGAGAGTGTGTTTTTCCTACAGGTTGGATTCTCAGAGTAATTTCCACAATTTCTTTCTGGCTTTGAGGTGGTATTCCAAGGACCATTATAGCTTGTGTCAGCTTGAACTTGTTTTTCTTGCTCTTGAAATTGCTAAATCAATTTCATTGCCAGACATGGTGAAGGTTGGTTGGTTGGCCGGTTGTTTTTCGCTTATTCTACACACCTCAGCTCCCAAACCCCAGATATGAGCTCTAAACACGTAACTAAAATAAGACTGGGTTTCTTAGTCCCTCTCTCTTTCTCTGTCTGACTTGAAGGCAATTGTCCAGTTACCTTAACAAAGAAATAAAAAAGGAAGATAAAACCACCAACCAAAAAAAAAAGAAACACAAAAAAGAAACCCCCATAAACCTTTCATCAAAAATCGAATTCAAAAGCATGAAGGGATAATGCAGAATTTTAAATATCTTTTCTTTCTTTTAAAAATATAACACAAAAGACATTTTCCCTGTCATAAATTAAGGCAATTCAGAAGTATATTGACTCAAAAGTGAAAGTTCTTCACTACAGTGCCCCATTTCCCCATCTTACCCTTTTCTGTAGAGGTAACTACTATTAAGAGTTGAATATACATCTTTCCAGATATTTCTCTTTACATTTAAGTAGATAAATGTCAGCTGGGAATTGTTTAGCAGTGGAAGAAGTGAGGGGGTAGTCATAGGAGTATTCTTTACTCAAGTTTAGTGAGTATTGATAAAGTTAACGAGACCTTTAAAGAGACAGAGTTACTACAAGGGGAGAAGACAACCAAGGAATGACTTGCATTTTTTAAACTACAAATGTTAAGACCGGCAAAAGCAAGGAAGGGATTTGACCAAAGAAAAGGAGGACTCTTGGTAAAAGCGGCACCATGCATAATGCATTCTCCATGCTCTGGTTGTTTATGGTAACGGCATTCTAATGAGATAACCACATACAAACGCATGAATAGTAATTAGAAGAGAGAGGCGGCTACAGACCCCAAGTAGGTTTACTCTGATGGGCAGTCTCAGGAGGAGTTTGCAAGTGGTTTGTACCATGCACAAAAAATAATGTCAGGAGAGAAAAGGACACAATGATTCCAACAGGGCTGACACAGGTCACAGGTCTGCCTGCTCTAGTGAGCTTCTGGGCACCGCTGACTTGTCGTGTTGTCCCCCTGCTCCCCGACGTGGCTCAGAGCTGGCATGAAGTCAAACACCAGGTCGTTGCACAAGAATATATTTTGGCAAAAGAATATATTTTGAACATCCTGACAAAGACAATGGGGACACAGAGAGATGAGAAAGATATATCTGTGTTTACTACGTTGAACTTGGAAGTTTCATTTCCATTGGAGTAAATGGATTCCCTTCATGATTTTGCCTGGTCCAAACTTCCTCTAAGTAAGGTAAAGGTTTCAACATTTGGCAGCTCAAAGTGTAATGATCACCGGTAAGGACATTTCTTAGCTATACAAATGATAAAATTATTCTTACTTGAAAACTGTGGTAAGTTGTTTGTTTTGAGATCTTTGAAGCAAAGCTGCTGTGTGATTCATGGCCTTATTTCTGACTAGTATGGAATGATAGAGGGCATGGTCTTTCAGGATAGAAGAAACCAAGAGCTGAGGCTACTTCCCTTTCCTCCCCCTCCCATCCTTTATCTAAGAGGGATGGGAGGAGGGGGTGCTCAGTGGTCCACTAAGATGTTCATGTTTTCCCACTACAAAATGAGCATCTTTTCCAAAGGTCTGGGTTCCAAGTGACTTCTTTCTCCCCAGAGAAATTTGCCCTGGAGTCTGTGGCTAACTCATACATCTTTTCACATAATGAGTTGGCAGACAGTCCTTAAGAGTTTTCTGGCAAGTCTGAGAGCTGGGAGATAATTTAGATTTACTGTTCAGATTTACTATCAGATTATTTAGATTTACGGTTTGTCTACAATTATATTCAGGGTAGCTATGACTCCAGGATTCCTGTATACCTTTTAGAAACTGACACTGCTCTGGCCAAATTTGGATACCTTATTATGAGTATAATATTTTTTTTTCAAGTCATTTCTTATATGTCTTCAAGTTATCATCCTCCACTCTAAAAAGAAATGAGAATAGATTTTAATTTTCTCCTAACCAAAATGTCTTCTGCTCCCTGAGTATAGTTCTTTACTGTTCGATAGCACCAGAAATGGACAGTTTTTTTACTTCCTTTTCCTCCACTTCGATGATTTACATGTTATAAAGGATATAGGTTGAATGCTTACCCCCAACTCCTCACTCCCCTTCCCAATACCCTCTGTGATAAAGGCACCAACATGACTAGAAATAAAACCTGCCTGAGCTTTACAGTCTTCGTTTAACAGACTTTTCTGGGAGTGGTAAGAGAAGTTTTCTTCTGATATATATTTGATGATGGAACTAACAGTAAACTAAAATTCATTACATATTCAGGAAACCTGACTTAAGCTAAAAACAAATCTTAATAGGAAAATCTTGGCACTCAAACTTTATAAATTACAGGAATTAAGGAATATAAAAATTAAAGAATATAATCATTCCTTAACAATTACTTAATCTCCGAAATTTCATTTTGACCTCTGAACTTGTTAGTCACTCACTGCGCCCATAATTTCTTTGCAAATAAAAATTTCCACGTTGCTGAAAACTCTATACTATAATCAGTCAATGTTTATAACTTATTGATGTGACAAGAGGATAGAAAAATTGCTATGAATGTGATTCTCTCTGAAGACTAAAGACTGAAATTGCTCAAGGAAATGGATCAAAATTTTCCTTCATTGGAGTTAATATATGATGAAATATACAAACATGAACATTTTCCAGTTAGTTGCAATGAAGTTAACATTTTTAGATCGATGGAGAAGAGACAGCTGTAAACTAGAAACCAGTGAGGAAAGAGAAATTAACACTGAGACATGACAATAAATGAGGAAATTGACAATTTCATGAAGAGTCAGGGAAGTGGCCGAAACTGTCCAACTTCAGTTCCAAGCATGGTTCACAGGAGACAGTGGCTGCTCCTGTAACTCCTCCAGGGCTGTCCTGATCGAATGGGACAACCAGCAGAGGGAAGTGTCACTGCCACTAGCAAGCTAATTCCTCATCAGGAGCTAAGAGGAAGAAGGAGCAGAAAGAGAGGCACTGTCCCTGGAAATCTCCATATCAAGGAGCTGTTGCATTCTAATTGCTTACCCTCCAGATCTAGCCCCCATGTTGGAAGTGAGCAGTATTCCTTTTGGAAATACATCACCAGGGGGTCAGTTTCTTAAAGGACCTAACTCCCATGTGAGATGTGCTAAACAGCCTATGACTGTAATAAATCGAGGGGAGATAAGGAAAGCAGTCAAAAGCGTGGCAACTGAGGTTCGGGGGGAAGATGGCGGAAGAGTAAGACGTGGCGATCACCTTCCTCCCCACAGATACACCAGAAATACATCTACACGTGGAACAACTCCTACAGAACACCTACTGAACGCTGGCAGAAGACCTCAGACCTCCCAAAAGGCAAGAAACTCCCCATGTACCTGGGTAGGGCAAAAGAAAAAAGAATAAACAGAGACAAAAGAATAGGGATGGGACCTGCACCAGTGGGAGGGAGCTGTGAAGGAGGAAAGGTTTCCACACACTAGGAAGCCCCTTCGCGGGCGGAGACTGCGGGTGGCGGAGGGGGAAGCTTCGGAGCCGCGGAGGAGAGCACAGCAACAGGGGTGCGGAGGGCAAAGCGGGGAGATTCCCGCACAGAGGATCGGTGCCGACCAGCACTCACCAGCCCGAGAGGCTTGTCTACTCACCCACCGGGAAGGGCGGGGCTGGGAGCTGAGGCTCGGGCTTCGGTCGGAGCGCAGGGAAAGGATTGGTGGCGTGAGCACAGCCTGCAGGGGGTTAGTGCACCACGGCTAGATGGGAGGGAGTCCGGGGAAAAGTCTGGACCTGCTGAAGAGGCAAGAGACTTTTTCTTTCCTCTTCGTTTCCTGGTGCGCGAGGAGAGGGGATTAAGAGCGCTGCTCAAAGGAGCTCCAGAGACGGGTATGAGCCGCGGCTAACAGCATGGACCCCAGAGACGGGCATTACACGCTAATGCTGCTGCTGCAGCCACCAAGAAGCCTGTGTGTGAGCACAGGTCACTAGCCACACACCCCGCTCCCAGGGAGCCTGTGCAGCCCGCCACTGCCAGGGTCCCGGGATTCACGGACAACTTCCCCGGGAGAATGCACAGCGCACCTCAGGCTGGTGCAACTTCACGCCGGCCTCTGCCGCCACAGGCTCGCCCCGCACCGTGCCCCTCCTTCCCCATGGCCTGAGTGAGCCAGAGCCCCCGAATCAGCGGCTCCTTTAACCCTCTCAGTTCTGAGCGAAGAACAGACGCCCTCCAGGACCTGCACGCAGAGGCGGGGCCAAATCCAAAGCTGAGCCCCGGGAGCTGTGAGAACAAAGAAGAGAAAGGGAAATCTCTCCCAGCAGCCTCAGGAGCAGCGGATTAAACCTCCACAATCAACTTGATGTACCCTGCATCTGTGGAATACTTGAATAGACAACGAATCATCCCAAATTGAGGAGGTGGACTTTGAGAGCAAGATTTATTACATTTTCCCCTTTTCCTCTTTTTGTCAAGAGTGTGTATGTGTATGCTTCTGTGTGAGATTTTGTCTGTATAGCTTTGCTTTCACCATTTGTCCTAGGGTTCTACCTGTCCGTTTTTTTCTTAATTTTTTCTTAATAATTATTTTTTATTTTAGTAACTTTATTTTATCTTACTTTATTTTCTTTTATCCTCTTTCTTTCCTTCTTTCCTTCCTTCTTCCCTCCCTCCCTTCCTTCCTTCCTTCCTTTCTCTCTCTCTCTCTTTCTGCTTTTTCTCCCTTTTATTCTCAGCCGTGTGGATGAAAGGCTCTTGGTGCTGCAGCCAGGAGTCAGTGCTGTGCCTCTGAGGTGGGAGAGCCAACTTCAGGACACTGGTCCACAAGAGACCTCCCAGCTCCACATGATATCAAACCGTGAAAATCTCCCAGGGATCTCCATCTCAACACCAACACCCAGCTTCACTCAACGACCTGCAAGCTACAGTGCTGGACACTCTATGCCAAACAACTAGCAAGACAGGAACACAACCCCACCCATTAGCAGAGAGGCTGCCCAAAATCATAATAAGTCAACAGACACCCCAAAACACACCACCAGACGTGGACCTGCCCACCAGAAAGACAAGATCCAGCCTCATCCACCAGAACACAGGCACTAGTCCCCCCCACAAGGAAGCCTACACAACCCACTGAACTAAATTTAGTCCCCACTGGGGACAGACACCAAAAACAACAGGAACTACAAACCTACAGCCTGAAAAAAGGAGACCCCAAACACAGTAAGATAAGCAAAATGAGAAGACAGAAAAACACACAGCAGATGAAGAAGCAAGGTAAAAATCCACCAGACCTAACAAATGAAGAGGAAATAGGCAGTCAACATGAAAATAATTCAGAAAGATGATGGTAAAGATGATCCAAAATCGTGGAAATAGAGAAAATGCAAGAAACATTTAACAAGGACCTAGAAGAACTAAAGATGAAACAAGCAATGATGAACAACACAATAAATTAAAAATATTCTAGAAGGGAACAATAGCAGAATAACTGAGGCAGAAGAACGAGTAAGTGACCTGGAAGATAAAATAGTGGAAATAACTACTGCAGAGCAGAATAAAGAAAAAAGAATGAAAAGAACTGAGGACAGTCTCAGAGACCTCTGGGACAACATTAAACACACCAACATTCGAATTATAGAGGTTCCAGAAGAAGAAGAGAAAAAGAAAGGGACTGAGAAAAATATTTGAAGAGATTATAGTTGAAAAATTCCCTAATATGGGAAAGGAAATCGTTAATCAAGTCCAGGAAGCACAGAGAATCCCATACAGGATAAATCTAAGGAGAAACACACCAAGACACATATTAATCAAACTGTCAAAAATGAAAAACAAAGAAAACATATTAAAAGCAAAAGTGAAAAACAACAAATAACACACAAGGGAATCCCCATAAGGTTAACAGCTGATCTCTCAGCAGAAACTCTGCAAGACAGAAGGGAGTGGCAGGACATATTTAAAGTGATGAAGGAGAAAAACCTACAACCAAGATTACTCTACCCAGCAAGGATCTCATTCAGATTTGATGGAGAATTTAAAACCTTTAAGACAAGCAAAAGCTGAGAGAATTCAGCACCACCAAACCAGCTTTACAACAAATGCTAAAGGAACTTCTCTAGGCAAGAAACACAAGAGAAGGAAAAGACCTACAATAACAAACCCAAAACAATTAAGAAAATGGGAACAGGAACATAGATATCGATAATTACCTTAAATGTAAATGGATTAAATGCTCCCACCAAAAGACACAGACTGGCTGAATGGATACAAAAACAAGACCCATATATATGCTGTCTACAAGAGACCAATTCAGACCTAGAGACACATACAGACTGAAAGTGAGGGGATGGAAAAAGATATTCCATGCAAATGGAAATCAAAAGAAAGCTGGAGTAGCAATTCTCATATCAGACAAAATAAACTTTAAAATAAAGACTATTAGAAGAGACAAAGAAAGACACTACATAATGATCAAGGGATCGATCCGAGAAGAAGTTATAACAATTGTTAATATTTATGCACCCAACACAGGAGCACCTCAATACATAAGGCAAATACTAACAGCCATAAAAGGGGAAATCAACAGTAACACATTCATAGTAGGGGACTTTAACACCCCACTTTCACCAAGGGAAAGATCATCCAAAATGAAAATAAAAAAGGAAACACAAGCTTTAAATGATACATTAGACAAGATGGACTTAACTGATATTTATAGGACATTCCATCCAAAAACAACAGAATACACATTTTTCTCAAGTGCTCATGGACACTGTCCAGGATAGATCATATCTTGGGCACAAATCAAGCCTTGGTAAACTTAAAAAAACTGAAATTGTGTCAAGTATCTTTTCCGACCACAACGCTATGAGACTAGATATCAATTACAGGAAAAGATCTGTAAAAAATACAAACACATGGAGGCTAAACAATACACTACTTAATAACGAAGTGATCACTGAAGAAATCAGAGAGGAAATCAAAAAATACTGAGAAACAAATGACAATGGAGACACGACAATCCAAAACCTATGGAAGGCAGCAAAAGCAGTTTTAAGAGGGAAGATTATAGCAATACAATCCTACCTTAAGAAAGAGGAAACATCTCAAATAAACAACCTAACCTTGCACCTAAAGCAATTAGAGAAAGAAGAACAAAAAACCCCCAAAGTTATCGGAAGGAAAGAAATCATAAAGATCAGATCAGAAATAAATGAAAAAGAAATGAAGGAAACAATAGCAAAGATCAATAAAAGTAAAAGCTAGTTATTTGAGAAGATAAACAAAATTGATAAACCATTAGCCAGACTCCTCAAGAAAAAAAGGGAGAAGACTCAAATCAATAGAATTAGAAATGAAAAAGGGGAAGTAACAACTGACACTGCAGAAATACAAGAGATCATGAGACATTACTACAAGCAACTCTATGCCAATAAACTGGACAACCTGGAAGAAATGGACAAATTCCTAGAAACACACAACCTGCCAAGAATGAATCAGGAAGAAATAGAAAATATGAACAGACCAATCACAAGCACTGAAATTGAAACTGTGATTAAAAATCTTCCAACAAACAAAAGCCCGGGACCAGATGGCTTCACGGGCGAATTCTATCAAACATTTGGAGAAGAGGTAACACCTATCCTTCTCAAACTCTTCCAAAATATAGCAGAGGGAGGAACACTCCCAAACTCATTCTACGAGGCCACCATCACCCTGATACCAAAACCAGACAAGGATGTCACAAAGAAAGAAAACTAGAGGCCAATATCACTGATGAACATAGATGCAAAAATCCTCAAAAAATACTAGCAAACAGAATCCAACAGCACATTAAGAGGATCATACACCATGATCAAGTGGGGTTTATTCCAGGAATGCAAGGATTCTTCAATATACACAAATCAATCAATGTGATACACCGTATTAACAAATTGAAGGAGAAAAACCTTATGGTCATCTCTGTAGATGCAGAGAAGAATTTCGACAAAATTCAACACCCATTTATGATAAAAAAAAAACCCTGCAGAAAGTAGGCATAGAGGGAACTTTCCTCAACATAATAAAGGCCATATATGACAAACCCACAGCCAACATCGTCCTCAATGGTGAAAAACTGAAAGCATTTCCACTAAGATCAGGAACAAGACAAGGTTGCCCACTCTCACCACTCTTATTCAACATAGTTTTGGAAGTTGTAGCCACAGCAATCAGAGAAGGAAAAGAAATAAAAGGAATACAAATTGGAAAAGAAGAAGTAAAACTGTCACTGCTTGCAGATGACATGATACTATACATAGAGAATCCTAAAGATGTTACCAGAAAACTACAAGAGCTAATCAATGAATTTGGTAAAGTAGCAGGATACAAAATTAATGCACAGAAATCTCTGGCATTCTTATGCACTAATGATGAAAAATGTGAAAGTGAAATCAAGAAAACACTCCCATTTACCACTGCAACACAAAGAATAATATACCCAGGAATAAACCTACCTAAGGAAAAAAAGACCTGTATGCAGAAAACTATAAGACACTGATGAAAGAAATTAAAGATGATACGAAGAGATGGAGAATTATACCATGCTCCTGGATTGGAAGAATCAACATTGTGAAATTGACTATACTACCAAAAGCAATCTACAGATTCAATGCAATCCCTATCAAACTACCACTGGTATTTTTCACAGAACTAGAGCAAAAAATTTCACAATTTGTATGGAAACACAAAGGACCCTGAATAGCCAAAGCAATCTTGAGAACAAAAAATGGAGCTGGAGGAATCAGCCTCCCTGACTTCAGACTATACTATGAAGCTACAGTAATCAAGATGACATGGTTCTGGCACAAAAACAGAAATATAGATCAATGGAACAGGAGAGAAAGTCCAGAGATAAACCCACACACATATGGTCACCTTATCTTTGATAAAGGAGGCAGGAATGTACAGTGGAGAAAGGACAGCCTCTTCAATAAGTGGTGCTGGGAAAACTGGACAGGTACATATAAAAGTATGAGATTAGAACACTCCCTAACACCATACACAAAAATAAGCTCAAAATAGATTAAAGACCTAGATGTAAGGCCAGAAACTATCAAACTCTTAGAGGAAAACATAGGCAGAACACTCTATGATAAATCACAGCAAGATCCTTTTTGACCCACCTCCTAGAGAAATGGAAATAAAAACAAAAATAAACAAATGGGACCTAATGAAACTTCAAAGCTTTTGCACAGCAAAGGAAACCATAAACAAGACCAAAAGACAACCCTCAGAATGGGAGAAAATATTTGCAAATGAAGCAACTGACAAAGGATTAATGTCCAAAACTTACAAGCAGCTCACGCAGCTCAATATCAAAAAATCAAACAACCCAATCCAAAAATGGGCAGAAGATCTAAATAGACATTTCTCCAAAGAAGATATACAGAGTGCCAACAAACACATGAGAGAATGCTCAACATCATTAATCGTTAGAGAAATGCAAATCAAAACTACAATGAGATATCATCTCACACCAGTCAGAATGGCCATCATCAAAAAATCTAGAAACAATAAATGCTGGAGAGGGTGTGGAGAAAAGAGAACACTCTTGCACTGCTGGTGGGAATGTGAATTGGTACAGCCACTATGGAGAACAGTATGGAGGTTCCTTAAAAATCTACAAATAGAACTACCATATGACCCAGCAATCCCACCACTGAGCATATACCCTGAGAAAACCATAATTCAAAAAAGTCATGTACCAAAATGTTCATTGCAGCTCTATTTACAATAGCCAGGAGATGGCAACAACCTAAGTGTCCATCATCGGATGAATGGATAAAGAAGATGTGGCACATATATACAATGGAATATTACTCAGCCATAAAAAGAAAGGAAATTGAGTTATTTGTAGTGAGGTGGATGGACCTAGAGTCTGTCATACAGAGTGAAGTAAGTCAGAAAGAGCAAGACAAATACCATATGCTAACACATATATATGGAATCTAAGGGGAAAAAAAAAAAAGGTTCTGATGAATCTAGGGCCAGGACAGGAATAATGGCGCAGACGTAGAGAATGGAGTTGAGTATGTGGGGAGGGGGAAGGGTAACCTGGGACGAAGTGAGAGAGTGACATGGACATATATACACTACCAAATGTAAAATAGCTAGTGTGAGCAGCTGCATAGCACAGGGAGATCAGCTGGGTGCTTTGTGCCCACCTAGAGGGGTGGGATAGGGAGGGTGGGAGGCAGACGCAAGAGGGAGGAGATATGGGAATATATGTATATGTATAGCTGATTCACTTTGTTATACAGCAGAAACTAACACAACAATGTAAAGCAATTATACTCCATTAAGGATGTTAAAATTTTTTTAATTAAAAAAACCCTCCATAATTTTACTGTTTTAATTTTTAAAATTTAAATATGCCTATCAAGCATATTCGGTGATATTTAAGTGATAAAAATTTGCACCCAATTGACTATGATTATTCACTTCTTAATGTTGATCCTTGACAATGGACTTCACAAATTATAGTTTATTTACTATGCTCAGAGCAGGGATCCCTACAAGTAATTCCATTTTGCATGAAAATGTTTACTATTCTTTAAAGAAGGTAGGACAAGGGAGAAAAACTCCTAGATTAATATGATTCTCTGATTCACTTTTTAAAGGGAAATTTTCCCAAATTTACGCTTTCTTTCCACACCAAGTTAGACTTTTACAAAGTTAATACTCTTAAGTGCAAAGTTTTAAGTAATTTGGAAATGAACATGATATGAGTGGATGGCAATGTTTTAAATAGAAATCCTCAACCTAGAATTTTTAAGTTGTCCAATATATACTAGCTGAATTAAGAGCAAGCAAACCTTTCTATGCTGTGTTGTGTGCAGACGGGTATATTTGACTGAGAACATAGACATAATGTGATTCTTCTTAATGAGCCAAGGAGGGGAATATGGCCTAAGACCTTCCTGCCAGTCTTTCCTGTGCTCCTTTATATATAAGCTTGTACCCAAAAGAATGTCCATGTACTATTTACAAATGGACTTCGTCTATATGACTAGCAGAAGGAGTACCTTCCACACTGACATTACATTTCATAAGTCTTAATGGAAGGACACTGGCATTTCTTTTGAGTAGCACTGGGATGTTGCCACTGTGCCTCCTTATTTTTTTTTGCGGTACGTGGGCCTCTCACTGTCGTGGCCTCTCCCGTTGCGGAGCACAGGCTCCAGACGCGCAGGCTCAGAGGCCATGGCTCACGGGCCCAGCCGCTCCGTAGCATGTGGGATCCTCCCGGACCGGGGCACGAACCCGCGTCCCCTGCATCAGCAGGCGGACTCTCAACCACTGCGCCACCAGGGGAAGCCCCGCCACTGTGCCTCTTTGGTTTATCTAGTGAGAGAACCAGGCTAAATCTATGAGTTTCCTCCTCATTAAGCCCCAGAAAGACTTTTAAGGTGTTTCTTCTCAATCTTGACACTTAACTCACCCATATAGGCTCAGCCCAAAGAATTTAGCAAGAGGTAGATTGCTCAAATCTCTCTCAATCAGGAGCGATTTTGTCCGCCAGAGAATATTTAGCAATGTCTGTAGAAAAAACTGAGGAGGGGGAGTGCTACTGACATCTAGGGATAGAAACTGGGGGTACTGCTACACATCTTACAGGGCACAGGACAGCTCCCACCACGATGAGTTAGCAGGCCTGAAATGTCAGTAGTACAGAGGTTAAGCTAGCTTGATGTAGACCGAATGCGGGGGAGAAATGTCAATACAATACCACACTACCTCACATAACTAAGGAAAAATAATTTAACGCAGATTCTACTTGTCCAGATACACAGACGGCTCTCCTCCTGCCATACTGGGTGAGTACTTAAAAGGATGTTGGGCACTTAAAATGCTGTGATAACTTCTTTTAATGACCTCATATTTTGAAGGGAAACATCCCCAAATGAAGGTACAATTTAAAAAATCCATTAGCATCTTTGTAGTAAATGTCTTCATTACCACGCCATACAGAGGAGTCATGGTGAGAGCCTGTTTTAAAAAGCAGTGGTTGCTTTGTTTTAAGAAAAATTGCCAACACAACAAAACAATGTCTCATTTTTTTCTACCATGACTTGGCAATGATTTCTTCTACTCTAAGGCCAAACATCTTCTCTAAAATATTCAAAGCACAGAAGGTAATTTATGACTATAAAATATCTCTGCTGTCTCTAAAGTTTAGCTTTTGAAGCTACCTTGTTTAAAATCTTTTGTTGCTGTTGCTCTTCACACCAAATTAGAATGAGTTGCCCACTGACTGTCTTTAAGCTAATGGTAACCTTGGTTCTGACATATAGGTTCACAAATAGGTTAAAATAATGTGTCATACCCATATGGACATATGTCCAACTGATTTTTTTAGCTTTAATATTTAAATTATAAACATAGCATATAAACACATTTATTAGAAAGATTCAAACATCACCAAATACATAGCGGAAAAGTGAAAATCCATCCCCAAATCTCATGCTCTACCTTATATATAGCATGTTAGGCAGTTTGATGAGTTTATAATTTTTCATTTCTACAATAATTTTTGAATAGGGAATATATGCAAATAGTTCAAAATTCAGAAGTTACCAAGGAGTTTACAGGAAAAATTGTCTCTTTCCTTCTGTGTTTCCAGCAACTAAATTCCCCTCCCTTGAAGCAAATCCTGCTAAGAGTACATATATTTGTGATATGTATCCTTCACATAGTATTTTATGCATTTATGGACATATATGTTTATAATGTGAAACTACCATTTATTGTTAACTACATGTCCAAACTGATAAGATCTTTACATATATTATCTCATTTAATCCTTGTATCAAACCTGAGGGGTAGAAAATACTTAATTTAAATATTTAAGAATTATGATATTATGAAACATAAAATTGTATAGGTCAAAAATGGTCAAATATCAACAAGTCATATAATTGGACCTAATATTAGGAAGTGGGAGATTTCCATTTTTTGCAGCAAGGAAGATACCCTGAGAACTTCCCCTCAACAAAACGAACTGTGCGTAGCTGAGTTTTCAATAAGAGGAAATCCCCAGAAGGCAAGTACAAGTTTGGAAATGAAAACAGCAAGAAACCCTGGGAGGTTAGAGGTATAACATCCAGGAAAGACCATGAGATAAAGCCTTTGAGCTCATAGAGAAAATGGAGGGTTCACAGGACATGGAATTGAAATTCTTATAAAAAGCAGGGACCTTTGAGTCACTACATCCTCAGTTAAAGGGAAATTTAGGAAGACAAATCTGCCCTTCAGCACAGATAGGCAAGGAAAGAACTTGTCTTCCTTTGCCTTGGCTCCGGGTAGAGGAAACAAAAAGGGCTTCCCTAAGAGTTCATTACACTTGGGGGCATTGTTTCCCTAGAGTTTGCAATTCTAATCGATGCTACCATGTAGAGTATAAGATTCCAGCTAAGGAAGTAGCATGAAAGGGGTTTGGGCTAGGAATATGTCTGATAGATCTGTCAGAAACAAATGTACAACTGTTTGAGAGAGAAACCTCTTCAGCTCAGACCAGAAAAGATTCCCACAGGCAAAGTCCCACTTATCATGAAATAAATAGAAACAGAATAACAAGACACAAGGGGAAAAAGAGATTTAAGATTTAAGACAACAAATAGAACTTCTAGACTTGAAATATATGATCATTGAAATTAAAGTCTCAATGGGAAAGTCAAACAGCAGTTCAGAAAAAACACAGAAAATCATTGAAATCAAAGATGTAGCAGAGAAAAGATAAAAACAGGGAAAATGTAAAAGGGTTTAAGACATGGAGGAGAGAAAGAGAAGGCTCACTATGTGTCTAAAATCAATTTTAGATCAAAAGAAGAGTCAGTATTTAAAGAAATATTAGCTGAGAATCTCCAGAATTGATGAAAGACAGGAATATTCATGCTCAGAAAATGTGAGTCCCAAGCAGAACAGAACCCTACATTGCATCTTAGTGAAAATGCTGAAGATGAAAGACAAAGACCTTAAAAACAGCCTGTAATTGATTGGGATTGACAAATACACATTACTATATATAAAATAGATAACTAATAAGGACCTACTCTATAGCACAGGGAACTCTTCTCAATATTCTGTAATGACCTATATGGGAAAAGAATCTAAAAAAGAGTGAGTATATGTATATGTATGAATGATACACTTTGCTGTACAGCAGAAACTAGCACAACATTTTAAATCAACTATACTCCAATAAAATTTTTAAAAAATACACGCAGGAAAACCAAACCAAACCCCAAAATCAGCCAGTAAAACAACAGAGAAGCTTTATATGAGATTACAAATCCAGTAGCCAGCAGAGTTTTGAACTCACACCTTTCAGACTCCAAATCCCATGTACCTTGCAGTTGCTGTATTCTGCTCCCCAGCATTCCTAATTTCTGTTTTTCATCTCCTGCTATTACTCTCAGGCTACATGAAATGGCTTTATAAATATTTACTCTGTTCTAACAGCTTTTATAGCTTTTACTGTCTGCTTTTAAAATTTTAAACATGTCATTCATTCAACAAATATTTATTCAGCAACTACTGTGTGCAAGGCACTATTCTAGGATAAAAAACAGACACCACCTCGATAAAACAAATTAAAAGGTCGACAAACACCAGTCTTGATATTAGGATGCACTGATAACAGCTTAAAGGCTTGCTAGCATAATTTCTGACTGGTCATGCACTGAACTGATCATTAAATACCTTGCATACCATCTTGGATGTATCAGTTTTCACCAAAGTGTGGCGCTTTTTCTTGGAATGATCTCCTGAACTCTTATACACCCAGCCTGATAAATCCTATTTTTGGTGGGAATCGGGAGGTATAGAGACTAAGGTGGGAGGACTTCTGACTTTTTAGTGAGACGTACTTTAACTACTTCATTTCTTTTGGTGAAAACGGTTTCTCTTCTCCTCCTTCCACATTTATGTCACATATCAGGAACCCCTAGCTTATTCTGCAAAGATACATGAGGTTCTATTCCCATCTCTGCTCTTCTCAAATGTGGACAAAGAATGTCACCTGCTATTTCAGTAAACAAAGGATGTTGTGGCCATAAAGCCATCAGTCACTGCATCAGCCCCCCACCCCATGCACCCTGAGGGGAATTCAGGATGGACGAAAACATGATACTGGCCCTATAAAGTTAAGGAGCATATCAAAGGAATGATATCAATAAGCCCAGACTCTTGCATTTTCCTATACATAGAAAATCATTAAAATCATTAAACTGAGATGTCTGCTTTTTGTGATTAGCAGTAATCTTTTGATGTTCTACTACATGTTTCCCCACCCCCACCCCAGCTAAAACTCCTATATACCCTGGTTTCTCTCATACCTCTTGGGAACAGTTCCTCAGAGCTATCTGAGAGGCTGCTTCCCATGTTACAGTCCTCAGTAAAGCCAACTAATAAAACATAATTCTGAACTTTTAAGGTTGTGCATTGTTTTCAGTCGACAAAGCCATCTTGTCTTCGTACCATTAAAACAAAAACAAGAAAAAGGTTTACCCGAGATTTCAGTGTATGAACATCTAATTTGATCTTTAGCCACATGCTGCTTAGTCCAAAAACAACAGTGATTCTACCTATCCTTTAAAACATGCACCATGTTGAAAAAATAGGTTCAAGATGGCGGCGTAGAAGGACGTGCGCTCACTCCCTCTTGTGAGAGCACCGGAATCACAACTAACTGCTGAACAATCAACAACAGGAAGACACTGCAACTCACCAAAAAAGATACCACACATTCACAGACAAAGGAGAAGCCACAATGAGACAGTAGGAGGGTCGCAATCACAATAAAATCAAATCCCATAACTGCTGGGTGGGTGACTAACAGACTGGAGAACACTTATACCACAGAAGTCCACCCACTGGAGTGAAGGTTCTGAGCCTCACGTCAGGCTTCCAACCTGGGGGTTGGGCAACGGGAGGAGGAATTCCTAGAAAATCAGACTTTGGAGGCTAGCGGGATTTGACTGCAGGACTTTGACAGGACTGGGGGAAACAGAGACTCCACTCTCGGAGGGCACACAAAAAGTAGTG
The DNA here is from genome assembly GCF_003676395.1 of Aethalodelphis obliquidens. Classification (NCBI taxonomy): domain Eukaryota; kingdom Metazoa; phylum Chordata; class Mammalia; order Artiodactyla; family Delphinidae; genus Aethalodelphis; species Aethalodelphis obliquidens. The sequence goes on from NW_020837949.1 coordinate 60,109,117, forward strand.
TGTGCATCAAGATGAAGGGAAAGGAGCAGTGACCCCACAGGAGACGGAACCAGACCTAACTGCTAGTGTTGGAGGATCTCCTGAAGAGGCAGGGGGTGGCTGTGACTCACCGTGAGGACAAGAACACAGGCAGCAGCAGTCTGGGAAGTACACCTTGGCATGAGCCCTCGCAGAGTGCACCAAATTAACACCACCAAAGAGCCAGGTAGGCTCCAGTGTTGGGTCACCTTAGGCCAAACAACCAACAGGGAGGGAACCCAGCCCCACACATCTGCAGACAAGCGGATTAAAGTTTTGCTGCATTCTGCCCAACAGAGCAACAGCCAGCTCTACCCACCACCACTCCCTCCCATCAGGAAATGTGCACAATCCTCTTAGATAGCCTAATCCACCAGAAGGCAGACAGCAGAAGCAGGAAAAGTACAATCCTGCTGCCTGTGGAACAAAAACCACATTCACAGAAAGACAAGATGAAAAGGCAGAGGGCTATGTATCATATCAGATAAAGGAACAAGATAAAACCCCAGAAAAACAACTAAATGAAGTGGAGATAGCCAACCTTCCAGAAAAAGAATTCAGAATAATAATAGTGAAGATGATCCAGGACCACAGAAAAAAAATGGAGGCAAAGATCGAGAAGATGCAAGAAATGCTTAACAGAGACCTAGAAGAATTAAAAAACAAAGAAAGATGAACAATACAATAACTGAAATGAAAACTACACTAGAAAGAATCAATAGCAGAATAACTCGTGTTTGGTAATTGCAATCATTGTTGCTTTTATTTTGCTCATCCATTTACAATGCTTGGTTGTGCATTTTGCACAACTTGGTGTCAGTTTATCTCTTGTAAAAATAAAATGCAGTGTGTGTGTGTGTGAGAAAAAAGAAAGTTGTGAATATGTACTTATTTGGAATGATGTACAAAATATATTGTCTAATGAAATGAGGGAAAAAAATAGCAGAATAACTGAGGCAGAATAACGGATAAATGACCTGGTAGACAGAATGGTGGAATTCACTGCTGCAGAACAGAATAAAGAAAAAAGAATTAAAAGAAATGAAGACAGACTAAGAGACCACTGGGACAACATTAAATGCAACAACATTTGCATTATAGGGGTCCCAGAAGGAGAAGAGAGAGAGAAAGGACCCGAGAAAATATTTGAAGAGATTGTAGTCAAAAACTTCCCTAACATGGGAAAGGAAATAGCCACCCAAGTCCAAGAAGCACAGAGAATCCCATACAGGATAAACCGTAGGAGAAACACATTAAGACACATTGTAATCAAACTGACAAAAATTAAAGACAAGGAAAAATTACTGAAAGCAACAGGGGAAAAACAACAAATAATATACAAGGGAACTCCCATAAGGGTAATAGTCGATTTCTCAGCAGAAACTCTACAGACCAGAAGGGAGTGGCATGATATATTTAAAATGATGAAAGGGAAGAACCTGCAACCAAGATTACTCTACACAGCAAGGATCTCATTGAGATTCAATGGAGAAATCAAAAGCTTTATAGACAAGCAAAAGCTAAAAGAATTCAGCACCACCAAACCAGCTCTACAACAAATGCTAAAGGAACATCTCTAATTGGGAAACACAAGAGAAGAAAAGGACCTACAAAAACAAACTGGTAACAATTAAGAAAATGGTAATAGGAACATACATATTGATAATTACCTTAAACATAAGTGGATTAAATGCTCCAACCAAAAGACACAGGCTTGCTGAATGGATACAAAAACAAGACCCATATATATGCTGTCTACAAGAGACCCATTTCAGACCTAGGGACACATACAGACTGAAAGTGAAGGGATAGAAAAAGATATTCCATACAAATGGAAGTCAAAAGAAAGCTGGAGTAGCAATACTCATATCAGATAAAGTAGACATTAAAATAAAGAATGTTACAAGAGACAAGGAAGGACACTACATAATGATCAAGGGATCAAACCAAGAAGATATAACAATTATAATTATATATGCACCCAACATAGGAGCACCTCAATACACAAGGCAACTGCTAACAGCTATAAAAGAGGAAATCAACAGTAACACAAAAACAGCGGGGGACTTTAACACCTCACTTACACCAATGGACAGATCATCCAGACAGAAAATTAATCAGGAAACACAAGCTTTAAATGGCACAATAGACCAGGTAGATTTAATTGATATTTATAGGACATTCCATCCAAAATCAGCAGATTACACTTTCTTCTCAAGTGCACGTGGAACATTCTCAAGGATAGATCATACCTTGGGTCACAAATGAAGCCTCAGTAAATTTAAGAAAATTGAAAACATATCAAGCATCTTTTCTGACTGCAACACTATGAGATTAGAAATCAATTACAGGGGGAAAAAAAGGAAAAAACACAAACACATGGAGGCTAAACACTACATTACTAAATAACAAAGAGATCACTGAAGAAATCAAAGAGGAAATCAAAAAATACATAGAGGCAAATGACAATGAAATCACGATGATCCAAAACCTATGGGATGCAACAAAAGCAGTTCTAAGAGGGAAGTTGATAGCAATACAATCCTACCTTTAGAAACAAGAAAAATCTCAAATAAACCACATAACCTTACACCTAAAGCAATTAGAGAAAGAAGAACAAAAAACCCCCAAACTTAACAGAAGGAAAGAAATCATAAAGATCAGATCAGAAACAAATGAAAAAGAAATGAAGGAAACAATAGCAAAATCAATAAAACTGAAACCTGGTTCTTTGAGAAGATCAACAAAATTGAAAAACCGTTAGCTAGACTCATCAAGAAAAAAAGGGAGAGGACTCAAGTCAACAGAATTAGAAACGAAAAAGGAGAAGTAACAACTGACACCACAGAAATACAGCACCCTAAGAGACTACTACAAGTAACTCTATGCCAATAAAATGGACAACCTGGAAGAAATGGACAAATTCTTAGACAGGTATAACCTTCCAAGACTGAACCAGGAAAAAATAGAAAATATGAACAGACCCATCACAAGTAATGAAATTGAAACTGTGATTAAAAATCTTCCAAGAAACAGAAGTCCAGGACCAGATGGCTTCACAGGTGAATTCTATCAACCATTTAGAGAAGAGCTAACACCCATCCTCCTCAAACCCTTCCAAAAATCTTCAGAGGAAAGAACACTCCCAAACTCATTCTATGAGGCTCCCATCACCCTGACACCAAAACCAGACAAAGATACAACAAAAAAAGTAAATTACAGACCAATGTCACTGATGAATATCGATGCAAAAATCCTCAACAAAATACTAGCAAACAGAATCCAGCAACACATTAAAAGGATCATACACTATGTTCAAGTGGGATTTATCCCAGGTATGCAAGGATTCTTCAATATATGCAAATCAATCAATGTGATACACAATATTAACAAATTGAAGAAAAACCATATGATCATCTCAATGGATGCAGAAAAAGCTTTTTACAAAATTCAACACCCATTTATGATAAAAACTCTCCAGAAAGTGGACACAGAGGGAACCTACCTCAATATAATAAAGGCCATATATGACAAGCCCACAGCCAACATTGTTCTCAGTGGTGAAAAACTGAAAGCATTTCCTCTAAGATCAGGAGCAAGACAAGGTTGCCCACTCTCAGTGCTATTATTCAACATAGCTTTGGAAGTCCTAGCCACAGCAATCAGAGAAGAAAAAGAAATAAAAGGAAATCAAGTCATAATAGAAGAAGTAAAACTGTCACTGTTTGCAGATGACATGATACTATACATAGAGAATCCTAAAGATGCTACGAGAAAACTGCTAGAGCTAACCAATTAATTTGGTAAAATTGCAGGATACAAAATTAATGCACAGAAATCTTTTGCATTCCTATACACTAATGATGAAAAACCTGAAAGAGAAATTAAGGAAACACTCCCATTTACCACTGCAACAAAAAGAATAAAATACCTAGGGATAAACCTACCCAGGGAGACAAAAGACCTGTATGCAGAAAACTGTAAGACACTGATGAAAGAAATTAAAGATGATACAAACAGATGGAGAGATATACCCCTGTTCCTGGATTGGAAGAATCAATATTGTGAAAATGACTATACTAGTGAAAGCAATCTACATATTCAATGCAATCCCTATCAAATTACCAATGGCATTTTTTACAGAACTAGAACAAAAAATCTTAAAATTTGTAGGGAGACACAAAAGACTCCGAATAGCCAAAGCAGTCTTGAGGGAAAAAAAGGAGCTGGAGGAATCAGACTCCCTGACTTCAGACTATACTACAAAAGCTACAGTAATCAAGACAGTATGGTACTGGCACAAAAACAGAAATATAGATCAGTGGAACAGGTTAGAAAGCCCAGAGATAAACCCATGCACCTACGGTCAACTAATTCATGACAAAGGAGGGAAGGATATACAATGGAGAAAAGACAGTCTCTTCAGTAAGTGATGTTGGGAAAACTGGACAGCTATATGTGAAAGAATGGAATTAGAACTCCCTGTAACACCATACACAGAAATAAACTCAAAATGGATTAGAGACCTAAATATAAGACCAGACACTATGAAACTCTTTGAGGAAAACATAGGAAGAACACTCTTTGACATAAATCACAGCAAGATCATTTTTGATACACCTCCTAGAGTAATGGAAATAAAACAAAAATAAACAAATGGGACCTAATGAAACTTATAAGCTTTTGCAAATCAAAGGATACTACAAACAAGATGAAAAGACAACCCTCAGAATGGGAGACAGTATTCGCAAATGAATCAACAAAGAATTAATCTCCAAAATATATAAACAGCTCATGCAGCTCAATATTAAAAAACAAACAACCCAATCCAAAAATGGGCAGAAGACCTAAATAGACATGTCTCCAAAGAAGACATACAGATGACCAAGAAGCACATGAAAAGCAGCTCAACATCACTAATTATTAGAGAAATACGATGAAAACTACAATGAAGTATCACTTCACACCAGTTATAATGGGCATCATCAGAAAATCTCCAAACAACAAATGCTGGAGAGGCTGTGGAGAAAGGAAACCCTCTTGCACTGTTGGTGGAAATGTAAATTGATACAGCCACTATGGAGAACACTATGGAGGTTCCTTAAAAACTACAAATAGAACTACCATATGATCCAGCAATCCCACTACTGGGCATATACCCTGAGAAAACCATAATTCAAAAAGAGTCATGTATCAAAATGTTCATTGCAGCTCTATTTACAATAGCCAGGAGATGGAAACAACCTAAGTGTCCATCATCGGATGAATGGAAAAAGAATATGTGGTGTATATATATACAATGGAATATTACTCAGCTATAAAAAGAAACAAAATTCAGTCATTTGTAGAGTCTAGAGACTCTACAAATGGATCTAGATGGATGGATCTAGAGACTGTCATACAGAATGAAATAAGTCAGAAAGAGAAAAACAAATATCGTATATTAATGCATATATGTGGAACCTAGTAAAACGGTACAGATGAACCAGTTTGCAGGGCAGTAATAGAGACACAGATGTAGAGAACAAACATATGGACACCAAGGGGGAAAAGTGGTGGGACAGGGGGTGGTGGTGTGATGAATTGGGAGATTGGGATTGACATGTATACACTAATATGTATAAAATGGGTAACTGATAAGAACCTGCTGTATAAACAAATAAATAAAATTAAATTAAAAAATTAAAAAAAAAAGATTACAGAGCTCATAAGTGGCAGACATACTGGAGACTCTAAACCCCATGTCTTCCCATGTTGCCACACCATTGCATCGAGAGAGACTTCATCTGTGACTACTGCTATGTACCAGATCTTAAAGACATGAATGAGACAGAGGGATCTGAGGCTCAAGTGTTTCTGCATATAAAAGAAATGATGTTGAGCTTTCTAACCAAAACACGGTGTGGATATTGGGTGGCCAACAGGTATTTGTGGAATAAACATACACAGGTCGACAATACATTTGTAACCTAATTGAGCTCCAGCAAATTCCTGGCTCTTCCCTCTCTCTGGTTGGATTTCCATTCCTTGGTCTGCTGGTTCTGGTTGCACTCGGGTGGAGTTCTGAAGAGTTATGCTGGGTGAGGGATGTGAAGTTGTTTTGTTCATAATCTCACATTCTCTTCTTTTGTTAAGCAGTCTCCTTAAATGGATGTTTAGGTGCTATTGCTGTCATTTGACCCAAGTCATTTAACCTCTCTGAAATCCAGTTTCTTTAGCTCTAAAATGTGTAGAGTAGATGATTTCCAGGGACCTTTTAAACACTTGATCTCAAAGGATTTTGAGGAGACTATGACAATCTACAGAACATCTTATGTCACATAACTTAAATTTGTGGTTTCATAAAGCAAAGCAATTTTATGTGAGAATAATCATTATTGGTCTCACTTCCTGAATTATGGATGACCACAGCCCCTCATTTTTGACTGTCTGAATTCTAACTGAGCTCGATTTTGAGTATTCACTATGTGTCAGTTATATATACTTTTTACTACATGTAGTGATTTATGTAGTGCTCACCACAATTCTATGGTATTTGTACTTTTGCCTGTTTTACTGATGAGGAAGCAAGAGCGAAGAGATGTTAAGTAAGTTCACCCAAGGCCACAGACGTAGTGAACTGTGGAGCTAAGTTTAGAAACAAGAAAGTTTGGTTCCGGAGCCCGTGCTCTTAAATCACTATCCTTTCTGCCTCAAAAAGTTTCACTCTGAATATCAGATGCTTGTCTAGAGTTTCAAAGTTAAAACTATGGGGAAACTCTAGTATTCTTATTTCAAGTAAGAAAGCACACTGAATGAACCAACATTCATTTCTTATTTTACAAATGTAAAATTGTACAGACAGACGTTACTAAATAACCAAAAAATCACTGAAGAAATCAAAGAGGAAATCAAAAAATACCTAGAGACAAATGACAATGAAAACACGACGATCCAAAACCTATGGGATGAAGCAAAAGCAGTTCTAAGAGGGAATTTTATAGCAATACAATTCTACCTCAAGAAACAACAAACATCTCAAGTAAACAATCTAACCTTACACCTAAAGGAACTAGAGAAAGAAGAACAAACAAAACCCAAAGTCAGTAGAAGGAAAGAAATCATAAAGATCAGAGCAGAAATAAATGAAATAGAAACAAGGAAAACAATAGGAAAGATCAATAAAACTAAATCCTGGTTCTTTGAGAAGGTAAATAAAATTGATAAAACATTAGCCAGACTCATCGAGAAAAAGAGGGAGAGGACTCAAGTCAATAAAATTAGAAATGAAAAAGGAGAACTTACACCAGATACCTCAGAAATACAAAGCATCCTAAGAGACTACTACAGGTAATGCTATGCCAATAAAATGGACAACCTGGAAGAAATGGACAAATTCTTAGAAAGGTATAAACTTCCAAGCCTGAACCAGGAAGAAATAGAAAATATGAACAGACCCATCACAAGTAATGAAATTGAAACTATGAATAAAAATTTTCCAACAAACAAAAGTCCAGGACCAGATGGCTTCACAGGTAAATTCTATCAAACATTTAGAGAAGAGATAACACCCATCCTTCTCAAACTCTTTTAAAAAATTGCAGAGGAAGGAACACTCCCAAACTCATTCTATGAGGCCACCATCACCCTGATACCAAAACCAGACAAAGATATTACAAAGAAAGAAAGTTACAGACCAATAACACTAATGAATATAGATGCAAAAATGCTCAAGAAAATACTAGCAAACAGAATCCAACAACACATTAAAAGGATTGTACACTATGATCAGGTGGGATTTATCCCAGGGATGCCAGGATTCTTCAGTATATGCAAGTCAATCAATGTGATACACCATATTAAAAAACTGAAGAAGAAAAACCATATGATCATCTCAATGGATGCAGAAAAAGCTTTTGACAAAATTCAACAACCATTTATGATAAAAACGCTCCAGAAAGTGGGCATAGAGGGAACCTACCTCAACATAATAAAGGCCATATACAACAAACCCTCAGCCAACATCATTCTCAATGGTGAAAAACTGAAAGCATTTCCTCTAAGATCAGGAACAAGACAAGGGTGTCCACTCTCACCGCTATTATTCAACATAGTTTGGGAAGTCCTAGCCACGGCAGTCAGAGAAGAAAAAGAAATAAAAAGAATACAAATTGGAAAACAAGAAGTAAAACTGTCACTGTTTGCAGATGATATGATAGTATACATAGAGAATCCTAAAGATGCCACCAGAGAACTACTAGAGCTAATCAATGAATTTGGTAAAGTTGCAGGATAGAAGTTTCTGTGATGCACAGAAATCTCTTGCATTCCTATACAGTAATGATGAAAAACCTGAAAGAGAAATTAAGGAAACACTCCCATCTACCATTGCAATAAAAGGAATAAAATATCTAGGAATAAACCTACCAATTACCAATGGCATTTCTTTTTTTTTTTTTTTTTTTTTTGCAGTACACGGGCCTCTCACTGCTGTGGCCTCTACCGTTGTGGAGCACAGGCTCCGGATGCGCAGGCTCAGCGGCCATGGCTCACAGGCCCAGCCGCTCCACGGCATGTGGGATCTTCCCGGACCGGGGCACGAACCCGTGTCCCCTGCATCGGCAGGCAGACTCTCAACCACTGTGCCACCAGGGAAGCCCATCAATGGCATTTCTTACAGAACTAGAACAAAAAAAATCTTAAAATTTGTATAGAGACACAGAAGACCCCGAATAGCCAATGCGGTCTTGAGGAAAAAAAACGGAACTGGAGGAATCAGATTCCCTGACTTCAGACAATACTACAAAGTGACAGTAATCAAGACAATATGGTACTGGCACAAAAACAGAAATATAGATCAATGGAATGGGATAGAAAACCCAGAGATAAACCCACACACCCATGGTCAACTAGTATATGACAAAGGAGGCAAGGATATACAGTGGAGAAAAGACAGTCTCTTCAATAAGTGGTGCTGGGAGAACTGGACAGCTACATGTAAAAGAACGAAATTAGAACATTCCCTAACACCACACACAAAAATAAACTCGAAATGGATTAAAGACCTAAATGTAAGACTGGACAGTATAAAACTTAGAGGAAAACCTAGGTAGAACAATTTTTGACATAAATCACAGCAAGAATTTTTTTGATCCACCTCCTAGAGTAATGGAAATAAAAACAAAAATAAACAAATGGGACCTAATGAAACTTAAAAGCGTTTGCACAGCAAAAGAAACCATAAACAAGAAGAAAAGACAACCCTCAGAATGGGAGAAAATATTTGCAAATGAATCAACGGACAAAGGATTAATCTCCAAAATATATAAACAGCTCATGCAGTTCAATATTAAAAATACAAACAACCCAATCCAAAAATGGGCAGAAGACCTAAATAGACATGTCTCCAAAGAAGACATACAGATGCCCAAGAAGCACATGAAAAGCTGCTCAACATCACTAATTATTAGAGAAATGCAAATCAAAACTACAATGAGGTATCACCTCACACCAGTTAGAATGGGTATCATCAGAAAACCTACAAACAACAAATGCTGGAGAGGGTGTGGGGAAAAGGGAACCCTCTTGCACAGTTTGTGGGAATGTAAATTGATACAGCTACTATGGAGAGCAGTATGCAGGTTCATTAAAAGACTAAAAATAGAATTACCATATGACCCAGCAATCCCACTACTGGTCATTTACCCTGAGAAAACCATAATTCAAAAAGACACATGCACCCCAATGTTCACTGCAGTACTATTTACAATAGCCAGGACATGGAAGCAACCTAAATGCCCATCGACAGACAAATGGATAAAGGAGTTGTGGTACATATATACAATGGAATATTACTCAGCCGTAAAAAGGAACGAAACTGGGTCATTTGTTGAGTCGTGGATGGATCTAGACACTGTCATACAGAGTGAAGTAAGTCAGAAAGAGAAAAACAAAAATCGTATATTAACGCATATATGTGGAACCTAGAAAAATGGTACAGATGAACCAGTTTGCAGGGCAGAAATTGAGACACAGATGTAGAGAACAATTGTATGGACACCAAGGGGGGAAAGCTGGGTGGGGGTGGTGGTGGTGTGATGAATTGGAAGATTGGGATTGACATATATATATATACTAATATGTATGAAATGGTTAACTAATAAGAACCTGCTGTATAAAAAATATATATATAATAAAATTCAAAACAAAAATACATGCACCATGTCTATATTAGCTTGCATTTGGATAGGTATGTATGTTTTTAAACTAGTTCACAGGTGTCATATTAAAATTCATATATATGTGTATACATACATGTTTGTAAAAAATCAAAATGTTAAATAGTTCAGTCAAAATTATTTAGACTTTTTTTTTGAGGATGGTGGTTTAAAATGTTTAATTTTGTAACCCAAGGGGGCAGTGGAATTTATCAGACTAGGATAAAGAAAAATATTAAACGAATCCATTGGTTACTTTATAAAGCCAAACCAAACAACTAATATAAAAGTAAAATTTTTTAAATTTTATAAAATATTTCATTTTGAGTGTATCATACAGAGTAAAAGTGTATAACTGTATAAAATAACAAAAATAAAAGGAACAAACCTTGCTTATCAGCCAGCTTAAAAAACAAAACGTTACTAATATTTTTGGACGCTACTGTGTACCCCTCCATGATAGCAACACCACTCTCTCCCTCCCAGATGCAATCACTATACTAAGTTTTGTGATAATCTCCCTGTACCTTTTCTTCATATTTTAATCGCATGTATGTGTCCCTGAACAATATATTGTTTAGCTATGCCTATTTTTGAACTTCATATGAATGGAACTGTACTTCTGTATTCTGCAATTTGCTTTTTGAGCTCAAATTTTCTTCTGAAATTCATTTATGTTGGTGCCTATAGCTGTAATTCATTTTTACTACAGCACAGTATTTCATTATGTGATTATACTACAATTTATCCATTCTAATTTCAATGGACAATTGAGCTGTTTCTAGTGTTTGTTGCTGTTATGAGCAATGCTACTATAAACATTTTTCATCATGTTTCTTGGTGCACATGTGCAAAGATTTGGATTAGAATTGCTGGGGCAAGGGGTTTATGCACATGGAAGTTGAATGGTAGGTAAATTATTCCCCAAGATCATTGTCCCAATTTGTGGTCTTACCTGCTCCAATAAATTCTACTGTTCTATGTTCCTCTCGTCACTTGGTTTTGTCAGACTTTAATTTTTTTCTAGTCTGGCAGCTGTGAAATGGTATATTATTATTTAAATGTTCACTGATTGTAATGAGATAGAGAATCTTTTGGTATTTATTGGCTATTCGTGTCACCCAATAAATAAATAAACGATTGTTTATATTCTTCTATTGACACACGAGGTTTTTATATATTGTGGACACTAGTCCTTTTTATATTTTTTGTTATGTGTATCACAAATATATTTTCTCAGTTTGTGGTTTGTCTTTTACACCCTTCACAGGGTCTTTTTTTTTTAATTGAAGTATAGTTGATTTACAATGTTGTGTCAGTATCTGCTGCACAGCAAAGTAATTCAGTTATATATATATATATATATATATATACACATTATTTTTCGTATTCTTTTCCATTGTGGGTTATCACAGGATATTGAATATGGTTCCCTGTGCTGTACAGTAGAACCCTGTTATTTATCTATTCTACATATAATAGTTTGCATCTGCTAATCCCAAACTCCCAATCCATTCCTTCCCCAATCCCCTCCCCCTTTGGCAACCACAGGTCTTTACAAGGGTCTTTTAATGCATGGTTCTGAATTGTGATGAAGCTGAATTTCTTAATACTTGGCATAGTTTACATAATTTTTGTTTTAAAATCCCTAAGGATACAGAGGTTTTTCTCTTTTATTTTCTTCTAGAATTTCTAATGTTTTGCCTTTTGTACTTACAGCTTGATACGTTAGAAACTGATTTTTTGTGTAAGGTATGAGGTAAGGATCAGTTTACAGTTTTGTCTGTATAGATGAGCAATTATTTTAGAACCATTTATTGAATAATCTGTCCTTTCCCACTAATCCTGAATTTAGTTGTGCCTTATGTCAAGTTTTCTATGTGCAGAGACCATTTTCTTATTTTTCCATTCTATTCCATTGCTCTATCTCTGCACCAGTTACAGTTTTAATTATTATGAATTTTTCTGGCAGGAAAATTCTCTCTACTTGATTCTTTAGGACTGTCTTGGCTCTTTGCTCTTCCATCTAAATTTTTAAATCTTTTTAAAAAATCTGTAATTCCAGTAAATATGAATAACTTGAGTAAGCACTTATATCTTTACAATATTAACTCTTCAATAGATGAACATAACATGTATCTCTCTTTATTTAGAACTTTTTAAATGTCTTTTGATTCAGTTTTATTATTTTCCCTGTAGAAAGCTTGTTTATTGTTTGATATATGTATTCCTAAATACCATCTATTTGCAGTTGCTGTGTAAATAGTAACTTTAAAAAAACCTGAATGTGGGCTTCCCTGGTGGCGCAGTGGTTGAGAGTCTGCCTGCCGATGCAGGGGACATGGGTTCGTGCCCTGGTCCGGAAGGATCCCACATGCCGTGGAGTGGCTGGGCCCGTGAGCCATGGCCGCTGAGCCTGCGCGTCTGGGGCCTGCACGTCTGGAGCCTGTGCTCCGCGACAGAAGAGGCCACAAAGGTGAGAGGCCCACGTACCGCAAACAAACAAAAAACAAAAAAACCCTGAATTTTCTGTTTGTTGCTGGTATATAGAAATGCAGCTGTTTTTTGTGTATTAATCTTATGTATTGCCACCTTGACAGCTTTCCATAATAATTTCAGTAATTTGTATATCCCCCTTTGTGTTGTCTATGTAGATGATCATATCATCTATAGATGACATTTTTCTCCTTCCATTACTTTTCTACCATTTTCTCCTTGTCACATTATTTTAAGACCTCCAGTACAATGTTGAATACCCATGATGATAGTGAGTATGTTTATACTGTTCCTTAAGGAGAACACTTGTAGCATTTCACTATTGAATACATCTTGTGTTTTTATATACACTGACAGATTTGTTCTTTGAACTGGCCTATATCTTTTCTTTTACTAATTGTGGTTTTGGTATTAAGTTATAACTTTTAGAAGAAATATTCCACTCTGGTTTTTGTTATAGGCCCTAAAGAGTTTGTGAAAAATTCTTCTTTTCCTTGAAAGAAGTAGAATTGTCCTATAAAAACATCTGAGCCTGGTGTTTGATTTGTGGGAGAAAAATGACTACAAGTCTAATTTCTTCAATGGCCGTAGACTAGAGTTTCTACTTATTGAGACTGTTTTAATAATTTGACCATTTCACGTATTTCAAAAGTTTTTGGCATACAGTTGTTCATAATATCCTCTGCTTGATTTCTGCAGTGTTTGTACGTCTTCCTTTTCCTTTTCCCAAATTATTTACCTATGCCTTTTTCTTTTTCAGTTTTGTCAATTTTCTTATTCTTTTTGAAGAACTATATTTTGGCTTTGCTCATTCTGTCTATTGAATCTTTATTTTCTATTTCACTTATTTTTATCTTTATTAATTAGACCTGCCTAATTTCTTTAGAGTTATTCTGTTTTTCTAACTTCTTAAAGTTGTGTATTTAGCTCATTTATTTTCAGAATTTCTTCTTCTCTACCACAAGTACCCAGGACTATGCTCAAAAGTAACAGTTCTCACACAGGAAAAGATGCTCAACATCGCTAATTATAATATTAGAGAAATGCAAATCAGAACTACAATGAGGTATCACCTCACACCAGTCAGAATGGCCATTATCAAAAAGTCTACAAACAATAAATGCTGGAGAGTGTGTGGAGAAAAGGGAACCCTCTTACACTGTTGGTGGGAATGTAAATTGGTACAACCACTATGGAAAACAGTATGGAGGTTCCCTAAAAAGCTAAAAATAGAACTAGCATATGATCCAGCAATCCCACTCCAGGCGTTTATCTGGAAAAAAATTTAAAAAGATACAGAGTGTTCATTGCAACATTATTTGCAATAGCTAAGACATGGAAGCAACCTAAATATCCATCAACAGATGAATAGAGAAAGAAGATATGATACATATACAATGGAATATTACTCAGCCATAAAAAAGAATGGAATAGACTGGAGCCTAGAGGCTCTTTGGTGGGGCTAATGGCAGACTCCAGGAAGGCTCACGCCAAGGGGTACTTCCCAGAACTTCTGCTGCCAGTGTTCTTGTCCCCGCAGTGAGCCACAGCCATCCCCTGCCTCTGCAGGAGACCCTCCAACACCAGCAGGATATTGAATCCCTGACAGGAAGGCTGACTGGTTCTAAGGGGGTTGATCCACCGGAATTTGCTGCACTGACAAAAGAATTAAATGCCAGCAGGGAACAACTTCTAAAAAAGGAAGAAGAAATTTCTGAACTTAAAGCTGAAAGAAACAATACAAGACTGTTACTGAAGCATTTGGAGTACCTTGTGTCACGATATGAAAGGTCACTAAGAATGACGGTGGTGAAGTGACAAGCCCTGTCCCCCTCTGGAATGTCCAGCGAAGTTGAGGTTCTCAGGTCACTGAAATCTTTATTTGAGCACCTCAAGGCCTTGGATGAAAGGTAAGGGAGTGACTGAGGGTTTCTTTAGAAAGAGTCTCTGCACTGGAAGAAGAACTAGCTGCTGCTAATCAGGAGATTGCTGCTTTGCATGAACAAAATGTTCACATACAAAGAAAAATGGCATCAAGTGAGGGATCCACAGAGTCAGAACATCTTGAAGGGATGGAACCTGGCCAGAAAGTCCATGAAAAGCGTTTGTCCAATGGCTCTATAGACTCAACTGATGAAACAAGTCTTGTAGTTGAACTACAAGAATTGCTTGAAAAACAAAACTATGAAATGGCCCAAATGAAAGAATGTTTAGCAGCCCTTTCTTCTCAAGCGGGAGAGGTGGAACAGGAAGTAGAGACAGCAAGAAAGGGTCTCATTAAAACAGAAGAAATGGAACACTAAGTATCAAAGGGACATTAGGGAGGCCATGGCACAGAAGGAAGATATGGAAGAAAGAATCATGACCCTTGAGAAGCGTTACCTCAGTGCTCAGAGAGAATCTACCTCCATACATGACATGAATGACAAACTAGAAAATGAGTTAGCAAATAAAGAGGCCATCCTATGGCAGATGGAAGAGAAGAACAGACAGTTACAAGGGCGCCTTGAGCTGGCTGAGCAAAAGTTACAGCAAACTATGGGAAAAGCTGAGAGCTTACCTGAAGTAGAGGCTGAACTGGCTCAGAGAATTGCAGCCCTAACAAAGGCTGAAGAAAGACATGGAAACATTGAAGAATTTATGAGGCATCTAGAAGGTCAAATTGAAGAGAAAAATCAAGAACTTCAAAGAGCTAGGCAAAGAGAGAAAATGAATGGGAGTACAACAAAAGATTATCCGATACTGTGGATAGACATCTGACTGAATCCAACAAACGCTTACAGCTACACTTAAAGGAACGAATGGCTGCTCTAGAAGAGAGGAATGTTTTTTGTTTTTTGTTTTTTTGCGTTATGTGGGCCTCTCACTGTCGTGGCCTCTCTCGTTGCGGAGCACAGGCTCCGGACGTGCTGGCTCAGCGGCCATGGCTTATGGGCCTAGCCGCTCCGCAGCACGTGGGATCTTCCCGGACCGGGGCACGAACCCGTGTCCCCTGCGTCGGCAGGTGGACTCTCAACCACTGCGCCACCAGGGAAGCCCGAGAGGAATGTTTTAATTCAAGAATCAGAAACTTTCAGAAAGAATCTGGAAGAATCTTTACATGATAAGGAAAGATTAGCAGAAGAAATTGAAAAGCTGAGATCTGAACTTGACCAGATGAAAATGAGAACTGACTCTTTAATTGAACCCACAATATCAAGAACTCATCTAGACACCTCAGCTGAGCTGCGGTACTCTGTTGGATCCCTAGTGGACAGCCAGTCTGATTACAGAACAACCAAAGTAATAAGAAGACCAAGGAGAGGTCACATGGGTGTGCGGAGAGATGAGCCAAAGGTGAAATCTCTTGGGGATCATGACTGGACTAGAACACAACAAATTGCAGTGCTAAGTAGCCACCCTTTTGAAAGTGACATAGAAATGTCTGACATTGATGATGATGAAAGAGAAACGATTTTTAGCTCAATGGATCTTCACTCTCCAAGTGGTCATTCTGATGCCCAGACCCTAGCCGTGATGCTTCAGGAACCGCTGGATGCTATCAACAAAGAAATCAGACTAATTCAGGAAGAAAAACAATGTAGAGTTACACGCTGAAGAAATTGAGCATAGAGTGGCTAGTGTGAGTCTGGAAGGCCTGAATTTAGCGAGGGTCCTTCCAGGTACCTCCATCACTTCCTCGATTACAGCTTCCTCACTGGCCAGTTCATCTCCCCCCAGTGGACACTCAACACCAAAGCTCACCCCCTCGAAGTCCTGCCAGGGAAATGGATCGGATGCGAGTCACGACACTGCCAAGTGATCTAAGGAAACATCGGAGAAAGATTGCAGTGGTAGAAGAAGATGGTCGGGAGGATAAATCAACAATTAAATGTGAAACTTCTCCTCCCCCTCCCCCTAGAGCCAACAGGATGACTCATACCCTCCCTTCTTCCTACCGCAATGATGCCCTAAGTAGTTTAACTGCCTCCCTCAAGCCTGAAAGCCTTGGGCTTGGCAGTGCCAACAGCCACCAAGACTCTTCACAAAGCCCCCAAGAAGAAAGGAATCAAGTCTTCAATAGGACGTTTGTTTTGGTAAAAAAAGAAAAACCTCGACTTGGGCAGCTCCGAGGCTTTATGGAGACTGAAGCTGCAGCTCAGGAGTCCCTGGGGATAGGCAAACTTGGAATTCAAACTGAGGATAGAAGACTGAGGAAAAAGCATGAACCTCTAGAAGAAGCTTGGAGAAAGGGATTACCTTCTGCCCAGTGGAATGGGCCCACTGTAGTCGCGTGGTTAGAGCTCTGGTTGGGAATGCCTGCTTGGTAAGTGGCAGCCTGCGGAGCCAATATGAAGAGCGGTGCCACTATGTCTGCTTTATCAGACACTGAGATCCAGAGAGAAACTGCAATCAGCAATCCTCTGCATCGCTTAAAGCTCCAATTAGCAATCCCGGAGATGGTTTCCCTAACCAGTCCTTCAGCTCCTCTGACATCCGAAACTGTGAGTCCATTTGTGCGCCTTCCCTCTCCCAGTGCTGGGTGAACAGCAGCATCTCCAAGTCCACAGAGCAAATCTGTGGCAGCATGAATTATTCTGAGGAGATTTAGCTTGCTCTTCATTAACCTTGCTGCTACTCTTAATAGGTTTTCAACTGAGCAGCTGTGATTCCTACCAGACTTGAAGCCTGCAACCAAGATAGACTTTTGAGCTAGCCTCTAAAGTTTCGATTTTTCTCCCAAGCAACAAGACCAAGAGTTTACTCTTTTTCAGAATTTTTCTTTTTAATTTAATCTAACATCTCAGGAGATGAGCTATAGGCATTAGTACTTTTTGTACTTGTAATGCTAAACTCACTACTTCTTAAGCAGTTTTCATAATTATGAAAGTTCCTCAGTATTTAATGCTTTATAAATACCAAGTGGATTACCTTCCTTCAAAAGAAAAAGAATGAAGTAATTCCATTTGCAGCAACATGGATGAAACTAGAGATTATCATACTAAGTAAATCAGACAGAGAAAGGTAAGTATCATATGATATTGCTATATGTGGAATCTAAAAAAATGATACAAGTGAACTTATTTACAAAACAGAAACAGACTCACAGAACTCGAAAGCAAACTTACGGTTACCAAAGGGGATAGGGAGGGGAGGAGGGATAAATTATGAGCTTGGGATTAACATACACACACTATAAAATAGAGAACAAACAAGGACCTACTGTATAGCACAGGGAACTCTACTCAATGTTCTGTAATAACCTATATGGGAAAAGAATCTGAAAAAGAATGAATATATGTATATGAATAACTGAATCACTATGCTAGATCCCTGAAACTAACACAACCTTGGAAATCAACTATACTCCAATAAAATTTAAAAAAGCCTGTTCTCTATTTTGTCTTGCAATACTGGAAATGACACTCTTCAAACCACATTTTTCCTTTCCTTAGGGTTGCCTGTTAGTTTCTTCCAATAGCTGCTAAAGGGAGACTAGGAGACTGGAGGAAGGAGAAGGAACCTGTCCCTTCTGTGTTTGCTTCCTGTTAATGGCACCCCAGAAATGTTTCTTTACTTTGGCAGTGACATTTTTTGTTCCAGTTCTTTCTATAGTCCCATAACCAGCATCACTGTCTCTCCTTAGAGACACCAGCACCAGGTGGCCAGTGCTTCTTTCCTCAGTGGTTTGATTCGAAGATCTGCAGGGACAGGGGGCTTCCTCTGAACCCCTGAACATCAGCACCTGCTGAACAGCACCCTCTCATCAGAGATCTGGGTCCCAGCTCTGAGAAGTCTCTTTTCCAAGCTGTGAAATTCCGAAAATAGTAACCTCTTCCTTTTTTCCCACAGCTCTAGAAGTAACAGATACTGCCTGCAGTTACTATCCCTGTTGCCTCAGTTGTCCTAAAACCTCTTTACACAGTTCCTATATTAGTTTTTTGTTTCCCTGAATGAACCCCTGACTGATATAGTCATAGACTATATGGATTAACTAATTCTTCATGAGTCAGTTTTAGTATGTTCTATCATTTTAGATTTTGAACCATTACATCTGCTTCAAAATAACTTGTGCTTGTTTTCTGCAGCCTATATATAGCACCCTTTTCACTTTCAGACTTCTAAAAGTAAGCTATAAAGTATTCTTTTAACATGAAGATGCTCTAGTTGCATCTTGGAAATTTTTATATATAGTTTTTCATTCACATTTGGTTCTAAGTATTTTAAATTTTTGTGTGGTTTCTTTTACCCACGGGTAATTAAAGCATGTGTTTAAATTTCAAATGCATGAAATTTTAAAATTCCCCTTTTGGTAATAATATCTACCTTAATTTCCTTGAGTTCAGAGATTAGGATATGTATGATATAGATTTTTGAAATTAAGGAGTTGCTTTATGTCCAGTTCATAACGCATTTCAAAAAACATGTTCCATGTGTACTTGAAAATGTATTTAATAGTGAGCTCAGAATTCTATATATATACACATTAGATCAAGCTTTTTAATTGTGTTCAAATCCTCATCCTTAGTGATTTTTTTTTTTTTGCCTACTTTTAAAATCAATTACTGAAATTGGTGTGATATAATCTAACTGTGCTGGTGGATTTTTCTATCCTTGTAATTTTTCCTAATTTTACTCTCTATATTTAAAGCTACGTTTTACGTATATATAACTTCAGAATTATATATATTCTTTTCTTGGTGAATTGGGAATTGTATGTACCTGTGACCCTCTTTATTTTGAACATTGTTTTTGTCTTAAAGCCTGTTTTATTTGGTATCACTTTAGCTCTATCAACTTTGCTTTGGTTAGTATTTGCCTAGTGCATATTTTCCCATCTTTTCACTCACTACCTTTCGGTGTCCTTATTATGAATTTTTTAATGTATACTGGTAAATAATATATAGTTAATTTAAAAATAATCTAAAGATCTCGGCTTTTAACTGGAACCCTAGTCAAATTATACAGATTGTGAGGACTGATATATTTGTATTCATTTGTATTTTCTTATTTTGCAGTATTTTTTCCACTTCTATGTTTCTCTTTTTCCCTTGCCTCCTTGTATGTTGGATGATTATTATCCCTCATCAATTTTTTTCTTCCTCTAGTTTAGAAAGCATGTTTTAGTTGTTTTTAAAATTCTCTCTCTCACACACCGACACACACAATATTAGTGTATGATTTCTGTGTGAATTTGTGACATAAAACATTTAAATGATACGAACCATTTGAAATGTTAAAATATTCTGGTCAGTGTTTTATGTTCGATAAATATAAATGTTTAATGTAATAAAATAACATTTTAGGCTTGAATAAATTCATATTATAGCATGAAAGTTCAAATATTTCTCTAAAGAAAATCCAGAAAGAGAGAGAATAACAGTGAGTCAAAAATTGCTTTTACAAACCTGACAGCTATTTCTCATCACGTTTGCATTAGTTCTTACATGTCCTAATGAAGGATATGAAGATAATTTGCCATTTTTAAGTCTCATTTAACCTTTTTTTTTGCAATATACTGAATAAGTTTTTTATACTTAATTCGTTGGATGGGTATCTCTAAAGAAGGTTTTGTTATCTGAATTATTTTCATCTTGTTTAATAATGTAATTAGAGTGGTCCCTAAAGACTGAGTTAGGAAAACCTTCAAAGCCAAACCCCTGGCACTTAAGAGAAAAGAAGCGTCAACAGGACTCATGTATGAACTGACAACAGGGCAAACTTCAGCTGCAGCACTGTGGAAAATAAAACTATATAATTGAAGAAAATTTCTGTTCTGTCATATGTCTTACATTTTTGAACTTGTCAAGAAAAGTTATTTTAAAGATAGAAAGGCTATATATACACCCATAGTTTTTCAAAACAAAATGAATTTGACTAGTACACTTAGGGAGAGGGCTGTGACGAGGGTTATGTCTGAGGGAAAAAATTGAAAATCAGAATGTGTACCCATTTCTCCCCAGTGTAGACACACTCTCAACAAGAGATTGAACAAGCTTTCTTCACAACTTCTTAGGGATTTACTTCTTCATGCACATCCCCTTATAACCATGGATTTCCTTCACTTTTCAAGTCTAAGATAAAACTTTAACATTTCCTACCTAACGACAAACACTTAATTCAAGTGAGTGAAGCTTGGGTAACTGATAAGGTACATAACAAACCTTGACTTTCCCAATACTCTAGCCATACATAATGCTTTTTGGTGACCGTCTTATGAAAACAACGTAAAGCAACAGTATTTGTCTTGTGATCATTTTAGTACACTTAGCTGATTCTAAAAATTCAAGATGGGATACATACCTGGACACACAGACAGACACACACACACACACACACACACACACACACACCACCACAGCCCTGCTTGTAGCTTCATCATGGATATCAAAATCTGCAAATATGTTTTGTTTGGCTAATAAGAAGTAGGAGAAATAACTCCTCCATCCTTTGGACACATAGTTCATACTTGATCCAGGCAGCCAATTAATTATGAAGGAGTTTATTTTATAAGTAGGATGTATGAGGACAAGGAAGAAAATCTTACTTTATACCTACAGAAGAATAAAGCTTCAAGGACATATGCAGCAATAACCAGAAGGGGGAGGGGCACAGCTGTCTGTGGGAAAGCAGGACAGATTTATGTCAATTCACAATCTCCAGGCATAAACCCTCCTACTATGATCATATTGTAAGACACCAGTGCACGTTTTTACTACATTTTTCTTTTTGTTTTTACTACATTAAAAGATGTTTTACCTAAAAACAAACAAAAAAATAACATTGAATTTCTAAAATGCACATTTCCAGACACTGCACATTTCCAGACACTTCAACCAACAACGGATTAGTAACACCTTGTACTAAACTAATAGAAATTCTAGTCACTTTAAACTGATTTATTTTGCCGAGGTTTATCACAAAAAATATTTGAATAGTTAGATATTTTAACTACCTATGTATATATAGCATTAATCCTTGGTTATGAAAAATAAAAATGGTTTTGTTTATGGCTCTGCATACTTAAACCTTTGTATCTCATGTTTTCTGTTCACTCTGAATCCCTAGATTCACATGAAAGACATCTAAAAACTATCCATGGTATTGAATTTACATGCTCAAGGTATTTTCACTTGGATTCTTTCTTTTAAAACTTTGCCTGCATTTTGCTGTTATCAACAGGAAGCTTTAGGATAAACCCACTCAATTGGGATTGTACACACACTAAAAAAAAAAAATCACTAAAGTTTAAGTTTTTTCTGAGGTGTGTTGTCCATGGTTTGCGCTGTATATCTCTCCTAAATATTAAACATCTACCTACTGATTTGTGACATGCAAGGAGAAGATGGGGTGCAACGTTCTTTGAACAAAGGAGCTACATGGGGCATTATTTTAGGCAACTGCTTTACGGCCCTATAAAGGGCATAAACATACCTCCTAACATTCACTAAACAATTAGGGCCTCTTTTTTCCCTCTCATGAAAAACAATTGTGGGTTTAGCAATTGTGGCTATCCTCTGTTTGGACAGTCACACGCAAAAATATTTGGCATCTTTCTCAGAGGAAAGTGCTTGCATGATGCGACAAATGGGCATGTAATGCTGGTAAAATTCCTGGGAGACTTACTCCTATCTAAGAATTATGTTGTCTGTCGGTGTACAGTGGCATAACT
Source organism: Aethalodelphis obliquidens (assembly GCF_003676395.1). Classification (NCBI taxonomy): domain Eukaryota; kingdom Metazoa; phylum Chordata; class Mammalia; order Artiodactyla; family Delphinidae; genus Aethalodelphis; species Aethalodelphis obliquidens. The sequence goes on from NW_020837949.1 coordinate 60,131,479, forward strand.
TCTAGTGAACCTAGCTGAATGAGATATTATGGTGGACTGTTCTCATGGCCCTGCATTTCCACCCTAGGGATTATTACGGTGCCCCTTCCTTCCTCTTGTTCCCAACCTCCAAGTCCAGAGCTGCTCATATATTTCAAAGAAAGAAAACCTTCCAACGAGAGCGAAATCCAAATGGGGATTCCTAAAAAGTTCGTCAATGTTATTTTGAACAGAGAATAAAAAGGTACTAGGAAAGCCCTTTGCTCTTTGTCTCTCAGTTTCTAGAACTTTGTGCCTTACTCTTTTCAAAGGAACCAAATTCCAACCAGGATTTGGCAAATGCCTTATAAGCAAGCGTGTCTACTTCCCCTAGTGAACGTTCAATTCCTTGAAGTACCTAATTCACTTTTCTATCTGCCTGGAGCTGAGTCTTGGTCAGGAAGCACTTGGCAGGAGGGCTGATGGGTAAAATCAATTTGTACTTTACTCATCTACACAGTGAAAACCTCTATTTGTGGCATCATCTTGAATCCAAAGAGCAAGGCAGAAGGACTTGTCTACCCTAAGAGGGTGAAAAAAGACCAATCCTCATAGAGAGTCACGGAGAAATACAGAGGGGTATTTATTAATTTCAAGATGACTGGCTTAAGTCCTTTGTTGGTTTTAAAACAGCCAAATGCTTCTGAGATTCCATATTTCAAATGAGTGTCAGAACCCTGCCAGCAGGTTTCAAAGACTGCGGATTTATTTAACTTTTTAGTCTTGGAGAAAACAAGAATAAAATCCAGCAGGAGCCTGTTGCTGCAATTTGTATTGTAAAGCACTAACTTGACAACAAAGAAGAATAGTTCTCTAACCTGCCTCACCTTAGTGTTGGAAGTATGGATGAATTTACTCATACAATCATCTTGAAATAATCAATAGATGTAAAAGATGCATCCTGGGCTTCCCTGGTGGCGCACTGGTTGAGAGTCCGCCTGCCGATGCAGGGGACACGGGTTTGTGCCCCGGTCCGGGAAGATCCCACATGCCGCGGAGCGGCTGGGCCCGTGAGCCATGGCCAATGAGCCTGCGCGTCCGGAGCCTGTGCTCCGCAACGGGAGAGGCCACAACAGTGAGAGGCCCGCGTACCGCAAAAAAAAAAAAAAAAAAAAAGAAAGAAAGAAAGAAAGAAAGAAAAGATATATCCTAACAAAGGGAAAGAGCCCAGCTGTTATTCAAATTCTGATAATCATGCAGCTTCCAAAGGCAGGAGGTAAATATCCTCCCTGCTCACTTTGGACAAATACACAATTTTGCCAATAGATTTCACCTAATTGTACCTTTTCATTTCAATGGGAACCAGGGGTTATTAGAACTAATATTTCTTCACCCACACAGTATCTAAAAGACGGCAAATAACTAGAAAAGAGCTAAATAGAGAGATGGCAAGGAAAAAAAGTCTGTGGGGAAATATCAGCCTTTGCTGGTGTCTGCTATCACTAAAATAGACCTATAGTTATGACACTCAAACAATGGAGCACAACCTTCAATGGCACACTTGTCAGAGAGGAAAATGCATTAAGTGGATGGTGGGAGAGGGCTACCAACATTTTACCTAATTTTAATTTGTTCTGACATTTTGGCCCACTCCCTGAACTTGCGTTTTACTTCTAAATTGCAGATGATTGGGTTCGCCCAGCAGAGCTGTCAAATCCAAACTTTAACCTGGTTGCACCACTTAGTGGTCTGCCACTGAGTCTTCCTTGAGACTTGGAATAAAGTTCACAGTAAGGTGTCAAGCTTCCCACACTCCCAGAATTCTGCACGTCGTCACTCACCCTCACACCCGCTTCCACTAGAGCAGTGGGTGAAGCCATATCCAAGGAGAGCCTCCTGGTCTAGTGCCTGAACCACCGGGCAGGACAGATGCTTCTTCCCCTTAGGATCATCTGCTCCCTGTTGGGGACACCCAGTGTTTTGCCTTAACCATCCATAACCTCCAGACTAGTTATCTAGTTTCTAGATTTTGCTCTGTTTTGGGTCCAGTCCTGAATTCACCTTTCCCACAAAACATCCTCTACCTACATGATGCCTTCAAAAGCATTTCCAGAACATATTTGTCACCCCCAAGGCAATTTTTACTTACTTCCTCACATCAGAGACCTACACATGTCTTAGCTTTAAACCCACTGAAGACAGGTCTTTGGTTTCTTAAAGTTCCTATATCCTTACCACCTAGATTTCTTAAACATAAAACAACAAAATCAATGTGGGAAAATATCCATGGATTTCACTTTAGAGAATATTTTTCAAGGTAATTTAGATTTCCTTTAAAATGCACTGTGAACACTCACTTTAATGAGGTCCTCTGTTCAGTACTTTTATAAAAAGGATAATTATCCTCTAATAGTTTCCTTAGTAAATTCAGATTTTTTTTTTTTTTTGCGGAACGCGGGCCTCTCACTGTTGTGGCCTCTCCCGTTGCGGAGCACAGGCTCCGGACGCACAGGCTCAGCGGCCACGGCCCACGGGCCCAGCCGCTCCGCGATATGTGGGATCCTCCCGGGCCGGGGCACAAACCCACGTCCCCTGCATCGGCAGGCGGACTCTCAACCACTGCGCCACCAGGGAAGCCCCAGATTTTTTTATACAAAATTTCAAGGCAAACTCATGGAGGATTTGGAACCCTCTGGAAGGCATCCGAATGCTATAATAATAATTCATGCTACAGCAAAAAGTTTGCCAAAGAAGTAATGCCTTTCCACGTGTTAGTCTTCTGTTTTGAAATAGAAATCACAATGTTTTACAACTTCTAAGTATATCTAAGACATGCAGTTTGTTCTATATTTCAATTTTTTTTTTTTGCGGTACGCGGGCCTCTCACTGTTGTGGCCTCTCCCGTTGCGGAGCACAGGCTCTGGACGCGCAGGCCCAGCGACCATGGCTCACGGGCCCAGCCGCTCCGCGGCACGTGGGATCCTCCCAGACCGGGGCACGAACCCGTGTCCCCTGCATCGGCAGGCAGACTCTCAACCACTGCGCCACCAGGGAAGCCCTGTTCTATATTTCAATTTTAAAGACGATACTGTCAAGAGTTCTAGATCTTTTTCTCCAAATCTGTGTTCAAATTCTCTGGTTTAAAATGACCTAAACATTCCTCTAAAGTCTAGAGCAGCGTTTCTCAACTTTGGCACTACTAACATTTGGACTAGATAAATGTTTTACTGGGGTCTCTCCTGTGCATTGTAGGATGTTTAGCAGCACTTGTGGCCTCTGCACACTAGAAGCCAATAGCACTCTTCCCTAACCTCCATGGGGACAACAGAAAATGCCTCCACACATTGACTAATGTCCCTGGGGAGAAAATTCCAGTTCCCTGTGATCCCCAGACCAGCAACGATGACATCATCTGCGAGCTTACTAAAAATGCAAATTTTAAGCCCACCCCCCCTGACCTGCTGAAGCAGAATTTCTGGGGTTGTACACAGGAAATGGTCATTTAACAAGCCCTCCAGATGATTGTGATGTGCAGTAAAGTTTGAGATACACAGAGGCCAAGGCCCAACTAAGTAGGATAGGGCCTGGCATTTGTACTCTAATAAAGTTCTTCCAATGATTCTGATACTGCTCAGAATTTGAGAGTCACTAGTGCAGAGGTTCCTGAACTTGTCTGTGTATTAGAATCACCTGGGGCAGCGTGGGGTGGGGGGCAGAGATCTTTCAGAAATCCCAAAGCCCAAGTCATATTCCAGACCAATTACATTACAACCTCGGGGGTGGGGAGGGTGGGACCCAGGCATCAGTATATTTGAAGCTCAAGTATTGGTTGTGTATTATTAGCCTCAACTGGGGGAGCTTTTGAAAACACTTGTGACTAACCCCACCTTCCAGCAATTAAATCAGAACTCTTAAGGCAGGCTTCAAGCATCAGATGTTTTTTTCCTCCGAAATGCAATGTCCCAGATGATTCCCATGTGCATCCAGGGTTGAGAACTACTGCTCCAGGTTTGCATAAATATTGATAGGCAGAATGGTGTAATTAGGGATGCAGACCCTGGATTCCCACTGCTCGAGTGTGAATCCCAGCTTTGCCACTTCCCGTTGGACCTTGGATATGTTACTACTAAGCCCCCATATCCTCATTTGTCAAATAGGGAAGGTAATAATGGCACTTATCTAGGGGGCTGTTGTGAGAATTAAATGAAATGACCCATTTAAAGCACTCTGCATGGCATCCCTGGAACAAATTAAGTACTTGCTAAAATTCATAATAATTTTTTAAATCAAAAGCTTATGGGGAGACTAAACATTAAGAAAGACATCTCTTCAGAGATAAATATTTATAGGCAAATGTGTAATTCCTATTCCAAGCGAGACAAACCTGTTGGTGTCCAGAGTTGTGTTTCTAGCAAATGGAGCTTGGCTACAAATTCTGGAAGCTGTCAATTTCAAATAAGCTATTTTAATATTGCCGACCACCCAGGTATTCATATACAGAAGGCATGTGATGAAAACATCCTTGCTTTGCTCCTGCCTTTTATGGGTTTGCTGGGGTCTACAGAGAATCTGACCATGGCTCCTTTGAGGCTATATGATTGGCATTAGTTGCAACTATGTACCCCCCATTAGCCTTCTTAGAGCACACTCCCTTTAACTCCCTCTATGCTACGCCCAGCAGTCCCTGTACCTTGAGTCTCTGGAGCCTCTCCCATTTTCATGAATTTCTGGATGCAGAGAAGAAGGTTGACCTTTTAGCAGAGGATCGTGATATTCACAGAAACGTCTCTCCATGGTAAATATAGCTCAGAATCAGCATATTCTAAGACATTTCTATAGACCTTGATGATTTGCATCACTGCCTGCACAGGAAGTTTTACATGTTCTAACAACGAATTGAACCTCAGAATTTTAAAATACCCACAAAAATAGATTTGTTGATGTATGGGTGCAGGTCTTAAAAATCAAGGCAATTCAAATAAAATCAAGGAAAGTTCCGATAAGAAGTTAAGAAGATTTTGTGTCACTTTCTAGTTCTCTTTTGGCTTGTTATTATTTTCAACAGATTGTGTATTTGCCGGAGCACTCTGAATCTAGGTATCAGCAAGGCATGGTAGAACCTGATAGAACTACGTGTAAATCCTGGTCCACAACTTATTGCTTATGTTTCCTTGGGAGAATTCATCTTAGTTTTCTCACCGTTTTCCTCATAGTTATTGTGGGTGTTAAATGAGATAAACAGTAGGTAACTCAGATGTCACTCAACACATCCCCTAGTTCCTGCAGGCAACAAGTCTATGTTTGAGACAAACAAGAGCAGGTACAGAGAAGTAGCCATCATGATGTTTCAAATTCTGGGAATTGTTTTCAACATTTAATCCATGCACTGAAGGAGAGAAAATCTTAATGATCCCAATGAATCCTCAAAGGATATAAAAATAATGACCTATATTGAGGCTTCTGTTTTATGGAAAGATTTGTCATTTTGGTCTTCTATTTACACAGAAATTAAATCGAGTCTAATTTGCTACCACCCTTTGCTTCTGAGGAACTCCAAAGCCGTCTCTAGGAGGTGATAGAATTCAAATGCCTCAAACAAGAGCAAATGCCTATGGACACATTTCACCTCCAGAGTGTTCTGATCAGACGAGCTATGAGAGTCATTTACATGGTGTCATGGTGCTTCGCTAAGTGCATATTCTGTTAACTGAATGTTTAAGCAACAGAAGTCCAGCTTTTGGTGTTTATCTTTAGGAACTATTTGGTGGGCTTGATGGTTTGTATAAGCCTATGTTTACAATTGCAGATGAAACTTTTAAGAAGTAGTTCAAAGCTGGAGCCTGGGCTAAGGATAAGTGGTCAGTTGGAGACAGGAGTGTTGGTCATACAACCTGAAGCAATTCTCAATAAACATGTAATCTTCAGACCAGCAGCGCCTGAGGATTTGTTAAAAAATACATATGCTTAAGTCCCATTACAGACCCACAGGAGTAGAGCCCAGCAATCTGTCTTAATAAGCTCTCTAGATCATTCTGATGTTCATTCAAGTTTTAGAGCCACTCCTCTACCGCAATTCTTCCTAAATCTTGGCGTTTATCACCAAGAATCACTTGCAGAGCTTGTAACAAAACAAAAACAGAAAAACAAAACCCAAACCAACAGACATTCTCATGCTTTCAGTGACCCACACAGATGGGGAGAGGAGGAAAAATGGGGGATAAAAGGAGGAAGAAGGAAAGAATAGAGGGAGAGGGAAGAACAGGAGGAGAAGGGGGGAGGAGGAAATGAAACAGCTTTTGCTTTTTTAAGTCAAAATAGAATACTTCTTTGATATATCTATATTTAATACCATTTTCAGAACTAGGCTTAAAGGATTTGCGTTAACAGCAAGCCTTTAAGGAGGCCTAAGGTTAAAAAAAAAAAAGTTCCCCTTTCCCCTAATTTTTGACTGTTACTGTGATTATTTAATTTAGCCCTAGTTAACTACAGGATTTGATTAGCGTATCTCTTTCTAACACACTTGAAATATTTACCTTGGAGTCAGACCCTTTAAGGACTTGTCCTAAGCTCCAGCATCTTAGGCTTGGAATTAAAAATAAATCCTGCTAACAGTTTGGCCTCAGCATTCTGACCACTGCCTAATTTTCTCCATCTTGAACACTGGGAAACTATCTGCCTATGGAGAATAATTGAAGACAGAGCCCTTTATGATTCTTCCTCAGCCGGAATCCTCTGCCATTTCCTCTGACTCTCCCACATCTGATCTCCTTGTGTGCCTGAATAAGAAAAACTATCACAGAAAATCCCTGCAAATGAGAGCCCCAAAAGTTTTTGTGACAAATTTTCAAATATTATAAGGGGGAAAACACTACTCCCCTCTCTTAAAGGAGAGGGGCATCACCCTTTTATAACAGTAATTCTAGCGTTGGCACCTAACTATGGAACAGAGGCCCCTTTCCAACTCCCTAGACCAGAGAAGTGGCAAACTCTGACCTGCCACTTATTTTTCTACAACCCATGAACTAAGAAAATTTTCAACATGTTTCAATCATTTAAAAATGTAATCAGAGCCCAACACATTCATTCATTTTTTTATTGCCTATGGCGGCTTTTGTTCCACAAAGTACAAAGGCAGTATTGAGTGCCACTGTAGTTCTGAGTATCCATGCTACAAAGACTATAGAGGTCATTTAACCCACAAAGCTGAGAATACTTCCTAGTGGCCCTTTTCAGAAAAAATATGTTGACCTTTGTTCTAGACCCCCTGCTATTCATCCCTGGCAGGGGTCTCCCACCTTAAGTACCTAACTTGTTTTTTATTTCATAGGCACAGTTTTTACAATCCACTTTCCTTCTGGAAGAACTTATTCCCCATTATCTTGTATCTTATTATTTTATAATTTAAACAACATTTAGAATAGGGGCTTTAGTAAGGATATAAATTAGAGACTTCCAGGGTTTGACCCACCTGCGACATAGGAAGTCGAGGCTTAAGGCTTGATGAGAAGTGGAACTCATTTTTCTCCAGGGCCATTTCCTGCCCTGAAACAAGAACAATGTTTCCTCCAACAACTTTTTTTTTCCATCGTGAATAAATATATGAACAGACTTCTCTATACAAAGCTACAATGGTTTTAAAAATTCCACTTTCAGCTATTTTGACTCATTTTCCACTTACACGTCATAGTAAGTTCTTAATTTTTCCCTTCAAAGAATCCAACAAGAACATTCCTTGAAACAGGTGACTGATAAATGAGTATTGACATTTGAATTACATTTAAAAATAGAAGGAGAGAGGATGAAGGGGAGAGTATGAATCAGTCTTAGAAAAACAATGGTAATTCCAAGTTCTAAAATCACATAAAAGATCAAGAAATAACTGAAAACCAACAGCAACTACTTTTCAACATTGCAGCCAAGCAAAGTCTAAAAACAGACAGACTTTCTTAAATTCAGCTGCTACTGACCAACATTTTGGTTCCCTTGCTTTCTGAATGTAATGGAAAATCAGCAAAGAAGTACAGAGTTCACTGTCACCATTGATTTCAGGTTAGCTCTCATAAACCTCTCCACTTTTCATTGCCAATGTTATTGGCATCTTTGAGCAGTTACATGATAAAATAACTCACAAGCACGCAGAGCTGATGGTTCTTTTGCAAACTAAATTGCTAAAGAATGCACTAGTTTTATAGACAAATCACATTTTCTTTGCACTATTTTTTGGTGTAAATACCTTTTTTTATGCTTGACAGAAATCCACTGCTCCCATCTCAAATTATGTCACAATCCCAATAATTAAATGCCAGAGAGAATTGCTACTCAGAATACCATTTACATGTTACTTTTAATAGTTTGCATTTCTTTAAATGTAGGCATTCAAATAGTTATTGATCTTATTTTTAGTGGCAGGGCAAATGAACGTATGTAAAAACATGGTAGGAATTTGTGCTGGGCTCCATAGTGAACAAGTAGATGAAATGTCTACATCTGTGGATTTTGGATGAATGTTTCATGGCCTTCACACTGAACAAATTTTAGCTGGAGGTAAAACAGCAAGAATGGTTAAAGGAAAATGCTACTTTCATTGTTGAAAATGACAGAACGGCCCAAATTCACTAGGTGAATAATGTGTAAGGCACTGTGCTCATTGCCTTACACGTTTTATCTTGTTTCTCTCTCTGATGACTTTTTCTAATTTTCAACACTTTTGATCCAGTGTTCTATCAAGCACCATCTCATGGCAGGTGGAAACAGGTTAAACAGGCACGAAGAGGCAGGGAGGATGTAGTCTGCCCTAGTGTAGCTTTTCACTCTCACAGCACCCAGTCACCTGGGGAGAAGATGGGTCTCTCACGTCTAGGTTCTCAGAGTAAAGGCTAATAACATCACAGAAGTAGGTGCAAACATTTTTCTGGGTTCTGGGTATTTTTCCGGGTTCTGGGTATTTTTCCTTTCTGAGGCATGATGACATCTCATGATGAATTGGTTAATGTTGTGAAGGCATAGGGATGTCAAGTTACTGATTCTCAGAGAAGGTTGGGAAGCCAGGAGACATCACTTCCACATTTTCAGGGACTGTATCAGCTCCTCCACCATCTACACACACACACACACACACACACACACACACACAGTTCCAACTTTAAAGCAATGAAAAAAGGAAAATTCCAAGTTGGGACTGTAGCAATCACTAAATAGGAAGTGAAAGCTGGTTTTAGAATCTGATACAGTTGAGGTGGCTTCAAGTTTGTTTCTGCTGTTTAAGGCTGAGCTCCTGAGGGAAGACAAACAAAAATTCCTCTATTTACCTATTCTTAAAGAAAACAAGAAAACGTTAAACTCACCTTTTGGTATACCCCATAATGAGCGATATGAAGCAAAGTCTTACATTAATTTTGAACTTCTTTTTTCAATAATAGAGGCATGGAATAATCCTGATGGATATTTTAGACTAGTCTTCGTCATGTGTGCCTGTGCTGCTAGAAACTCATCAAGAATAAGTAAATCATTACAGTCAGAACCCATGTGGAATATCCTTATATATCAGTTGCTGAGTGACATTCCTTGATTAGCCGAAAACCCAAAGGGAGGACAAGTCAACATTAAAAGTCCTCGGTTTGTCTATTATCCATAAATTCTAGGCTCAAACTGTCTTCTTTTACTATTGTCTGTTTTATTTTAAAATATTTAATATGTAGGCAATTACCCCACTACTAAAAGGTCATATATTCATGACAGGTATTTTGTTTATTTATTATTATTATTATTATTATTATTATTTTTGCGGTACGAGGGCCTCTCACTGTTGTGGCCTCTCCCGTTGCGGAGCACAGGCTCTGGACGCGCAGGCTCAGCGGCCATGGCTCACGGGCCCAGCTGCTCCGCGGCATGTGGGATCTTCCCAGACTGGGGCACAAACCCGTGTCCCCTGCATCGGCAGGCGGACTCTCAACCACTGCGCCACCAGGGAAGCCCCATGACAGGTATTTTGAATAAGAGACTTAGCAAATAAAATTTATGCCTAGAGTTCCTGAGAATTAAGTAACTGGTATGGTATCTGAAGTCAGCTGTGAACCAATACTGACTAGTCCCTTTCTTTAAAAAGCAGACATCCAATCACTGAGGAATAAAAACTGTGATTTACAGACAAAATATCTATGAAAGACCAAATACATCTACCAAATCAAGACAATTAAAAAAAATCCAAACTGGAAAACTCTGTTCAAAGTATTTGTTTGTGAAAATGCATTTGCAGATATTATTAGTACAGCTCCCACGTGATGATTATAGACTTTGGCATTTTGTGTTTTTTTGAAGTGTCATTAAACGTGGGACAGTGCACAGCTTTAATGTACAATGTGTATTCAAGAGTGTGTGGGTTTCAAAAATGGGAAGAAGCCCTAAACAGACATTTCTCCAAGGAAGACATACAGATGGCCAACAGGCACATGAAAAGATGCTCAACATCGCTAATTACTAGAGAAATTCAAATCAAAACGACAATGAGGTATCACCTCACACCAGTCAGAATGATCATCATTAAAAAATCTACAAATAACAAAGGCTGGAGAGGGTGTAGAGAAAAGGGAACCCTCCTACACTGTTGGTGGGAATGTAAATTGGTGCAGCCACTATGGAGAACAGTATGGAGGTTCCTTAAAAAACTAAAAATAGAGCTACCATACGATCCAGCAATCCCACTCCTGGGCATATATCCAGAGGAAACTGATTCTAAAAGATACATGCACCCCAATATTCACAGTAGCACTATTTACAATAGCCAAGACATGGAAACAACCCAAATGTGTCCATCAAAAGATGAATGGATAAAGAAGATACAATGGAATATTCCTAGCCTTAAAAGAAGAATAAAATAATGCCATTTGCAGCAATATGGATGGACCTGGAAATTATCATACTAAGTGAGGTAAGTCTGACAGAGAAAGACAAATATTATGATATCACTTACATGTGGAATCTAAAAAAATGATACAAGTGAACTTATTTCAAAACAGAAACAGACTCACAGAACCCTAAAAAAAACTTATGTTTACCAAAGGGGACAGGGAGGGAGAGGGGGATAAATTAGAAGTAGGGGATTCACAGATACACAGTACTATATATAGAATAGATAACAAGGACCAACTTTATAGCACAGGGAACTATATTCAATAACTTATAATAATCTATAATGGAAAAGAATCTTAAAAAGTGTCTATATATCTGAATCACCTTGCTGTACACCAGAAACACAACACTGTAAATCAACTATACATCAAAAAAAAAAAAAAGTGTGGGTTTCAATGTTCCTGCACTTCATGTGGTCTGTAGTGCTTAAAGCTTTCAAAAACTGTTCATATTCTTGAATCCTCTTAGTCTGTACCACAGCATTATTGAGGAGACAAGAAGTATCATTCATCAGAGAGAAGGCCTCAGGGTAAAGGATATTATCAAGGTCACAGGACTATAAATGTTGGAGCCATTACAAGAAGTGAAGTCATACTCAATTCATTTTCCTCCCCAGCACCTCTTTTGTACAGTGAGAAGAGCACTGGAGTCATTTAAGTGTCTCTTCTAAAGCTAAGACTTTCTGATTCTGCACCTCAGTTTCCTTGTCTCTATAATGGAGTGAACACTATACTACCTAAGTAGGTATATGTTAAGAGTCTTCAATGCAAAAGTGCACATCTGTGTGGCCAGAGTTCCAAGTGTGCAGTGAGGACTCCCCCAGACCTCACTGACTTCAGTTTGCATGACAGTGGATAAGGCTCAGGGGATTGGAGGGCTGCTGGGAAATTTGCAGTAGTATTCAAGTCACGGGAGAGAGTGGAGCCCTCATCTCCCAAAGGTTAGGAGAGACTTATGTTAGGAGTGATAAGGACTTGTAGTAGGAAGTCAGTGGGTAAAAAGGAATATTCTTTGGGGGCTTGTGTCAGGTTTGGAGGCCGGGGCAGAAGTGAAAGTTGTCATAAATACATCAAGTCTGATGAACGTTGTAACATGTTATAATCACATACACACGTTCATAATAAACTCAGAAGGTCTGGACGCATAGTTTGGGTGCTAAAAATATTAACCCTTCCTTCCTCTTTCCATTTCTCCCTTTCCCTTTCCTTCTCTTCTCCTTTAATATTGGATGAAGGAGAGCCTCTCCCTTAACTCACCTTAACAATTATTGGAGCAAAAGAAGAGTTAGAACCGTAACATTTGGGAGCATGTCTTGAGACAGTTATGCAAATAGCTGCTACAACCAGAGAATTAGCATGAACAAGAGGAAGGCTCTACTCAGAGCTGAGAAAAAAATTTGGGCTACAAGCCATCTTGTACCAATAAGGATTGCTTTTAAGTCCAAGCCTCGGAAAACATGAGAAACAGAAGAGTTTAAGTTCATAGGTGTTTATTTATCCCATTCAATAAAAATCCAGAATAGGCAGTCCAGACTGGGGTACCAGTGGTAAGTGCCTTCAAGGAATTAGGACTCTCTATCCTCTCCTTCACCTTTGGTGTATTAGTTGTCTATTGCTGTGCAACAATGTTACCACAGACTTAACAACTTCAAATGACCACTTCTATTATCTTACAGTTTCTGTAGGTCAGGAGTCTGGGAATGGCTTAGCTGGGTCCTCTGCAAGACTGTAATCAAGGTGTTGGCCAGGGCTGGGTTCTCATCTGAAAGTTCGAGTAAGGAAAGGATGGCTTCTGAGCTTGCATCACTGGCAGCATTCAGTTCCTTGTGGAATGTTAGACTGAGGGCCTCAGTTTTTTGCTAGCTGTTGGCTGGAGGCCACTACAATTTTTAGCTGGTCACTGGTCAGAGGCTCCCTCTGATTCCTCGCCACATGTAGGTCCCCCATCATGGCCACTTTCTTCATCAAAGCTAGCAGGAGACTCTCTCAGAAAGATGTTACCCTCATATGTAACACAATCACAGGAGAGACATCCCATCACCTTTGCTGTAATCTATTGGTTAGAAGCAAGGTACCTCCCATACTCAAGGGGAGGGCATGAACATCAGGAAGTGAGGATCTTGGGAGCCACCTTATAATCTGCCTGCCACACCTAGCATGGGCACAAGATGGCTACTGCATCTCAAGACATCCTGTCTATGTCCCAGGCAGAAAGGAGAAAGGGAAAATGTGGCACCAGGAGACATCCTCTTACATATCATTGATCAGAATGTGTTGCACAGCCACACCAATGCAAAGGCAGGCCAGGAACTCTAGAGTTTAGCTTCTTCATCTTCTATAATACAGACAACCAAAAGGGTTGTGTTATGTTAATTACCTAGGGTCTACCACCTACTCCTAAGTAGCAAAGGAAGGCTGTAATGACCTGGAATAGTTTGGATGAGGACCTATGGTTTTTGAACAAGAAAGGAAATACTGGTGTGACTAGGGTTTAGTGATTTCCCAGACGACGTCAACAAGACATGAGATGACCATGGTTGTGACATGATTTATTTTTCCTATCTCTCAGGCAGATGTGGCCTAGGGAAATGGCGGGGGTAGGGGGAGACTACACATATATGTATGGAATAAGGATGTAAAAGAGTGATACAGATTTCCAGAGCACATGAAGAAAGCAGCCTCTTATTTTCTATTCAAAGCTCCAAAAATAGTGCAAATGGACCTTCATTGTATATATCGGCACTGCATCAGTCTTGCTGCTTTGCAAATCTAACGAAAGGATCTTAGCCTTTTTCTAACGTTCTGAAGAACTTTAAAATTCTCGTACAAAAGGAGAATGGCATAAAAATGGAAAAGTTAATTATTTTCAAAATTGTTTTCAGCAATTATAATTTATGTGAACTTTGTTTTCATATGCGTGGCCTTAACACTTCACTTCAAAACTACTTATTTACTTTAACCTTTGGAGTGAATAGCTCTTAATTTAAATGGATGACCTTGAAAAAAATCAACTCTGGCTCTGCTTTATACCAGAAAGAAATTAACTTGGCTGGAACTTTTCACCAATGTGGTGGCACTGCCTCAAGACGAAGTTTCCTGAGAACTAAATACTTTATAATCATGAAAGAAAATCAAAGTATTGTCTCATCGTGTGCTCTTTGGATGTGAAAATTGTTTACACAAAAACCAGGCTCAACCTTGCCTGTAATATTTTTTTCTCGTCACTGTATATTTTATTATTTTTTGATGGAATCAAGTCAAACTCTAGCCATATCGAGGTCCTTTATGAAACACAAGTATATTCTGTCAGTTTGAGAGATGAGTGGCAACACAAAAGACTCTTCAATTTGCTTCTCTGCCTTCTTTTTTATTAACTTTCCCAAAAGAGCATAACAATTTTAAACGAAGTTCTTTGGCTTTTCGTTCTGTTGAAATATTTCTGGTTTATCATTATTTGGGCCAGCAGACTGGAATATATTTATATGTTCTCTGTCTTTGTTTATCTAAAATGTTTCTTCCGAAATTTCAACGCTGATTAAAACCCTATTGCTAATGCTCTGGGAAACATCCAGACGGTACTATCCTGGATCTGTTAAACCAGCTAACAGCTTTCTCCCAGGTAGAAACAATGCAACACTTTGATGTGAATACTAAGACTGCCCACCGTGAGAATATGTAAATATAAAATACATATAAAATATTTATTTACATAAATATAAAATGAGAGAAGAACACTCATTCATGGAGTTCCTTGGGGGCGGTAAAATGGAAGATTTTAGAGTTGGAGGCATAGATGCACTTACCCATTTGGAGTTCATGTTTTGTACAGGTAAGAGATTTAGTTGCAATAAATTTCTGTTTCATACCTTGATGGCTTTTCTCAACTCCTAATTTGACATAAACAGGTCGAAAGGATTCAAGGGTAAGCCGAGCTGTGTTTTGATGTTACCTAGTATCAGTGTTCAGCTGGACCCTGGAGGACTTTTCTTCTTTAGCTACTAGAGAAGCTCTGTGTTTAAAAAGTAGTCAAAATCACATCTCAGGTACAAGAGGATGGAGTGATTATCTCGGCAAGTTTAGGAAACATTTCTGACAGTGGTAGCACCTCGTGGGCAACTCTCCTGTATGAGTATGGCTTACGGGGTCAGCCTCCTCTGCTGGGCAGCCCTTCTAGTGACCAGCGTTTCTTAAGGCTCCCTCTCATTCTCATATGTTTTATATGGGTGACGACCTATTATAGTTTCTGCTGTAACAAATTATTACAAATTTAGTGGCTTAAAACAACACAAATTCATCATCTTTAGGTCAGAAGTCTGACATGGATCTTAATGGATTAAAAATCAAGGTGTCAGCAGGGCTGTTTATCAGTCTGGAGGCTCTAGGGGTGAATTCATTTCCTTGCCTCTTCCAGCTTCTAGAGGCTGCCCACGTTCCTTCCATCATGCCCCCCTTCTTCCATTTTCAGTGCCAGCAATGGTGGGTCAAGTCCTCCTCCCCTGGCATCACTCTGACCTCCTGCCCCTCTTCCACTGTCATAGATCCTTGTGATTATATTGGGCCCACGTGGATAATCCAGGATAATCTCCCAATATTAAATGCAGCTGATTAGCAACCTTAATTCCATCTGTAACCTTAACCCCTTTGCCATGTAAAGTAACATATTCACAGATTCTGGAAATTAGGATGTGAACATCTTTTGGGACCATTATTCTGCCTGCCAGAGTTCCTAAATAGTGTTCGAAATCAAGAGTGGTTTTGATCAGCTAGTCACACTGAAAAGCAAAACTCACAGGTATCATACTGAGGAAATGAGAATTCATCTGTGTCAGCCAGCCCTGCCCCACAGAGGGGGTTAAGGGTACAGAGGTCAGCCAACTGTCCTTGTCTCTTCTTTCCCTGTTTTAATTAATGTATCAGAGAGCTCCCTCTGCATTTACCCTCTCCTATGTTGTTGCTAAGAGTCTCTGTGAATCCATGTGACAGTGACTGTGAGCTGTCAACCAAAATCTGTCATCTTCTTTCTTGATCCTCAGACTACATTTTGCAGAGCCTCTTTTGAAGTTAAGTGTGGTCATGTGACTGGGTTCCAGCCAGTGGAAGTCAGCCAATTCCTGAGTCAAAATCCCTTCTGGTTACCAAAGGGGAAAGGCGGGGGGAGGGATAAATTAGGAGTTTGGGATTAACAGATACACACTACTATATATAAATTAGATAACCGACAAGGACCCACTGTATAGCACCAGGAACTATACTCAATATTTCGTAAAGACCTGTAAGGGAAAAGACTCAGAAAACAATATATAGAACTGTTTCGCTGTACACCTGGAACTAACACAACATTGAAACTCAACTATACTTCAAAAAAAAAAAAAACTCCTCTGTGAGGTCTTCCATGATGTCTCCCCTGTCCTGGTTGGGTTGGGCATGACCATGGTGACCTTAAAATCCAGTGGTTCATCTACTGAAAGCTTCTGAATAACATCTTGGACTGTTATGTGAAAGAAAGGAACTTGTTTTATAAGCCATTGAATTTTGGGGGTCTCTTTGTTACTGCCACTCAACCTATATGAATTGTTTTCTCCTGCACTCTTGCTTGGCTGCACTCTTTTCTTCTTTGCATCTTATGCCTTCTGCAGCCAGATGCTCCCCGGGCTGTATTTTATGGTGTTGCTTCCACTGTTGACTTCCAGGCTGCTCTCATTTTCTCATTTACTGAACTTAGGGTTCAGCGCCACTCACTAGCCTATATGATGTCTTTGTGAATATTAGGAAAAGATGCCTTTTTCTCTGGGTGGTCCCAAAAGAAGGGCACACCTTTGGGCTATGTGATCCAGAAACCTGTGTTTGCTTTCAGGATAAATAAATACAGATATTTAAAACCAGCCCTGTATTTCCTTATATTCTCTCTTCCCTGTCTTCTGGCTTCCCTGTCATCTGGCTGGAGGCAGGTGTCCAGTGGAGGGTTCCCAGACCTTAGGGTAAATCTGAGTTACTAGATAGGGAGAGTCGGTCTCTGAACATGTGCATGAAGAAGATACCCCTGTTGGCCCACATGAGACTGTGATGTGAGCAAGAAATCTTCCCTCAACATTTTAAGCCACTGGGATTTTCCTGGCTGGTTATAAGAGCTGACCTAACTTACTTTAATACAAACGGACCTCTCAGATTTCATAGTAACTTGACATCAAAAGCACTGAGATAATAGAACACCAAATTTATATAAATGCTACAAATCAACACATACAATACTTTCTATCCTTAAGGTTATTTCCAGATACCTTATAAAAAATTGTAATGATCTTTAAAATGTTACTCAAAATAGCATAATGTCTATAAACACTAGAAGACATGCTATAGAATAATAATACTGTTATCATCTAGGACATTGAGATAATAGGTCTATCCCTACTTCATTTAAATTTAAATGTGCAAATGTTCCTTTTGATGGACAGGTTTAGCATATTATGTTGTAATGACACTTAGCCTCACTTCAAAATGTAGCTAATTTAGATCATTTCAGAGAAAATGACAACTGTTCCCTTGTTACAAAGAGCATAAATGAGATGATTTATAATTTTCACTGACTAAAGTTAATCACTGATGTTAATACTTTATACTTACATAACACTTTGCTTCCATATATTTAATGCTTATTATTACAAATACTCAAAATATCTGTGTTTTGAGCCAGGCAGGAGACAAGGTTTAGTGGCTGTGTGTGTGTGTGTGTGTGTGTGTGTGTGTGTGTGTGCGCGTGTGCGTGTGTGCGTGTGTGCATGTGCATTTCCCCACAAGCTCTGTAGAAACTGTGGTGCAGGCATGGGAATGAAACGAAGGTACATGGATAGAGTTTACCCATGTCGGCATGGCTGAATTAAGAGTCTAGCAGTAAGTGCAAGTGTCCAGGGGCAGCAGAGTCCAGGCATGGCCACAAATGAACTCTGAGGATGGTACTAGAATTCAAAGTAGACTAGTCTTGTTGGGTGACCTTGGCCATCTTTGCTTCCCTTCGTTCCTATTTTTTTTTTTTTTTTTTTAGGACTTCATGTTTCTTCATCAATGTTATGAACTACCCAGTATTCTAAAGCATATTTGTTTCCTCAAAGTTAGCCTAAGTTGATTTTTATTTTGGTAAACAAAACCTTGACTGTGGCCGCAAAGTATTTGGAGTTATCATCTTTTGTCTAAAAGTTCTGTTGAAAGGGAAGGTTGGTGCCAGAAGCAAAGGAAGCTCTAGAGCTAGTCTGTTCGAGGAACTGAGTAGCTGCCTGAGACCTGCTTGCCTTTGGGGACATCAGCCCCAGCTGTGGATATTCTGCCTCCTTGCGTGGACTTCTGGTGTAAAGCTCTGTTGCTCTTTAAAACACAAGGTATCTGATTTCTAGTCAC
Organism: Aethalodelphis obliquidens; assembly: GCF_003676395.1. Lineage (NCBI taxonomy): Eukaryota > Metazoa > Chordata > Mammalia > Artiodactyla > Delphinidae > Aethalodelphis > Aethalodelphis obliquidens. Next base: position 60,149,733 of record NW_020837949.1, read on the forward strand.
TCTTTAAACCTCCGTTGACCTGTCACTTCATCTGGGAAGACTTCAAAGGCTTCCTTCCCTCTACTCTGGGATGGGTCTACTCTTTTTGTTGCTCCCATAGCATGCCTTACATACACATCATTGTGCTTAACACACTGCTCTATAACAGCCAGGTCCCCTTCAGACTGGGGAGGGAGCCTGTGTTACTAACTCTGCATCCCCAGGCCTGGTACAGTGCTTGGAACATAGCAGACGCTCAATGAATATCAGTCGAGTGAATCATGCAGACTAACATCCTTAATATGTTCAGAGCAATACATTACAAATTTTTGGACTTCTACTTCTTCCCAGTTAGAAAGCTACATTCGTAAGCTGGAAAGCTACAGCCACTGTGCCACTGTTTCATGTTGCTTTTTTCTCAGGCTGGACTGGCACTAAATTCTTTCACATGCCTGTTCTCTTTGTATGTTAGTAACAACATAAGGGCAGGAACTGAATGTAGGATGTTAGAGCTATAAGGGAACTTAGGGATCATCTATTACAAACTCAAAATTATTAGAATGAGAAAACTGCATCTAACAATATTGAATCACATGCTTGTGGTCTTACAGTTGGCTAGAACCCACATCTGCAATCCCAAATCTGGTCTCTAACTTCCAGCCCAGGGCTCTTGTGTGTGCAGTTTTCAGCAGGATGTTTGGTTTGTCCTGGGGAGGGAAGGGTGGTGACTAACATTTGTTGTTCTCCTACTGCAATTACAGGCATGATGCTAGACACACTGTATATGTTATATTGTTTAATTTTTCAATAACCTAATAGAGGTAAATTTTATTATCCATATTTTACAGGTAAGAAATCTGTAGCCCTTCAGGAAAATTCCTCAAGGATACAGAGCTGACACTCAAATTCGAACATGTGTGATACCAAAGCTACGGCACAATTAGATATTTACACACACGGTGTGTAGAGGTAGAGGAATGTTGTAGAAGTGATTTGATCTCCCTCTGGGCTTTTCCACACTCCCCTTACTATAGCCTGTATTTGCCTGGCTGAGTCATACTTTTTCTTGGTAACATGCTCCCTTCTCTAGTCCTTTCCAGCAGGTCTCCTAAATTAGCTCAGAGCTTACCTCCTCTTGGAAGCCTTCCCAGATTGCCATCAGGCTTTCACCTAGTCCTACACACTCCATACATGTTAGAGAGAACATTTAGATGCCAGGGACTCTATCCTCAAACCTTCAGGCAACACTCTATGCAATGCATCTCAAAAAAATAGTCATCATTATTGCTCAAAAATCTCCAGTAAAAGGGCCTTCATAAATTCTCTGCCACCTACTCTAAAATCTCAAATTACAATTAGACGTGGAAGTAATCTTGGGCGGGGGGGATCAGTCTACTCTTAACCTTGTACAGATGAGGAAACAGATCTGGAGAGGTTAAGATGACCTCTATAGGGTCTGTGTTACACTTCAATTTAGTAAGTGGTTGAATTGATTCAGGTTCATTTTCTCCTATTTTTAGTAGAAAATGGGGGGAAAGAAAACCCCACTAGTGGTCTAATGGTCAGTCCTGTAATATTCCTTCATAGGAATAAGGACACGTAAAATCTCCTTTTAGCTTCTTCTCATTTAAGCCAAATAGTTTTTGCCTCTCTCTTGCTGTCTTTTCCTCTCCCCTCCCCACTCTTCTAACTTCTAGTCATGCCTTATTTCCTAAAGGATTTTAGGTAACTACCAAATAGTCACTGTTTCTCCAAGTTTTCCCCCAAGCAGATATTTCTCAGAAGATATCTTTTGACCCTATTGGGATTTGGGACAAAAGCTCTAGTTAGCAGTATCTATATGGACATCTGGAATATAAATGCAAAAATCCTTAAGAAAATATTAGCAAACTGAATCCAACAACACATAAAAAGAATCATATACCATAATCAAGTTGAATTCATTCCAGAGTCACAAAGATGGTTCAACATATGCAAATCAATCAATGTGATATACCACATCAACAAAAGAAAGGACAAAAACCCCATGAACATCTCAATAGATGAACAAAAAGCATTTGATAAAATTCAATGTCTATTCATGATAAAACTCTTGCCAAAGTGGGTATAAAGGGAACACATCTCAACATAATAAAACTATTTATGACAAACTGACAGCCAACATAATAATCAATGCTGAAAAGCCAAAAGCCTTCCCACCAAATTCTAGAAAAAGATGAGGATGCCCGCTCTCACCACTTGCATTCAACATAGTAATGGAAGTCCTAGCCACAGCAATCAGGCAAGAAAAAGAAAGAAAAGTTATCTGAATTGGAAGAGAAGAGGTAAAGTTGTCATTATAGGCAGATGGCATTATACGCAGATGACATTATACTCTACATAGAAAACTCTTAAGACTCCACACAAAAACTCCTAGAACTGACAGATGAATTCAGTAAGATACCAGGTTACAAGATTAACATACAGAAATCTTGATTTCTTCTCACTAACAGTGAAATATCAGAAAGGGAAAGAAAAAAAATTCCTTTTAAAATTGCATCAAAAAATAAAATACTTAGGAATAAAACTGACCAAGGAGGTGAAAGACTTGTATGCTGGGAACTATAAAACATTGATAAAGAAAACTGAAGATGATTCAAGAAATGGAAAGACATCCCATGCTCTTGAATTAGAAGAATATTATTAAAATGGCCATATTACCTGAAGCAATCTACAAGTTTCAATGTGATCTCTGTCAAAATGCCCATGATATTTTTCACAGAGAAAATAATCCTAAAATTTATATGGAACCATAAAAGACCCAGAATTGCCAAAGCAATCCTGAGGAATAAAACAAAGCTGGAGGCATAACCCTTCCAAGACTTCAGACAATACTATAAAGCTACAATATTCAAAAGAGCATGGTATTGGCACAAAAACACATAGATCAATGGAACAGAGTAGGGAGCCCAGAAATAAACCCACACACCTATGGTCAATCTTTGACAAAGGAGGCAAAAAAAATACAATCGAGAAAAGACAGTCATTTCAGCAAGTGGTGTTGGGAAAGCTGGACAGCCTCATGTAAATCAATGAAGATAGAACACCTCTGCACACCATACACAAAAGTAAACTCAAAATGGTTAAAGACTTAAATGTAAGACAGGATACCATAAAACTCCTAGAAGAGAACATACACAAAATATTCTCTGACGTAAATTGTAGCAATGTTTTCTTAGGTCAGTCTCCCAAAAGAAATAAAAGCAAAAATAAACAAATGGGACCTGATCAAACTTATAAGCTTCTGCACAGCCAAGGAAACCATAAGCAAAATGAAAAGACAGCCTACAGACTGGGAGAAAATATTTGCAAATGATGCAACCAACGAGGGCTTAATTTCAAAATATAAAGATAGCTCATACAACTCAATATCAGAAAAACAAACAACCCAATCAAAAAATGGGCAGAAGACCTAAGTAGACATTTCTCCAAAGAAGACATACAGATGGCCAATAGACACATGAAAAGGTGCTCAACATCACTAATTATTAGGGAAATGTAAATCAAGACTACAGTGAGGTACCACCTCACACTGGTCAGAATAGCCATCGTCAAAAAGTCTACAAATAATAAATACTTGAGAGGGTGTGGAGAAAAGGGAAGCCTCTTACACTGTTGGTGGGACTGTAAATTGATGCAGCCACTGTGGAATAGAGTATGGGAGTTCCTTAAGAAACTAAAAATAGTTACCATATGATCCAGATATCCCACTCCTGGGCATGTACTTGGAAAAGGTGAAAACTCTTATTAGAAATGATGTATGCACTCCAATGTTCAGGGCAGCAGTATTTACAGTAGCCAAGACATAGAAGCAACCTAAATGTCTACTGATGGATGAATACATAAAGAAGTTGTGGTATATGTATACAATGGAATACTACTCAGTCATAGAAAAGAATGAAATAACGCTATTTGCAGCAACATGGATGGATGTAGAGATTATTATACTAAGTGAAGTAAGACAAAGACAAATATCACATGATATCACTTATATGTGGAATCTAAAAAATAGTACAAATGAATTTATTTACAAAACAGAAACAGACTCACAGACATAGAAAACAAACTTATGGTTACCAAAGGGGAGGGATAAACTAGGAGTATGGCATTAACAGATACAAACTACTATATATAAAATAGATAAATAACAAGGATTTACTGTATAGCACAGGGAACTATATTCAATATCTTGTAATAAACTATAATGGAAAAAAATTATATATAACCAAATCACTTTGCCATATACCTGAAACTAATAGTATTGTAAACCAACTATGGGTCAAAAATATATATCTATGTATCAGTAGGGTCCCTAAAATAAATTTTAATGGCAATGATAAACCTAAACCCATTAGAGCAGATTTCTAAATGTCTGAATAAAGATATAGATTTCAGAGTCTATGATTTCCAGCTTGGTTTTCCAAATATGTACTTTGTGCTTGGTATCCAATCTATTAACACTTTTTCTCCCTGCTTACATCATTTATAAATTTTGTAATTTTTATAAAAGTACTTAATATTTAGTGACAGACAAAATGACTAGTCTATAATCTTCAGTTTATATTCAATACAGCTGCTAAATTTTATGGAAAAAAATATGGACATCTGCCCAGAGTGCCCTCTGGGATATAAATTCAACATAGTAATGGAAGTCCAATGAGGGCTTAATATATAAATATTAAGGGGATATAAATACCCCTCAGAAAGTCTTGACCACAGTAGGGGCTGGTTCAAGATTCATTTTCTATTTTTTTTTTTTTATGGATCATGATTTGCTGCCATATCTAAGAAATCTTTGCCTAATCTAAGATTTCAACAAATATTTTTCCCTGCAAGTTTTTTTTTAAATTTATTTATTTTATTTATTTTTGGCTGCGTTGGGTCTTCGTTGCTGCGCATGGGCTTTCTCTAGCTGCAGTGAGCGGTGGCTACTCTTCGTTGCGGTGCGTGGGTTTCTCATTGCGGTGGCTTCTCTCGTTGCAGAGAATGGGCTCTAGGCGCACCGGCTTCAGTAGTTGTGGCTCGCGGGCTGTAGAGCGCAGGCTCAGTAGTTGTGGCACATGGGCTTAGTTGCTCCGTGGCACGTGGGATCTCCCCGGATGAGGGCTCGAACCCATGTCTCCTGTATTGGCAGGCGGATTCTTAACCTCTGCGCCACCAGGGAAGCCCTCAAGATTCATTTTCTTCCACATATTCCACCTGGCATATAATTTCTTGTTCTTCTTTGGATTGTCTTGATGTCCTTTCTAGGAAGATTTAGGGAGAGTCTCAGGGAGTCTCCTTTAAGGTTCCTATATGTATTGTTTCAGGTATAGACACAAAAAACGAGAGTTCTTGGTAGTATCCACAACAAAAATCAGTCAAATGAGCTCTTCTTTTATGGTTTTCAAAAATCCCAACTGTGAATTCCTAATCACTTTCCAAATTCAAAATACAGAGGTGCCCCATGACCTATATTATTCCCACAGAAATGGGATGCCCAGTAAATTCTTCCAACATTAGGGCCCCTGGCCCTAATGATACAAATCTAAAAGATACAAATCATTCATGCTATATATGAAGTTGATGTTATCCTTGTTTTAAAAATAGAGCAAGTGAAGCATACCTAAGTTGCGTAACCTGTCTGAGGTCACACAGCTAGTGAAAGCTGGGATGTGAACCGAGGTGCATCCAATTCCCACCCTCACGCTCTTTCCCACTCCACCATCTGCCTCGGCTGTTGAACGTGTTGGGACACTGAGGCTTCTAATTTTGGTCAGTCCTGGATGGGAGCTGCCCTGGATCTCAGACGACACATGCATCCTAAGCAACTGTCCTCATTTTTGCCCCAAACTGAAATGATACCATGCAAACAACAGCATTAGGCCTAGGTAATATAGATACCCCCAAGTTCTGGTGAAAACAAGGACTCTCACATTAAAAGCAATTTGATTTAGGGCTCTTGTAGTTTGGGGATGGTCTATTACTTTAGAGGAGTCCTTCCTTAATCTGTCATGACAAGGGTGTCCTAGATTTGCTATTTCCTTCTTCTTGGAAGTTTGTAAGGTCCTGAAATGGGATAAAATGAGATGGAGAGTTGGGAAGGGAGGCATTGTTCTACACAATCTTTCCTGAACTTTTACATAATTTTACTATTTTTGGAAGGATAAAATGGTTTCAGAAGACCTTCTTTGCGCTTTCCCCCAAAACAGCCCCTCTTCCAAAAAGGGAAATAACATATATAAAAATGGAGGGAGGGAAGTTATTCCCATTTCCTAATTTTTTAATCACCTTGAACCCCAAGAAAAGTTGCTTCTGGGTATAGTTTCGCTAGAAATAAGGCCACCTGATGATTTAGTTCTCCTGATAAAAAATGACAATTCCTTTTGCCCAAGCAGTTTCTGCGAAACATATGAATAGAAAAGAGAACAAAATAAAAAGATTTGGCAAGTCTTCTATGACAGCTCAAATAAGCAGTTTGAGTATAAGTAGTGACAAGTGACAATGATGTGAGATCTCTGCACGGGCAAGTTAGTAGCAGAGGACTTTTCTATGCACACTCATCCAACATGAAAGAATTAGATGAGTGCCTTTGAAACTGACTTCTTGTATCTTAATGAGAAATAGAGATTGTTGTCAAAGTCCAGATGATTGGTCTATATGGGGTGCAGAGATTTTTCATTAATTCCTAACCTGCATAGTTAAGGGAAAAAGTCCCATGAGGGTAGTCTATACAGAACTGTGGCTAAGAATATATAGAAAATTCAATACAAATAATTAAACCAAGTAAAGATTTTTCTCTAAGTCATACCTGATCCTTACATAAAATTCTTCTGTACTTTAATCTAAGATTTACAATCCTTTGTGACTATTGCCTTTCCTTTTTAGTATACTTCTAACTCATCTTGCCAAAGTCTCGTGTATTATTCAGCGCACGCACACTTTGAGTCAAAGCATGTTTATCGTGCGGAATACCAATAGCAGTGAAGTTCCAGGGCAAATAAAATCAGAAGTTGGTCAAGTTAGAAAATAAGTAGCTTCTTTAAATTCTGTTGGTGAGCCATCCAATGTATCTGGAATCCTACATAAGATGACTATATTTCCTTTTAAAGATACAAGGATTTAGTATTGATAGGAAGTGCTTGTGTTTAAAAAGCGTGCTTTTTTTCCCTTCAGCTTGGAAAGGATCCTGGACAAACAGCAGAGGCAACTGTAGTCTTGCAAAAACACAGCCAGATGAATCCTGAGTTGGGGTTATAGTGTATTCCAGGACACTCCATCCCAGAATGGGGTCGGCTAAATCAGGCCTCACAGCTGCTGACCCCCCTACCCACCCCAATATTTCCCTACATATAGACCCAGCTAGGAGAAACTGCTCCTCAGTGAGAGGCTTGCCAGAAGCTCAGCATCAACTCCATTTGGGCCTTTGCAAAGGTCCTGTGAGGCTTCTTATATGTGTGAAGAAGAATCAGTGACATCATAAGCAGAGTAGTGAGATAGTAATATAGCTGAAATATCGGGTGGGGTTCGATGTTCTAGTAAAGTATGAAGGCAGTATATCTCAATATTATAAGTTTGTATAATCGTCTTAAGTTCTTGTTTCCTTATTACCATGGAAGTATCTTCAAGAGTCCAAATAGGAAACTAAAGGTTCAGAAATATCGGTGACATGGTCCCTTCCATCAGGAAACCTATCCAGGGAGAGGGGCACAAGTATGAAGGATATAAATATTCTAATCAGAATAAGTCTAAATTTAAAACTTTGCTTTAAAGGTATTCTAAATTGACATCAAACAATACTCAATAATTGTAACCAGGGCTTCCCTGGTGGCACAGTGGTTAAGAAGCCACCTGCCAATGCAGGGGACACGGGTTCAAGCCCTGGCCCAGGAAGATCCCACATGCCGTGGAGCAACTAAGCCAGTGCGCCACAACTACTGAGCCTGCGCTCTAGAGCCCATGAGCCACAACTACTGAGCCCACGTGCCCATGCTCTGCAACCAGAGAAGCCACCACAATGAGAAGCCTGCACACCACAACGAAGAAGAGTAGCCCCTGCTTGCCACAACTAGAGAAAGCCCACGCGCAGCAACGAAGACTGTGGATTGGATTCTCAAGTCTGTGGATTGGACGCAGTCCAAAGTTAGTCATTTTGTACCCTGTTTTAGACCTTGACTCCATCTGAGTATGACTAACGTCCAGGAATTTAACTGCCCTTTAGACATTATACATATTGCTTAGACCCAAATCTACACTTGCTGGTTAAGAGCAGAGAAAAAACCTTTGTTACCCTGCCATCCTGTTCGAAAGCCATCTTTTCTTCATCACATAAGTCACCTTGAATGCAACATCGTTACTTTTGATAGAGCCCTTTTCATCTCTCTCTCTTTCTTAATACTTCCCTGTAGTAGGGAGACAATGAATGGTCTCTTCCAAGAGGAATGCAGATATTTTCACATAAAAACAGATGAACCAAAAGTGTCCATGAAGGGCTTAAAACAGCAAGGTATGAAGACTACTTGGGAAGAAAAGTGGAAGAAAGAATTTAGGGGTGGTGCTCATGTAGGTGAGCATAAATTCACCTACTTGACACCCATTAGCGACGCCGTAACAGGGCAATTCAAAGCTGACCTCCCCATGCAAAGCTTCCCAAACAAGCTCTAATCCCAGTGTCCTCACAGACTTTGATTTGGGGTTATGGGAAACCCAAACAAACGTTTTGGCCAACCCAATAGATACATCGATTCTCTTCACATTTTCCAGGGTCACCCTTTACCATCCAAACTTCATTTTACATATAGTTTACCTAAGAACATCTGAAATTTCTATATTCTTAATCTTTTTTGATCATGGGTCTGAAGAAAGCTAAGTTTTTCCTGGAAAAAATATATGCAAACAAAATTTTGTACAATTTACCTATCAGTTTCAGTTTGTCCACAGCATCAACCCCCTAAGCTATCCTACATAAGGACTCTTATCTACAGAATACCCTGATTTATCCCCCAAACAATGATTCCCTATGAAAAAACCCTAGTGAACAAAACTGTAAGCAGTTCTTATTTTGTCTCCCTCACTTAGACAGCATCTAAGTAGGTCAAGCACCGCTGAGCTTCACAGCATATCTTATTTTCAGATGTTTCCAGAAACAAAGATCTCTTGTTTGTAGATTCTTGTCCAAAGTTTCTGGTTTAGGAAAACCTGCACTGATAATTTAGATGCCTCCATCACACGTTTCTGGAGAGGAAACATGGTATCTTTCATCAGGTGGTTCCTGAATTGACCCCCTGTCACACTTCCCATGGAGATATGAAAAAGAGAGGCTGAATGATCATCTGGAAGAAAACTCTCAGACTTTTGGCACTTGGCTGTAGAACCCCCAGCTCAAGAGTCTGGAGCTCAGTGGTAGAGAAGCAGAAAACTGCTTTTATCAGTTCACCCAACAATGTCAGACCTAGGGAATTAGTCATATATTCCACAAAGACAGATTAACACATCACAGAATGCTAGGCGTATCGGTCAAGTGGATTAGAATGCTGTGTCCTTTTCCCACAAGATAACCAACTTGAGAAACCAAATGAAGACCAGAAAGTTGCATGGGAAACACAGTGAAGGTGAAAGAGCTGGATGGCCTGATGGGTGGGCCAGGATGCCTCACCTGCCCGTATTCTCCCCTCTAGACCACCATGGGAAGATGGTCACCAGGGAGAAGACACCCAGGGAAATATCTTCATTAAAGCATGAAATTTGTATTGTTTTTTAATGTTTCCAATATAACCATGTAAAGACATTATTGATGACATACCCATAATAGTAATTAACATTTTGATATGTATCTTCCATCTTTTTTTCTTGTTATATACATTTGTATTCCAGATATCAGCTCTATTTGCATCCTCCTCTCTGAGCTCCCCCAAGGAAAGCATCTACTTGCTCAGCTAGATTAAAGAATGATGTAAAATTGATGGTCTTTTAGAGATGGAGTGGGACTGCCTTTAAAACTCTCTATATCCTTGTTTAAAAGGAAAACCTGGTTCAGATCAGGCCTCTGGTTCTAACTCAGTTTGCATAAAATATAGATATAGAGAAACATGTTCAATACCAGAGAAGGAATCAAATTCCAGCATGTAAATAATTCTATGAGACAGTTGTCTCAGTTTCAACAAATGGAAATTTAGAAAGAAAAAGAGGGGAAACAAATGAAAAGCAGTTTAAGAGGTATATTGTAGGGGTTCAGACTGAGCCTCCTCAAAGTGTGGAGGCTTTTCCATGAAGGTTATTTTGAGGTAAAGGCAATCAAGATCCTCTGGGTTCTAGAGAAGCTACTGCCCCTCCCTCAATTACTTAAAAGAATTTAAGTGGGGGATTTTCCCAGGAAAGAGTTATTACTGAAGAAATTTTATCTAAGTAGCTTTATTTGTATGGCAGGGTAAAGGTCTAACTACCAAACATCTTCTCCTACCATCCTTCTGAATGACTCTCATGCCCTTGGAAGCCCTAGGCCCCTATCCCATTCCTTAGCTCAGGATGGTTTATATACCTCATTTTCCTTTCTGTCTCTGACCCTCTCATGTGAGGTTCCTGTACATATGAAATTAGATTTTCTTCCCTTAATCTGTCTCATGTCAATTCTTAGACCAGCCAGAAGAACCTAAAAGGGTAGAGAAATGTTTTCTTCCTCCCCAACAGTATCAGCCAAGAACAATGCACAGATCTTGTTTCAAATACACTTCGAGATGTAGCAATATTATGTAAGCCTTATGGAAACTACAAAGCAACATCTAGAGCAGATGGGCCAAAGATAAGTGGAAAATAAAGCACACCACCATAAAAATCACCAATTCACAAAAATGGGCAGAGACAGGGATGGAAGCAATGGAAATACAAAACAACCAGAAAACAATAAGATCGCATTAATAAGTTTTCATATGTCAATAACTCTAAACATAAATGAATTGAATTCACCAATGAAAAGGCAGAGTGCCTATATGACTAAAAAAAAACAAACCCCCAAACAAACAAAAAGCCAAGACCCAAGTATATGCTGCCTATAAGAGACTCACTTTAAAGACACACACATAGGCTCAAAGTGAAGGGATGGAAAGAGATATTCCATGCAAGTGGAAACTAAAAGAAAACAGGGGTAGCTATACTTATATCACACAAAATAGACTAACCCAAAAACGGTAACAAGAGACAAAGCGGTCACTATATATTGATAAAGGGGTCAATTCATCAAGACAAGACGACTGTAAATGTATATATACCCACTATCGGAGGACCTGAATATATTAAGCAAATACTAACAGATCAAGGGAGCAAAGGACAACACAATGATAGTAGGGGACTTCAATACCCTGTTTTCAGCAATCAGTAGATCATCCAGACAGAAAAATCAATAAGGAAATGGACTTGAACCATATATTAGACCAAATGGAGCTAACAGATATTTATAAAACATTCCATCCATCGGAAGCTGGATACATGTTCTTCTCAAGTGCATGTAGAATGTTAGGTGCACTTTAATAAATTTAATCTTACAGACATAATGTTGAGCCAAACACAGAAAGTAAATATTGTACCATTCCACTTATGTAAAATTCAAAATCAGTACAGGGTTACCTTTGGATGGGATAGTCACTGGAGGGGCCATGCTTCTCGAATGCTGGTGCTATTCTGCTTTTTCAAAAGCATCCTAGTTACATAGATACATTTATTTGTGAGAATTCAACCTGTAAACCTATGATTTGGGTATCTTTATGTTATACAATAAATAGTTAATGAGATAATCTGAATATATTTGATGATACTAAGGAATTGCTGGAAATTCTCTTTGTTGATAATACTGGGGTTTTGTCAAAAAAATCTTTTATTTTAGAAATATGTATTGAAGTGTTTGTGGATGAAATGTGATGTTCAGATATGCTTTAAAAAGTGAGGAAGGAGTGAAGGGGAGAGGTTGGAGTTTAGATTGGCCATGTGTTGGTAATTGAAAGCAGATGATTACATGTGGTACATTAAGCTATTCCCTTATGTATATTTGACAACTTCCTGACAAAGACTTAACTGTAAGATCCCTTGAGACACCTCCCCTTGCCCAATTCCCTCTCTCTGTACTGCCTGGGACTTTCACCTCTCTCCCTTCTCCCACCATTGCCCCACCTTGCAGACTAGACCTCTTAACATATTTTCCTTCTGATGCAATGCAGCTCACCTGGGCTCTCTTCATCTGAGCTCATCCTACAGCCCCCTTCAGGGCTCAGTCTCCAACAGAAATTTTAAAAATTAGCAAAAAAATGGGTCTTTTCCAGGAAGGAGGGTCCTAGTCTAACCGCTAAGAAAAACAATTTCCCATATTCATTCATTTTTTCCTTCCTTTGTTCTTTCTCAATTGTCTCTCCCTTCCTCTGCAAATATGCACGTGTGGGTAGGATTTAAGATAGTCTCTTTTTTTTTTTTTTTTTCCGTACGAGGGCCTCTCACTGTTGTGACCTCTCCCGTTGCGGAGCACAGGCTCCGGACACGCAGGCTCAGCGGCCATGGCTCGTGGGCCCAGCCGCTCCGCGGCATGTGGGATCTTCCCGAACTGGGGCACGAAGCCGTGTCCCCTGCATTGGCAGGCGGACTCTCAACCACTGCGCCACCAGGGAAGCCCAATACTCTACTCTCTTGAAACATTTGAAAAGTACTGTTAATAGCATCAGGAACACGGTTGGTAACCTTTTCCCAGGGTGAGCTACTTCTACCTACCACTGGTCTAAACCATTTTGTGAAGATCCTCACAGCATTGATCTGAAATTGTTCCCCATTCTGACAGTGCATTTTTTGGAGCCTTCAATCCCCTCCACACTGGCTGTAGTTGTTGAATTTCCCTCTGAGAAATTCTGCATGTGTGGGAGGAAGGAAGAAGAGAAAGCACTTAAAAATAGTCCATGGACTGATGGGGAATTTCTATGAAGAGCTGGCCACATAGGAACACCAGTAAGCAGGTTTAAGACCAAATGCAAGGGAGGCAGAACATTCATCCAAATGAGACTCTATTTGTTTTCCAGGAATGGGGGGTGGTACAGGATAATTTACCCAAATTGGTCTCAAAGCATACATTTTCAGCCTAGAAATGGAGCACACAAACTGGAATTTGATTTAGGAATTAATAAAGAGATGTGATTTGGGGAAAATTAAAACATTTATCAACCTCTGTGCAACTCAGGACTGGCTGTGTGAACCTAAACTACCAGGCACTGCACCACATCCTCCCAGCTTACAAGCCTCTGCCCCAGTGTCACACTGACAGCCACTCACTCAACCGGGAGACTTCAGTTCTCTCCCAGTTCCTGTAAGGTCTGCACCCCACCTCTGCCATGTACCCGTCTGCTGTTTCTCCCACCCTCCAGATCACCTTCACTTGTATGGACTCTTGACTTTTCTGAGCAAACATCCGCACAGCCATCTGCCTCCACTGCCAAAACTATATCACAAGTTAAGAAACCCCCGAAAATAAGAAAACTTCCTAATATCCAAGCAAGGCACCAGCTTAGGTGACTGCAGGATTCTTTGGAAAAATTCATGTGCCTCTAGAAAATCTGGACAGAAATCACTGTAAAGCAGGTAAACTCGAGGGTTGAGGACAGGTGCTGAGACCGAAAGGACAACCTTCAGATTCTTGAATCTTCTAACACCTCTGTACTACCTACAATTACGCTTCCACACAAAGCCACTGGCATCTGACTGGGAATAATCCAACTGTTTTAGACAAATTTATAGCAGCCCAGGGTCTTGTAAGACATCTGATCACACATTCACGCCACCTTGAATCATCATGCAAAAAGACTTCCCTTGAAGGTGAAAGAGCACTAATCTGGTGCTCACTAGCAATTGTGCTTTGGGACAACCTGAGTTTCTACGTGCAAGCCAAGAGGTGATCGGCTCACATCAGCAGTCTTAATGGCCCTTGAAAAAGAGTAAGGGCTTAGGGCATGGCCACACAGTGGGAAGGATCAGCCCATAGGGTTCTGTGTTGCCTCCGACGACGTAGGTGTACATGCAGTATGGGTATTGTGTCCAGAGCATGGGTTCTGGTCAGCTTGACAGAGTCTGCCAAACCTTTAGAAGACAGATAAAACAGTGCCTGTGGCATTAAAAGCGTTAATATGCGTAAACTCTCAGAACAGGGCCTCCTGCTTCATGGTCAGCACTCTGTAAATGTCAGCCATTTCAGATTGAGGGTGTAAATACCCAAGAATGATGACGATCCTGGTGTGGTGCTTAAAGATATTTAAAGGTTCCGGGAAGCATGGTAGAGTCATGCCTTCAACTTGTGGATCAGAACTTACTGTGATGGAGCATGATGATAAAGTCTCAAATGGCAGAGGAAGAGTTGTATGGCATGATAGTAACAGCACTGGACCTGAGGGAAAGAGGTCTGGGTTTAAGTGCTGGGTCACTGCCAGCTCTGTGACCTGGAATCAGGCAACTCCTCCTTTTGGACTTAGGAGGATTACGGTTGCTTCTAGCTTAGAGCTATGATTTGATGCCAAGTAGTGCTTTTATCACTGCTTCTTTGATTAGATGCATATTAGGACTTTAAAGAAGTGTCTTTCGCCCCCCCATGCCTCCATTATCCTCTTTTTAAATCACCTGGACTGATTTAACCATACTTACGATAGACTCAAATCAGAAGTTCAAGAACTCCCAAAAAAGAAACTGACACTAAGGTAGAATTGGACAAGTTATTTCTCTTAAGATATCCAGATATCTGTCTTTCATCTTCTTTAATAATGTTTACAGTGATGACTATATCCTGAGTGGGTTTTTGTTTTCCTCTCTTAGAAAAGTTTTGTAGAGACCCAGTCACACTGCTGACTAGTTTCCCTTCTTCCAACCACCAACACTTCCAGACAGCTGGTCAGGGTTGTGGCTGCAGGCTGTGGACACGAAACAGAAATATGCTGACCTCCGTGAGTACTAGAGACATAATTTTGGCTTCCTGAGCACCAGGTTGCCACCTGCTAAGCAAAAGCCCGACCATTAAAAGGAATTACTTAACCCAACATCAGGGCTGGCAGATCTAAGAAAAGATTTAAACTGATGAGCTAAATTTCACATAAAACATGCCTTCAACAATAACCTCAATAATAACAATAACAATAAAGGGCTTTTATAATATCTTTCTGAAATCATTAAAAAAAAAAAACCCCAACCCTGACATACATTGGTATTTTCTCCAGCTAATTCCCTTGAAGAGGCAGGGCTCATTATCAATTCAAAACTTAAACTGATGCACTTGCCAGGAAGGAAAAATGAAATTCCACAGACATTATCATGCAAATTCAGTCTTAAGAGCTCAGCAGTTGTAAAAAAAAAAAAAAAAATGTTCAGTTGTGTATAACCATCTTGGCATTTCCATGTAAGTCACAGATTTATAGAAAACAGGATTGACGTGGAAAAAATAAGATCAAGCAGGGCTATAATTTTTTCCAATAACATAAATGGATACTGAAACTTTTAAGAGCTGACCTACTATCCACAAGTCAAAACCTGAGGTATGCACAGCATCTATTCTTCAGGATTTCATACATATTATTTCAGGGAAAATGGTTTAGGAAACCCCATATCCTTTATTCACAAAGGTTTCACATACTTGGTAGGAGAAATCCAAACCAAATCAACAGATCTAGGTAGGATCTAAATAGTGCTAGGTATTGTAAAGACATAAAAGATAAGTAAGGCAAAGATTCTGCTATTGCCATATTGAGGAGAGGAAGACGACAGACCAATAACTGAAATGTGTTACTGAGTCCAAGCTTGTACTGCCGGCTGCACCACGGGCCAATCAATCAAGGGAGGAGTTGTTGGGGGAAGGAACAGCAACTTTATTCAGAAAGCCAGAAGACCAAGAAGACGGTGGACTAGTCTCCCAAAGAACCATCTTGCCTGAATTAGAATTCAGGCTTCTTTTATACTAAAAGGGGAGGAAGTAAAGTCAAACATTTCCTGGTTCAAGTCAGCCTCCAGAGGGGATGTGTTACTTTCTTCCTGCCTGCACTTATTCACAGGTGGGCCTAGTTAGGATGTTTTCTGTGATCTACACAAAGGTATTTTAGCTTAATGCTCATTACCTGGGAGCAGGGTTCCCAGAGATGGGCCATTATATATAATTCAAGCTTATAGGCAACATCTCTTTGGTGATTAAATTGTAATAGAATACAAAGGTTCTTCCCTCTTACAAATACAAAGTAGAAAGTGATAAATCTCATAAGAAGTATCAAGAAAATGCTATAGGTGATTGTGTTAGAAGAGAGATTAGATTTGGAAAAACCAAAGATTTTATGTGAGAAACGGTGTTATATCAAGCTCAGTTTTGAAAAATAGGTTAGGAAAGCAAGCAAGTGGATGGAAAGAGGCTTTTTCAGGTGATTGACATAAGCAACACATGGAGTGTCAGATGCAATATTATCCCACTTGGCTTGAGGGTGGGAATATCTTGGGCACCTCAGCTCAAGGGCTGAATACCTGGGTTAGAGGTGCTCTGCAGAGCACTGGCTATTAGACACAGCCTGAAGTTATTCTTTATTCTATAGACACTGTTCCTCCAGGAGTTTTTATGTCACTGTTAAGAACTGCACCACCTTCAATTAAAGTAACCCAAGTTGAACACTGGAAGAAGAATGACTAGAAAAGAGGAAGTTGAAGATGTGAGGAGAGAGGGAATTGATACAGACAGATAACAGAGGAGTCAGGAGGAGGTGGGAATCCATAGGCTGGGAAGGGGGGTTCCTAGAAGGAAGACCACCACTCTTTCCTCAGAGAAGGAGTTGGCAAACTTTCTGTCAAGGGCCAGCTGGTAATCATTTCAGGTTTCGCAGGCCACTATGTTTTCTGTCCCATCTACTCAACTTTGCTATTGTATCACAGAAACAGACACACAATACACAAATGAAAAAACATGACCAGGTTCTAAAAAACTTTTATTAATAAAATGGGTGGCAGGTCAGATTTGGCTCATGGGCCACCATTTGCTGACCTTTTTTTTTTTTTAGGTGTTTGGCAAGAAGGAGGAATAAGCATACTATGATATTTGATAGAGATAAAAAGAATTAAAGGCTTTCTTTGACTTTTTAGTAAAGTAGGAGGCTAGGGTATCTGTTAAGATATGCAGTTAGAGAACAGAAAGAAACAGAGATATTTTAGAACAGTCATCATGGGGCCAGCTGGGGATGAAACACCCTGAGCAGCATTCTGAATTCTTAATGGAGCCAGTTAACAGTTCTAGAACCAGAGTAGACAAAGTCTACAAAAGCATCCACCAGTGTGGGACCTTGGCTAGTTCTTAAACGTTTTCTGTATGTCTTGTATAAGCTAAACGCAAAGAATATGCTATTTATTTCAGTGAATGGACAAGAATTTACTATCCTAAAGTCTTTAGGTTTTAAGAAGGGTTTCTTTCTATTTCGACTACTAAGTTTCATTCCACAACCCACATCAGTGTCATCCACATAAGTACTGCATTCCTGAGACAAGCAGTCAAGCACTGGCTGTGACCCAAAGAGGTAATGACAAGGTAATGAATAAACTAATGAGTATCTCAGCCATCGAGTTACCAGCAATCAAAGCCAAGATTGACACCAAGACACTCAATTTTCTTTTCTTTTCTTTTTTTTTTTCCTCTACAGTCTCAGATGTAGAGATACCCAAGGCACAGGAAACATAGGAGGCTGTTTCCCCAACAGTTAACTCAAAAGTTTCAGAAGATATCTGACACTGAGCATTCCAGGAACGTAATGAAATTGAAAAGAGCTAGCAGCAGGCTCTCTCATTTAGGAAAATGGCTTCCTTTTTAAAATGACTTGATTTCCTGTAAAGGCCAGAAGCTAGCTCTGGGCTTCCCACATACTGTGAAGAAGAGTGTCACCTCCCAGGCAAACACCGCCTGTGATGGGGCAGATTGGCAGGCCCCGGTGGATACACTTCCATTTCCTTTTAATGATACTCTGGAGAGATGGACACAGCTTTCAGGCATTTTGATCAGGGAAGGAGGTCAAAGTATCACACTGAGCCCGAGAATCACCACAGCTGGCAAGACAGGAATAGTTGCCACCTATTTGAACTTGCTAATTTGCCTAAAACTGACAGAGTACGACTTGTCAAGGAGGCTTACTTGGCACTGTCAGTCTCTCCCTGAGAGAATTTCTGTCATTTAGTCTTTTGTCCCTGTTGATTAAGAGCAGTGTGGAGCACAGCTCTCATACACTTGTCACGTCAAACCATTTCTTTGTTTCACTGACTAATCATTCACATCTCAACTCCACTGTACGAAGTGGGATTCGAGCTTGCTATGGTAACGGTTGTGGTAGGTACTGTTACATTTTCAGAGTTGCTGCTGAATCCAAAGAGGCTGAAAATCCCAGCTCAGGACCCCAGGACTGGTCAACATCAACACGCCCTGTATCTTTCCCATTATCATCAAGGACGAAACTCAGGCTTAAGGCCTGGGAATGCCCATCTCCATGGGGAACAGAGAACCATGGTAAACAGCCCAGGACAGAAAGGGATCAGAAATTTAAACACTGGGGCTTGAGATACAGTTTCTGATTGATTGAATAAGGTTTTCAGCAAGCCTACCTTTCTGGGCCTTATTCCAGGCCTCACTTGTTAATTACTCATTTTTGCCATGTATGAAAACATGGCAATATTGTTACAACTTGTTCAATGTCATGACTATGGAACACTGACTATGAGTTAGACACAGTGTCTCAAGACCCCTAAAAAAACAATTGCCCCAGTTTTACAGATGATAGAACTCAACCCTGGAGAAGTTGGGGAGCTTTGCCCAAGATCACACACTGTGGGCAGGTCGGGCCTCAGGCCCAGGTGTGTCTTGTCCCAAAGGCTGGGCTCTTATCTAGACATGGGTTAATGGGCTCTGAGGAGTCCGCTCAGTGACCTCAGTTTTCCTCCCAGGAAGGGAGAAGCCGCAGTGTGTGTGCACCCACAGAAACCTAGCCACATGGTGGGGCATCAGAGTGAAGAAAGCAGGCGCCATGAAAAACTGTTAACATTCATAACATAATCAAATATGTGCTAGCTAGCTCTTGATTAAAAGAGAATAAACTTTCCATCTGTACAGTTTACACTGAGAGAAACATTTGCAGTTTGCAAATTGTTTTCATTCACAACACCTCTTTTGATCGGCATAGCAAACTCGAGAGGATAGCAGGTCAAGCACTATTTCCACATGGAACAAAAAAATTTCTAAAATGTTAGGACACCTAATGTTACATGCCTAATACGTGGAAAAACCAGGATTAAAGGACTCTTTCTGGTTCGGATCCTAAATTTGCCCTCTAATATCAGGATGCTTGTTGTTGTATGTGTCGTTCAATCATAGATCTTCAAAGAAATTTCTGCAGACTTCAAGTTTTCACCTCTGGTTCCTGAGAGATGGCATTTGCTAGTACCAGAGTCCTACATCCAAGGAGGCTAGCACAACTTAAAAACTGGAGTATAAATGTGTTGTTTACTAGTAAGCAGTAGCTGGATTTAACGGTTAAAGTGGGAAATCTGACTATAGTATACCTTGTAAAAGGCAGTAACTCTAATGCTGTAATAAAAAAATAGAAGTAGCGCACAAGAAGTTTAAAAAACAAAAAAAAAAGGCAGTGGAGGGGAGCAGTGGGTTTAGCCAGAGGCTCTGGAGGGGAATATAGTGATATATATCTGTAGTGACTAGAGTCATAGAGAAAAGCAGGGGGACCCAGAAAGCACAAATAAGGGTGGCGAGCTTGCATAGTTACTAAGTTAAAAAGGACCAGAGTAAACTGAAGGAACCAGAACCTGACAAGTGAGAACTGAATCTGAATCACTAATCATAGCAACAATGTATAAGAGAAGAAAATAAGTCATTGAATGTAGACCATCATATAGTCCTGTTATTCTCCTGCCCTAAAGATACGGCACCAAAGAGGAAAAGAAGCCAAGTAGGGCAGAGAGGGGCAAGAGGAATAAGAAAGAGGAGAGTTGAACCCTAGAAACTCAGGGAAAAGACAAGAGTATTCAGTTCAAAGGAGCAACTCTCCTGAAAGATGGGACATTATTTCTTCATTGCTTTCTGTATTATTTTTATTGGGTAAGCTTGGTATGAAGGGCTGGGGGAGGACTTTTGACAATCCTAGCTGTCAGTCCCCCTGTTGACAGTTGCTATTTTTTCGTATTGCTATTTCATTCCCTCCCAGCGTCTCCCTCTATCTGGTAGGTGAATGAGCTGAGCGGTTCCACCCACACAGGGCAGCTGCTCCCTGCTCACACTTAAGCTGCTGCTCTTGGGAAGCGTCTGCTGCAGCTCTGGTGGAGGAACAACAAGTCCTGACGGAAGAGAGGCCAGGGTCAGAGTTTTCACACGGCCTGATTAAGGATGGCAGGCTGCCGTCTAAAGTAACCAGTGTGAACGCAGATAATTATTGCAGAAACTGGCGACAAACTGTAAAGTGAAACGTAGGGTGGGGACTCTTTACTACCCTGGGTTTTGAGAGCAAAGACTAACACCTGCCTTGGGAGTTTAAACTTTCTTTTTTATAGTGAATCCAGATCAGTGTAATAACAAACAGTGACATACTGGGTTCTCCCCTATAATTACCAAAGTCACTCAATTTCAAAACATTTTAGGTTTCGAAACGCAAAAGAAATCACACACCTGTCAAAGGTTTTCAATGATCTATCCTCACTAAATCCAGCGTATTTTCGTTTAACCTGAATTTCCTTTTTTAGGCTCTCTCCCCACAACCGCACAATCCAGTTAAGGAATTGACATGGATATTGTCATTCCTTCCTCAATCTTCGAGTAAACAGTTGTAAAAGATGCTTCAAGTCAGGGCATTGATAGCTAGCTTCATGCTAGTTCTCTTAAGTAGGTGCTCATTCTGACCACCCCCCCACACACACACCCTCCACACACAAGCAAAATCATGAACAAGACAAATCCAGGTCTTTGCTGTGAACCCTCCAACATTTGTCAAACTGATAAGGCTTCCTACATTCCTCTTTCTGAATTCATCCTGACGACAAAAATTGCAAGCAAAAACATCCAAACATAGAATTCCTCGCCCCCCCTTTTTTTTAGTTTAAGAACATGCACTTTTTAGGTGACAAATTCCAAATTCCCCTTATGATTTTTATTGCATTCTCGGAGACTTGCAGATAAAGCTGCACTTCATTTGGAAGTTCCCACTTTCTTGTTGTAAATAACTTCTCAAAACCAAACTAGATACTAAGAACAGCATGTCCTGATTACCAAAAACCTACACAGGATAATAAAGCAACGTCAACTGGAATTATGCTAAATTACTACACACCAGTTACTATAGCATCAACACTTTGAGTACTAAAGGAGGAGATACATTCAAGTAAAGCCACCTTACCTTGTTCGCTGACGAAGACACACGAGCAAAAACTTGCTTTGAATTCTGGGACTGACTTTATATAGCAGTGGGTTCGGTCCGTGGCCCAGCAACATAAGAATCACCTGGGAACTTGTTAGAAATGCAAATCCTCAAGCCTTACCCCAGTCATACCGGGGTAAGGTGGGGCTCGCAATCTATTTAACAAGCCGTCCAGGTGATTGTGATATACACTCAAGTTCGAAACCACTGGTGTAACTGCATTGGGTTGAAACTGAAGTTAAATAGAAATATCTGTCACTTAAAAGTTCTACCATTCCATGACTTTCACAGCTGTGCCAGATTTTTTCAATGAAGTTTTAAATTTCAGAACAGTTTTATATTTACAAAATGTTGTAAAGATGGTATAGAGAGTTCCCACCCCGGTTTCCCCTATTGTTATATCTTGCATTAGTGAAGTACAATTGTCGCAATTAATGAACATATATTCACCCATTATTGATGAACGAAAGCCTATACTTTATCTGGATTTTCTTAGATTTTGCCTAATGTCTTTTTTTCTGATCTACAGTCCCATCCTGGATACCAGATTACATTTAGTTATCATGTCTCCTTAGGCTCCTCTTGGCTGTGATAGTTCCTTAAACTTTCTTTCTGATGACCTTGACCTTGACTGTTTTGAGGAGTACTGGCTAAATATATGAAAAATGTACTTCAGTTGGGATTTGTCTGATGTTTTCCTCGTGATTAGATTGGGGTTATGGATTTTGGGGAGGAAGACCACAGTGACAATCTCGTCGCATCTTGTCAAAGATACAAATTACCAATACAAATCGCCTTATCATCGATAATGTTAATTTTGATCACCTGGCTGGGATGGTATTTGTTGGGTTTCTCCACTATAAAGTTATTCAGTTTTCCTCCTTTCCATACTGTATGCCTTGGAAGTATTGATAAATCACGATGGGCAGCCTGCATTTAGGAGTGGGGGATTACGCTCCATCTCCTTGAGAGTGGAGATCTCCATAAACCAGCATCAGCATTTTGCAACTGAAAAATGAATAAGACCAATTTTGATATTTGAGATGTTTCTAAGAAGAATTAGAATCACAAACTGGGTGAGTAATCAACATAAGACACAAAATGACATGGGAATTGTGGCTGCCAACAGAGGTGAACTACATAATGGCAGACATGCAGAAAAACTGCGACATGGCCTTTCAGCACGTGGCACTCGGAGTGGTGGTACAAATGTTCACCACTGAGACTTCCATGTCTTTTGCAAATGTATATCCAGGGTCTCTTTCCAGTCTCAAATATTCCTGATCTTTTCCACCAGTAGTCCTCAACCCTGGCTGCACATTTCTTGGTTGAGCTTTCTGGGTGAGACTTGGGCATTGGCATGTAAAAATCTCCCCAGACGTGCAACCCTTGGAAAATCACTGCTTCCAGCACTGTCGTCCTCAGCTGGTAGCTTTAAACTAACGAGTAGAGTGGGGAACCAGGAGCCAGGAGAACATGGCAGAGTGCAAGTTTTCATAGCACTCTGATGATAGCACAGTGTGGTGGCAATTAACTCCACCAGACTGTGACATTCTCAGAAAAGAGACCACACTGAGGAGGGGAAAGGAGAGAAAGCAAATGATGTTCAAAGATACATAATGCATGGCTCTGCCTCAAAGGTCTCACCAAATATAATTAAACATGAGAAACAGAATAGAGATGTTAATGGTGGTAGTACTTACGGTAGAATAGTAGTCGTAGTAATAGCAGCTAATGTTTATTGCATTCTTACTTTAGGCCAGGCCTAAATTCTATTTTACTCTATTTGCAACCAAGCGAGATAGGTACTATTATCTCCATTTTACAGATAAGGAAACTTACCCAAGATCATCTAGCTAAGAAGTGGTCAAAGATGGATTTAAAACTTGCCAGTCCAACTCCAGAGCCTTTGCTCTACATCATTTTCTCCTCCCTCTCTTTATTGCATCCCAGATCTGTGGACCACACAGAGAGGAGAAGTGATTCAGTCCAGGGAAGTTAAGGGAAGGCTCTCAAGAGATGGGTTACAGAAAATGAGTAGGAGAGAGGAAGTTTAATCTGGAGTTGCTGTGAAGCACAGTTTGGTTGGGGCAGATGAGACAAAGACCACTTAATTCAATTGGTCAGTGCCAGGATCAAGGCCTGAGGCAGGAGAGTTAGAAGTAGACTGGGAGAGTGGTTGGGCATGTTTGAAAAGTTAACAAAGGTACATCTGGTGAAGGAAGGAACTGATCCCTGGCAGCACATGTTGGCTGTCTCTGAGCACCTTCTAGGCAATCTTCTTTGCCTTGCTCATTGCACTAGAAGGTCTGTCTGGCCAACATGGAATAAATACATCAACGACCTCCCTTGACTACTGGACAGTAGTGGAGGCTGAGCAAGAGATCAGTGGGAGGGAAGAGAGTGAGATCAAGGTATTCTTTTCCCAGCTCCCTTTCTGAAGCTTGCCTAGGTCTGCCTCTCTTCTCAAATGAAAACTGCTGCTCTTCTGCTGGCCTCCTCCACATGGCTCTTGCCTTCTAGTTCCTTCTAATTTCTTCCAGTTTCTTCAGGTCTGTGGTTGGTGGTAATTGCTCTCCTGCCCCTAGCCCAGAGTTTCTTGCCCACACTTTCAAAATAGTTCCTTTGTAAATAACTCCTCCTCTGATTTTCCTAATTTGATTGTGTCATGTGTTTACTGTTGAGATCCTGACCAACACCCAGCGCTAGGTACAAATTCTCTTCCTCTCCGATTTGTCAGCAGTGGTGCCTAGAGGGGTTCTTCCAAACCCATGTGGAAACATGTCTAATGACCCCTTGTTTCTGTAGTGCTGACGACTACTCTGTCCACTGGGTTTCCATATTTCCAGAATGACAGGGCCCAGCTAAGTAGCCCTAAAGCATCTTCCTGTGCAGTCTCCTCATTCCAGCTCTGATTCCTGCTTACCTAGAAATGAACAGTAATGATAATAAACCAACTACTGTAAATTGGCAAGATTCTGCTCCCTAAGCTTAAATTCACTTTCTCTCCTCTTGACTGTTTAATGCTCTACCTTAGTCTTCTCTATCATTCATCAACTTCCTTCTGGTCCTACCTACCTATATGTTTTTGGTAAATCTTTTCCTCAAATCCTTAAAATATAGACATGTTTAGCTCATATGACTAACAATATCATTATTTTATAAAGAATCAGATTAAAATAGTGTTCAAAATCCCTAACATTCATTGAAGGTAATGTGCTGGGCATCATGATTTCATGACTTATTTAGTCCTTACAGGAGACAGTGGTGTAGGTAATATCATTGTCCCTATTTACAGATGGAAGAAAGGATGCTAAGTGAGGATAGCTGATTCACATAAGAAGTAGTGGTGGAGGTGTAAGCTGGGCTATAGGTGGGCAGATTATGTATGTCTGCCTACATATCACCTTCTTCCTTGCTTTTGTTTCTTTTCTTCTTTCTCTGTCTTTTCTTCTTCTCCTTCTTCTTCCCCTTCCCCTTCTTCTTCTTCCCCTTCTCCCTCCCCTCCCCTCTTTCTCCTTCTCCTCCTCCCATCTACCTTCTCCCTCTCCACTTTCTCATAATTAACAAACACAAACATCTTTCTGAACACTTTCCATGCCCAGGGCCATGTTCTGTTAGCTCGGGGTAGAGGAATTTCAAAGATATGACTCTTGACTTCAATGGGCTTATATTCTAGCTGGGCTGTAGATCAAGCTGTTTGCCTTTTTATTATTTATAATTCTCTTTTTAAAAAGAAGGCATAGGCAGCACATACCATGTACCCATAAAAGAGGTATAAACAGTGAATGATCCAGGAGTTCAGAAGACAGGCCTCTTGTCGGGGTGGTGAGAAAACATTTCTTGTAGGAAGTACAATTTGAGATGAGCTTTGAAAGAGGGTAGGTTTACAGAAAGGAGATGTGATGGTGTCCTTCACAGTTAGCTATTTAGGGTCTGCATTCTTGGAGTAAAGTTTCTTGAGAAACTTTAGTAAAATTTTCAGGACTTCCTCCTTTTCCTCGTATCCTCTCAATAGGGTAAAGGGGTGGTAGGTACTGCTTATGGTTGGAGGTTGGAGATTGGGTATTTGTGGCCAGAAAAGAATTTGGTTTTAAATCTTCAGGAATCTTTGAATAAGAATAAACTCAGAGTGAAAATAAAGACTTCACCCACTACCATAGATTTTTTTTTCTAATATGAAAAGTCCTAATAATTTAGTGTAGGCTTTAACAAATGTACAATTACTTTTCTCCTTGCATGCATAGGTTTGACACTGTCCAAATAACAACTCCTTTGCCTTTTTATCTTGTGACGTAGGGACAGAAAGAGAAGGAGCCCCAACAAAAACACTTTACCATGTGTCCTGGAGCTAACCAAATGGATTCTTTGATAACAGATATAAAAACTTCGTGTAAAATGAACTGTTAGGTAGGAAAATGAGATATCTCTATAATTGCTCTTGTATATACAAGAAAATGGCAGCCTTTAACCTTTTCTATCCTATCATACCTGATTAGAAGTTTCGATTTCAAGATGTTAATCAGAATGTGCCACACATCAGTACTTAATGGATCTGAAATCTTGGGCAAAGGTTGCTTTACTAATCATTATTTTCCTGTGCTGTTTCTAAAGCTGTTGAATTTTCCCCGTTATGCCAAATTTCCTTTGCAATTAAATAATTTAGAGAAAAAAAACTCAGTGAAGTCACATGGACATCCAAGTCCACATAAGACCTGATGTTTATAAAAGTGTTCTATTACTGATACGAATTTATACATTCTAAAAAACCTTTTTCTTTCATTGTTGTCTTGGTTCAACACATTGTTCTTAACATGATATTGCAATTTTAAATGTGGCTGTGTAATCCCAGGATTAATATCTCTGTCTCTCCCACTAAACTGTAAGAACTGTGAGAATAGGGCTCTACCCGGTTTGCCTGCCATTGTATCCTTAGAGCTTAGCACAATACCTGACCCAAAGTATTCAACAACTATTTGTTGAGTGAATGAGAAACAACTAGAAAGATCACATGCAATGAATATTAAAGATATTTAAATATTACAGAAATATAAACTAAATGACCTATAATGAGACACTGCTGTGAGGGAACAAGACACCTGGTGTTGGGTCTTGCTGGAGAGAGAGAATTGTCACAGTTTGGTTGTTTAAATTGCGAATTCCAAGTGAACACAGTAATTATCTTAGAAAGAGGTTAATGGCTAAGATCCTGGTCACCAACTCCAATGTGTGGAGGTTTTCCGTCACACACCCAAGGAATTCTCCAACTCCAGCTGGGGGTCCTACAATTCAACACAATTCTGACACTATCTACCCAGAGAGAACATCAGATTACACAGGTTAAGAGCTCAGTCCCACCAGGCTGCCCTCCACTTCAGATGCCAATTGCAAGTCCAAGTTGTTACCTGTACTTCTGACCAATTGGAGGAGGTTCCCAGGACCACCCCTGCTTGGGTTTGATTAACTCACTAGAGCAGCTCACAGAACTCAGGAAATCAGTTTACTCAGTAGATTATTACCAGCTTATTATAATGGATATTAAAGGATACATACAAACAGCCAGACAAAGAGATGCATAATGTGAAGTTCCAAACAAAGGAGCTTCTATCCTGGTGGAGTTTGAGACCTGGCATGGTGGCATGTGAAAGCATTCTGGTCCACTGACCTGGAGGCTCTCCCAAACTTATTCTTTTGGGTTTTTATGCAGCCTTCATTACACAGGCATCATTGATTAAATCATTGGCCATTGGCAATTGATTCAACCTCTAGGCCCTCTCCCAACTCTGGAGATCAGGGGAGTGGAATTGAAAGTTCCGACCCTCTAATCACAGGGTTGGTTCTTTTGGCAGTCAGACCCATCTTTAGGTGAGTTCCAAGAGTCGCCTGATTAACACAACAAAAGACCTTTGTGGTGCTTATCACTTAGGAATTACCAAGGATTTTAGGAGCTTTGTGCCAAGAAAAGTGAACAAAGACCAAATATATGTATCTTATTACAAATCCTAATACTACAATGGCGCATGGCTGCCAACAGGTAGTAACACAAATGAGAAAGAAGGTGCCGTAGAGTACCAGTATCTTCACACAGATCAGTGCTCAGGCCAGTTGTTTAAATTCATGATCAGATTTCTTATGCATCATATTATCAGATCATTTCAGACATGTTCCAAATAAAGTTGAGAATAATGCACAATAAACAACAAAAGATAGATTTAGTGGCTCTAATGAATTCTGATGTCTACTTACTAGCTTTAGACTAATAGCTTGAGATTTCAAGTAGCAAGTGCCCTAAGGATATTTTTCTCCACTTGAATCCCTTGGTCAATAAAATAAACAAAAAACTCCTACATATAAAAAGTTTGCCTCCTTTAGTATTTCATTTTAAATGATTTCCAGGAAGTATTAAATACTGAACAATCACTTGAAACTTAGTATTTCCAATGAAATATGACATTATGGAAACCAGGAAAGCAAGAAAACATTTTGGATGATGATTCATGCCCTTAGGATTTATGCAAATATAGCATCTCTTATTACCCACCATAAGTGATAGGTGTAGCATTATTTGCTATGAAAACAGCCCAAGAGAGCTGTTATTAAGTTAGTTACAAAGTTTGTGCTCGTTATTTATGAGCATATATGGGTAAAATTGAGTTATGCATTGTTTTTTAGTCCCAAATGAGAAACTCTGTTAGGTTGCTTTGGCACATAGAACAGAGCAAAAACCAAATCAAAAACAAAGTCTGGCATTTGCTGCTCTGGGCAGAAACCAGAACTTCTGCTGGTTTTCAAAATGTAATTCTGAAAGTAAAGTAGAATAACAGAAAAGAGTATAGACAAGGTTCTAGCTGAATGGGGCCTCAGAGATGGGTCAATTCAACTCCCTTATCTTATACAGGAGGAAATTGAGGCTCTGAGAAGTCTGACCTCTTCAATTTCATACAATTTAGTTAATGTAAAAATGAAGGGAAAAGAGTTGGTCGCTATAAGTCAAATACCAACATGATAAATATTGATGAAACTAAAGCTTTCGCTCTAAAACAATATTTCAATCCTAGAAAATGGTTTACTTACTTGTAATTTTTCAAGTATATTGATATAATTTAATTTCAATACAATACAAAATTTACATGTTTTCTCATCAGTCATTAAAATAAGATTTTACCCATGCAGGTTGGTGTGGTAGACAGAATCCCTGAAATGTTTTACATCCTGAAACCAGAATCTGTGATGATGTTACCTTACGTGGTAAACGGGACTTTGTAAATCAAGGATCTGGAGATGGGGAGGTTATCCTGGGTCATTATTATCTGCGTGGGTGCAATGTAATCACAAGAAACCTTAGGAGAGGGAAGCAGGAGGGCAAAAGTCAGAAGAGAAGATATGACAACAGTAGCAGAGAAGAGAGGGAGAGGGAGAGAGATAGAGAAGAAAAGGGGAAGGGAAGGGAAGGGAAGGGAAAGGAAGGGAAGGGGATTTGAAGATGTTAAGCTTCTGGCCACAAGCCAAAGAATGAAGGTGGACTCTAGAGCCTGGAAAAAGCAAGGACACAGATTCTCCCTAGTTCCTCCAGAAAAAATGCAGCCCTGCCCGCTCACTTTGGAGCTCTATGCTGAACTTGGAAGTAGGGGTCTTTACTGAAGCTGAGTGCACCTGACATCCACCTCCCTGGACACACTTATCATCTCCTCCTGTGAGGCCCTGCTGCTCTCCAGAGCGCTCTGAAAGAGCAGGAGCTGAGGGCTGTCCCTGTGGGACTCATACAGCCCTAGCCCAGTTCCCTTCATGGTCTCAGAGAAGCTATAAACTGTTCTCTACTCTCAATGGGCCCCCTTTTCTCCCTCTCCTAACCTTTGGAGACAAAGTATGCAAATCCTTAGAGGAAGGCTTAACCTTTTCCTCTCCCTTACCTATTTATTTTAAAGAGAAGAAAATCTGTTATTAACCAGCCCAGGAGAGATTTAATTTTTAGCAATTTTTTCTCTCCATATCTAATCAATCCCTTCAACACTGATTTCTTATACTGACTGCATTGGTTATTCAGCCCAGGAACTGGGGGTGCAAGTCTATCTCACAAGGTACCCTGTCCTTTATTTCTCAGCTGTCATTACCCTTCTCTAGTCCTCAACAGTACAGCTTCCTGGACTGTTTTTTAGGGTTTTCTTGGTTTAGGTCATATCTATAATCTATCCTTAAATATGGCCAAGATGTATCTTTTAAAAACTGCACTGTCCGATACGATAGCCCCTAGTCACATACAGTTTGTAAACACGCATTTAATCAAATTAAAAACTCATTTTCTCAGTCTCATTTCAAGCACTCAGTAGCCACATGTGGCTGGTGACCACCATAATGAACAGTGCAGATACACAACGATCTCCATCATCACAGAAAGTTGTTCTGGAGAGCCCCATTCTCAAACAGAAACCTGTTTATGTCTGTGCTTCTCAGGTTAATATTTCTATTTGCCTAAAAGAAAACCTACACACTTCGTAGGTAGTATAAAGCCTTTATGCACTGGCCCTTACCTCTTCGTATAGTGTCACTCTCCCTCAAACACACTGCTCCCTTTCTGGACACCATCCTCTTTCCCTGCTCCTGTCCTGCCACTTAGCATCCAAGTCTCAGCTCACATTTCGTTCCCCATGAAGCCTTTGCTGAGACTAACTTTTATGTCTGCTCTTCTCCTACTGGGAGTTATGCTAATTGACTTTAAATAACATTTCCACTCTGTTTGTTTGAACATTTTTCTCTCAGGGGCTTTTAAGCTCCTTGATGACAGGAATATGTCTTATTTGTGTGCATACACTTATACAGTCAAATATCATAAGATGCTGAGAAATACTATATCTCTTTATTTAGAATTCTTTTAAACAAGATTTGCTCTATCTTTGCAATTGGTAGGGTGCAACCCTTCTGACAGGATGCCCAGTCACTTATGGAATATAAGCTTGGATTCTGAAGAAAGGGTAGACATATACATATATGTATATACGTATATGTATATATAAGTAAATTATACTGTAAATTGTAATCCTTTTCAGCAAGGTTATATTGACATAGAGTCACTGGCTAGATCACTAGGTTTCCAACTATATTGAGAGACAAGCTTGGTGCCACAAACATAACTTTATGTAGCAGTCATGCAAAGAACCTATCAGGAAACTTTTAGATAAACCAATTAATAGGGTTCAATTCTCTCATCTTTCCTCAACCAAATTGCTTCCCTATTTATAGAGAACCACTGATTTTAACTTATTAATGCAAATATCAGCTTTGCTCACCAAGAAATCCTGGTAAAATGCCTAGCCTCCAAGGAATGACATTTTCATGACTAACTTTTATATGAAACAGGGTGCATTATACACTGGAGAAAGTGGAGAAGTTGATGCTAATTTTCTTTATATCCAAGGAATTTAACTTGAACATATCCAGAATTTAGAACTAAGTGTTGAATGCTTGAATCATGCTGAATAGCACATTTAATGCTGGATTTGCCCTTTATATTAATTTGAAATAAATGGAATTGTATAAAAATAATAGCTGCGTTTTATTAGAGGCCTCCTGTGTGTCCAGCACTCTGCTAGATGCCTCATTTACACTTCTCACGTAATCTCCACAAACCATTTTAAACATAGGTACTATTACCTCCATTTTCACATGGTAGAATTGAGGCTCAATAAAGGAAAGTAACTCACATAAGATCACACTGTTGGAAAATGACAGAGCCAGGATTTGTCTTGTCTCGACAGAGCCAGACAAGTCTGAAGCTAAAAGCCGAATTTCATCATCCACTCTGCATTTCCTCACAAGACAGTAACCTGTCTATTGTATGTTAGAATAGATGAAATTAGAAATTGATGTGCAAGATTTTTGATGATAAGAAGAGAAGAAGTTCTCTTAGAGTGAAAAACAAAGAAATATCAGATAATAGGGAAGAATATAAGGCCCCTGTTCACACATGCTAAATTCCACGCATCCCCGGAGAGTTTGCCTTCTCTTGGCCTTTCCTCCTCAGTGTCTGAGATCCTGCAAAGAGCAGAGGAAGAAGTGAAAGCAGAAGATAAAGCTTTGAACCTTCCTCCTCCTCTGACTCCTGTGTGACTTCCTTTGAAGTCTTGAAATTTACATGGAAGGACTTAAAAAATAGAATTGTATTTCATTACAACATGCCATCCTACTGAAATATTAAAATCTCCATTCTATATATATGGAAAAAAGTCTGGAAGGATATAAACAAAAATGACAATATTAAAGAGGAGTTCAACTTTATTGTCCTTAAATTCTGTAATGAAATATGTATTTTCATATAATAAAGGTTATTTTGTTTAAAGTAAATCAAGGATACAAATTAAAGAATTTGATTGGTTAATCCAAATTAAGCTAATGATTCCTACCTCACTGGATTCTAGGAAGGTCAAATTTCTAGGGTTTACAAGTAAGGATTTGAAGTATACTGTTTTTTGAGAGGGAGGAAAAGACCAAAGCAAGGGGAGAGAACTGAGGAAAGTTAGCAAACACTGGAGAAGAGGGAAAAGGACTGAGACCCTCGGTAGCAAAGGGACAGATAATAAACAGCGTGGAATGTTGTTTGAAGGATTAATGATGCTACGCATAAACACATAGTACAGTGCATGACATGAGTTGCTCCCTGAATGGCAGCCATTATTGAACACCACTCATGCTGTAGGCAGAGTACAGAGTGATGAGATGCAAGCACCGCTAAGCAAAAGGCCAAGCTAAGTCCAAGATCTTAGACTTCTACGCAAGCCAACCAGGCCAAGTAATGGACAGAGTCCATGAAGGTGCACAAAGCCTTGAGTGTGCAATAGTGGGACAGGGGATCCCCCACTGAGAAAGTGAAGTTCATGAGAGAAAATCTGTGTCCTGAGGGACTTGCAGGGAAATTGATGTTGGGAGCAAGGCTGACATAATGCTTGTCTCGTAAAAAACTGAACAAAACTCCTTGCATTGCCTCTTTCTAAGACCCAAAACTAAGGGAAGAATAGAACTCCAAGGGCCACTGAAGTGTCTTGAACTGCCAAACTGAGAGAATACCTTAAGCTGGTAGCCAAGAAGATCGATGTCGACCAATGAAACACCCATCCAGACAAACAGTTATGGAAGCTAATGCTGCTGGTATGGCTTCTAAAATCTAGGCCAACCCTGCCTACACTTCTGGTCCAACTCCTCCAAGACAGATGCATGGTGCCCCCATTTTTTTCAGGCAAACTAGTGGGTGTTGACATGTTTATGTTTTTCTTTCTTTCTTTCTTTCTTTTTTTTTTGCTTTGTAAGAAACCAGCATTAATGCAAACACTTTTAGATCTCCTTTGGTACAGCTTCATTTGAGTTCCCAATAACAGGGGCTGGGACCAAGGCCATTTTACAAACGAGGAAAGAAACTGAGTCCCAGGAAAGCAGTTAAGTGGCAGATAAATCTGAGAGCAAGTTTCACTGTTTCTCAAGTGACGGGTCCTGCTATAAATTCTGTTTGCAAAACAGTGACTCTGGAGCCTTTGGGACCTGCTGCAAAGGCTCCGCCTCTCTCCTGGGGCTTCTTCTTGCCTCCCCCTTCCCCCAAATCACTAATATTAGTATTGGAAAAAACACAAAAATTGATTTTATTTTATTCTTTATAAATTTTTATAAATTTATTTATTAAATTTATTTATTTTTGGCTGCGTTGGGTATTCGTTGCTGCCCGCGGGCTTTCTCTAGTTGTGGCGAGCAGGGGCTACTCTTTGTTGGGGTGTGTGGGCTTCTCACTGCGGTGGTTTCTCTTATTGTGGAGCATGGGCTCTAGGTGCGCAGGCTTCAGTCGTTGTGGCGCACGGACTCAGTAGTTGTGGCTCGCGGGCTCTAGAGCCCAGGCTCAGTAGTGTGGCGCATGGGCTTAGTTGCTCCGCGGCGTGTGGAATCTTCCCAGACCAGAGCTCGAACCCGTGTCCCCTGCATTGGCAGGTGGATTCTTAACCACTGTGCTACCAGGGAAGCCCCCCAAAATTGATTTTAAATTTAAACTTTTGCCAACAAAAATGACCAGGATAGGGCTTCCCTGGTGGCACGGTAGTTGGGAGTCCGCCTGCTGATGCAGGGGACGCGGGTTCGTGCCCCGGTCCGGGAGGATCCCACGTGCCGCGGAGCGGCTGGGCCCGTGAGCCATGGCCGCTGAGCCTGCACGTCCGGAGCCCGTGCTCCGCAATGGGAGAGGCCACAACAGTGAGAGGCCCGCGTACCGAAAAAAAAAAAAAAAATGACCAGGATAAAGGAATTACTTACTTTTAATCATCATAAAATCAACTCGCATATGTTAAGTACTTGTATACAAACCATTTTCTATCTGCTCCTTTAACAAATATTTACTGAGGTTCTCGAGGCACTCTTCGGGGCTCTGGAAGGAATGCTATTGAACAAAACTGACTGGATTGCTGTTCTCCCAGAGCACTGTTTTCTACTGGGGGCGTGGATAATGGACAATGAATTAAATAAACAAGGTAAATTTAGATTCTGATAAGTAGAGTGAAGCAAATGTAGCAAATGAAATTCTAATGCTCTGCTTTAGACCGTGTAGTCAGGGAAGGCTTCTCTTAACAGGTAATAGCTGACCTGAGATCTGAATCACGCAGTGACACATCAGTTCGGAGGGGCTGCTCTATATATTCAATGCAATGGTATTTGGAGGTGGGGCTTTTGGGAGGTGGTGAGGTCATGAGGTAATTAGAGCCTTCATGAATGGGATTAATGCCCTTATAAAAGAGACCCCATGAGGATCCTCCGTCATGTGAGGACACAAGGAGGAGATGGGACTTATGAACTAGGAAGTGAGCTTTCACCAAACTCTGAATCTATCAGCACATTGATCTTGGACTTCTCCGACTCCAGAACTGTGGGAAATAAATGTGCGTTGTGTAAAAGCCATCCAGTCTGTGGTATTTTTGTTAGAGCAGCCTGAATGCGCTAAGACAGGGACCAAAGATTAAGGCAGAGGAAAGCGCTGGTGTGAAGGCCCAAAGAAGGGAACAGGCCCACGTGCTCTAGGAATGGGGGAGGGCTGATGTGAGCGAGAAAAGGTTAGAGGGGAGGCAAGGGCCACGGTGAAGAGCTTGGCATGGATTTTCAGTGCAGTAGGAATCACTGGCAGTTTCTAAGCAAGGCAGTGGCATGATTTCCCTTTCCAAATCATCACTCAGGCTGCTTAATGGTGATGAACCCCTGTAAAGGCGGCAAGAGAAGAAGCAGGGAGACATGAGAAGGTGGGCCCTGCATAGACCAGGCCAGAAGGAACAGCCTGGATTAGGGCAGTGGCAGAGAAGCTGGAGAGGAGCTGGAGGGAGAAAATGCAAGCACTGTTGGCCAAGATGCCAGAGCAGTGGGGAGATGCTGGATTGGCTGTGGAGGTGGAATTGACAGATGTAATCACAAGCTGGCTAGGGAGTGTGAAGGACAGAATGATTAAGAGGGACCTCTTGGCTTCTAGCTTGAGCAGCTTAATGGATGGGGTGCCATTTGCTAAGATGGAGAAAAGTGTGGGAGTCGGGGATCTTGGGAGGAAACAATTAATCTGCACAACAGCCCAGTGAGATAGGCGCTACTATTTCTTCCATGTTACAGATGAGAAAAGAGAGCCTTGAAGAGGTTGTTCAGAGTCCCACAGGGAGCAGCACGTGAGACGAAGCCCAGAAAGCTGGGCTCCAGAGGCTGCCCTCCCAACCACTGCTGCCTTGGCTCACCATTGCCACCCGTGTCCTACACAATCAGACAGAGACTCAGTCACAGCAGAAGAACCTGATGACTTGTACATTCCAGCAGTGAAAATTCTTGGTAAAACCTAGATGTTCGTAAGCTTCCTAGAAACGGAAAGATGACCTGGGAATTCTAACAAAGTGCTATGAATCCTTTTCTAGTGAATAATTTTCCAGCAGTTTTGGGCCTCACCACTGGTGATATTAATGCCAGCTGCCTCCCAGCCATTCCTTCTTCTATCTGAGACAGGTAACGTCATCCACATGTGCCGAGATTCCCGATTCTCGATCAAAGAATTCCAGGAAAATACAAGCAAAGGGGAATGAAAATACGAAACGTCTGCTTTGTTCTTAAGTTCAAATGCTGGTTTTCCTTAAGGACTATCTAATTTCCATGGGGGCTAATACTTTTTCCCATTGTGATTTTTGCCCTGGACCTTTCCCCTTACAGGATATTAAACATGACACCTGTCCTTCTGTGATAACAGGAGCTGGTGAGAGGCTCAATCAAGAACGCTTTCAGGGAAAGCGGTGTTCAGGGAAAATGCTGTGCTCGGGATTGTTTAAAGGCTGCTCTGAAGATTACCGACATTCACATCGGGCAGGAAGAGATTGCTTATCCTGCTTATTGAGACCCCAGTGCCTCGGCTTGCAGCTCGGAAGGGATTCTGTGTGATCTCATGTGCTGTCACTAGCAGTTACTTTCACTTGGGTGTGGAGGTGGCATTTGACATGAGAACACTGCAGAACAAGAGAAAGTTAACCGCACAATTAATAAACCGGATCACCTTTTAAAAATAGGGTCTATTTTTACATTTTTTCCTGAGTTGCAAAACGTTTCTAATTTGAGCTGTTGCTGTTTTTACTGATGAAAGACTAAAATTAAATTGCCTGCTTCTCCTGGGGATACATTCCTTGTATGCTCCTTGGTGATTTCACCTGCCTCTCAGAGTTAAGCCTATTAAGCAGGGCTACACTGAAGAGCGATGCTTACGTGCTCTTGGTATGAAGTAAACCCTGGAGATCAGATGAAGTTAGTGGTATTTAGCCCATGAAAGCGTCTTACTTTTAGCAAACCCTGAGAATGCTGAACTTCAGCTCTTAAACTAGTTTGTAAAGGTTTGCATTAAAAGTGGAGAGTGTGACAGAGATCACCTGTAAATGAGCTTTCCAGGTTTTCTTTTTATGCTATTCAGAGTGATGAATTCCAATCTTTTTGCCAAGAAATTAAGTCCAAATATCTGGGAGTGTTTCTGGCTCTAGAAAGATTGCTTCGCCATGCTGTCCTGGAGTTATTTGAGGAGCAAAAACGCCGAAACAGGACTCATTTGTTTGTCCTGGATTTGGTCATTTGTAGCTAAAATAATTTCTTTAATTTTCTTCCTTTATTTTTATTTTATTTTTTTGCGGTACGCCGGCCTCTCACTGCTGTGGCCTCTCCCGTTGCGGAGCACAGGCTCCGGACGCGCAGGCTCAGCAGCCATGGTTCACGGGCCCAGCCGCTATGCAGCATGTGGGATCCTCCCGGACCGGGGCACGAACCCACGTCCCCTGCATCGGCAGGCGGACTCTCAACCACTGCGCCACCAGGGAAGCCCTCTTCCTTTATTTTTCCTGTAATTTTTAGAGACTCTGGTGAAAGATAATTACATCTCTTAATTCCTTTCATTTTAAATTCATATCAAAGCCTTCAAAGAGACCAGTGTCCCTAAAGTGGGTCTTGCCAGCTGTGCAGCGTGTGGGTCTCTGATCCTGTCAGCCTGCTCTGCGCGGATGAGGCCAAGCTGGGGGAGCAGCCACGGGGAACCAACGTTGTGGCAGCTGGTGGCAACCAGGCAAGCAGCAAACCCAAGTCGCTGTGTTGCCGTGGTTTCTCTCAACAGGCAGCAAGTGCATGGTAACAGCTTGGTACAGAGGATAAGAAACACAAGTGACTCGAATGAGATATGCAGGCAGGGCAAGGAGGAGAAATCGCACTGAAGACTCGAGCCAGATTTTGTGACTGTGGCAGGAACAGGGCCGGGAGAGCAGAAATCTCTACAAGTGGGCCATCTGTCACGGAAATCCTTCCAACAGGGCTGCGGTGTTTATATTTTGAACACAAGATATTGCCTCTTGGCTCTCTCTCGGGAAAGTCTTTGGCATATGTCCCCGCAGATACAGTGACAGAAATGTCATCAAAGAGTCTGAGCCACAGCAGTGGCTTCTGGCTAAAAGGAAGAGCAACCTGGGTCCTGCCTGCAACATGGATGAGCTCGCCCTGCATGGGATCAGTAGGGAAGATGAAAACTGTGGGTCTGTTCAAACGTAGTGTAAGCACAGAATTTCCAGTGTTGGAAAGCAGAAGGTGAAATCTGTCATTTGAAAAGGTTAGTTTTGGGTAATAACTTTCAGAAGTCCACTTTTAACAAATCCTGAGAATGCTGAACTTCAGCTCTTAATCTAGTTTGTAAAGGTTTGCATTAAAAGTGGGGAGTTTGGCAGAGATCACCTGTAAATGAGCTTTCCAGGTTTTCTTTCTATGCTATTCAGAGTGGTGAATTCCAATCTTTCTTCCAATCTGTAAGGTGATATGTGACCTTGGCCCCTAAGTTGGGGGTGGGAGAAAATCTCTGTGACAAATGGTGTCTATTAGTGGCGCCTAATGTGAAAGCCATCAAGGTCACCTTTCCAGAATCAGATGCATTGATTGAACGCTGAAAATACCACTTTCCACCTAGAAAAGTCAAATGGAACGTAGGCTTAGGTTGAATAACAGCTGGCTTCCAAACTTCTTGTCCAACATTTTGCTGACACGAATTGTCAAATCTCTCCCGACCACCTCACTGACAGCAATTCATAGAAATAAAAATCGATACAATTTATGTAGGCCTTGATTTACCATTAACTACAAGCCACACAAAATGGTCTCAAACCAGATTTATCATAATTGTTCATTTGCAAAACTTGGCAAAAATGGGATGATAATAGTAAATTCTTTCTTTCTTTTTTTACCTGTTATGTAAACTTTCTTTTCTCATCTGTTGATCACATAGCCAAGCAATTATCTCCAAAGCACAGAGTAGTCCCAGAACAATGGGAAAGATGGCAGACTCCAAAAGGAGGGCTCCCAGTACCTCCAACCTCTGGTGACCCACTTGGCTCTGGGCTTGAACTTATGGGATGCTCTTCTTTTTAACTCTCAATCATCATGTCAACTCACAGAAAAATCTGACTTCTTGGGAAGACTCATCATCTAATTAGAACTTTCTGTGTGCTGATATCAGCACAAAGTCAGTAGTAGTTGAAGCTTCATCCATTCACATATATTTATGTGACACGCACTGTGCTAAACTTTGGGGATCCAGTGATGACAAGTACACATAGAGTCCCTGCTCTCAAGGAGTGCCAGTTTAATGAAGGATATGTATAAATGGATCATAATTATACATTGTTCTAAATACTACCTAGAGAGGTAGTTCTCAATTATTCTTTTTCTCAAAAGCCTGAGAAATTTGACACATTGTTGCTAGTAAATATTTTAGAATGTACACAATGCTGGTAGGGGACAGAAAAGAACATCCAGAAAGGGTAAGCAGAGGGCGTTCTGATGGCAAAAATGGTACCTAGCACTGACTTGGATGGTCAGGAAAAGCTCTCAGAGGAAGAGATCTCTAAATACAAACCAAAAGGAACTAGCCAGAATTGGTAATCCCAGGTATCTTTGGAAGTATGCAGGAAGGTAGAATTAAAGAAGACTAGGGCAGAAGACTTGAACTCTGTTCTCTAGTGAGAGTGAAAACAGAAGGTCCCTGGACTTGAAAACACCAGAGACATTTCACAGCAAGGATATCATAAATAAAGAAAGATTAAGTGAAAGCTTCCATACTGCATATTGAGACCTTTAGTTCTCCTCCCCCACAAGACTGCCAGAATACCAACAGTCAAACATATACCTTCCAAGCAGGAGATAAGAAAAGTGAGGACACTGACCAGCCCACCAAAAATGCCTGAAGATACTGAGATGACCCTCCAGGGATGACCATGTTCAACGCAACACACCCATTGGCATGACACACCTTGGAGCAATGTGATCTAAGTCAAAAACAGGTGGCACATGCTAAAAGGACTCACTTAAGAGACCTTAATGGAGGGATTCCTTACAGATGGGTGGGAAGATTGAAGGGAACCAAAAAAGAATGGTGAGCAGCCCAGCGATCAGCATGAGTGGAAAGACCTGAGAGAGCAAGAGGAGAGAATGGTATTACCAGAGTCCAGTCTGAGCTGGAACTGTGCAAGAGGGGCTGTTCCAGCCACAATGATAGAACAGTTCTCAACCAGGGACAATTTTCCCCTATGGATGTTAGCAATGTTTGGAAACATTTTTGGTTAAGACATTGCGGGAGATGGATTGCTACCGGTATCTAGAAGGTACAGGTCAGGGATGCCACCAAAAATCCTATGATGCACAGGACAGACCCCAAAACAAAGAACTATTTGGTCCCAAATATCAACAGTGTCAAGGTTAAGAAACCCTGTGATGAAGGAACACAGACAGTGAAAGAACAATGACTGAGCAGAGAGTAAGTGAGAATAGGTGACCAGTCTTCTTCTCCTGATATATTTTGACCACTTGCCAGTGTCTCCATTAGTTGGAGCTGACAGGGAGCTGGGGATCCCAGATGGTGTGATCCTTAGCAGCCAGCCTCCAGGGCCTTGAAGGGTGGAGAATGGCTCTGGAGAGACACATGGAGAATAATGGCACTGCCTTTGATTAGCTTCTAAGTGTTCACACTTGAAAATGAGCAGAGTCAAGACCATAAACGAACAGAAAACAACTATCCCTGATAATTTCTGAGTGATAAGAGAATATATTTTATCCCAAGAATATGATTAAAAATGCTGAGAGAAAAAGGAAAATTCAGAGAGCAAAAAAGGAGCCTGGAAATTTAAAATGAAATAGCAAAAATGAAAACCTTTATGAGTGGTGGCATTTTTGGCCTGAAAACAAGTGAAAAGATTGATTTTCATGTCTAGGTTTATGCTGAGCAAAACATACTGCATAGGGAAGGTCATTAGGCTCAAAAGCTGGAAGGCAGAGGGGACAGGAGGACATAATCCACATTAACAAAATACTGGGCAAGACCATTGGATGAATTCAAGTCATGCAATTGGAGGACTGATTTTATCTTGTTCTTCAAATCCAGGGTGACCTCAATTCATCATTGGGTAATGTATATCCTTGTATTGTAGAGGGTTTTTTGTTTATTTATTTAGCCTCTAAAGTCATATAAAAGAATACAGGAAGATTCTAAGAGCAGAAGGCTAAACTACCTATTCCTTTCAGTTCCCATATCTTTGAGAATGTCCTGACAGCTGGTATAAAAGGAAGGAAAGGATTTTCTTTGCCTGAGGACCTCATAAACTTCCTGGGAAGGACAGTGACTAGACAAGTTGAGATTCCTGACCCTCTGGACCAATATTCTCAATGACTCTGGGTGGGGTTGGGCTGGGGTGGGGGAAGATAAGACATTAGCTTCCCGAGTAGAATATATAAGGGGACAAGGTTGAGTTAAACAGCTGCATTCACTCAGATTTTCTATTTATTGGGTCCTAAGGAACATATGTCATTTTCTTAAGGAGATAGAGCTACAACAAATGCACTGATCAAGAGAATGAGAAGATAAGCTACAGACTGCATAAAAATATTTTCAAAAGACATATCTGATAAAGGACTGTTATCCAAAATAGACACGAGAACTCTTAAAACTCAGCAATAAGAAAACAACCCGATTAAAAAATGAAGTGAAGACTTTGACACCTCATCGAAGAGCTGGTAAATAAGCATATGAAAAGATGCTCCACAGCGTATATCATAAGGGAATTGTAAATTAAAATAACAGTGAGATGCCATTATGTACCTGTTAGAATGGCCAAAATGCAGAACACTGACAACACCAAATGCTGGTGAGGATGTGGAGAAACAGGAACTCTCATTCATTGCTGATGGGAATGAAAATTAATACAGCCACTTTGGAAGACAGTTTGGTGATTTCTTATGAAACAAATACACTGATCCCCTCCAAAAAGCTATATCCCTTGAAGTCAACTAGAAATCTAGAATGCAGATTTGTTCCGCTGTGTGGTTCTTGAAAAGGCATATAGCATGAATTGTGGGGGACTCATTCTTCCATACTTTTAGCATGGAAATTATTAACATTGAATAAGAGGACAGCTACGACCACCAGGGTAGAAAACAGCAGAAAGAGGTTTCACAGGGGCCATCACTACCACGGGTCACCCATCATTAATGTTCACATAGGCCTAAACGAGATAGAGCGTATATTGATGCTTCAGGTTGAAAGAAGAGGTGAGTTAGCAGGGCTGCCACACACAGTGTGCTGGTTGATCATGCCCAAAGACGTCCAGCTAAGGGAATTAGAACAGGCTTGAAATCCAGTGCAGGTCTATTCTTCATCTGCCTGGAGAAAAGGTGTCTTTTCCTAATTTGCACAAAGATCCTAAATGGGATAGAGATACTGGCAGTGTCGTGACCTTTCATGAACACCTTTCAGTCGGAGTAAGGGATCTAGGGCTGATGTTCTGGTAGTTTTGCTGGTGGGGAGAGACCAAACCCGAAACCAGAGATTTGGGGTTTGATAACTGTTACTGTGACTCTAGTGTAAGCCCTGACTGAGGAGGCCTGGTGAAATGTAGGTCACATACATTAGATACTAATTTAGTTAGAAGTCTTCATTTATACTTTTACAAAAGAACTTTAATATGTACAGAACTTACCTTTTTTTTTAAAGTATAAAGTTAATTTAAGGTGACTTTCCAGATAGGAATGTACATTTTTATTTCCCATCCTTAGTTCCATCCCCCCTTTTATTTAAGAGTACCATGACATGAACTGTATGTGGGAAGTTATTTAATCTGCTTTCAAAGAGCTTTTATCACATGGTTTTGAAGTGTGGAACAGTACCCTTTATTTAAAACATTCAGGACATCGTGTAGCTCTAGAAGAGAAAAACATAGTTTTCTTTTAAAGCAGAGGTACTAAATATATCAGTTTATTTCCAACAATGTTACATGCTGCCTATTCAATTTGCTTTGCAAAACACACACACATTAAATGTTATGTGTTAGTCAGACCCCTGTTCAATATGAAAATGATTAGGGCCTAAACATTTCATAACAGGAAGTTATAACTGAATGATATTTCCTGATTTGCTCTGTAGAACAGATAATCAAGTTCTCTTTCAAAGACTAAACCTGCAGTGAATGTTTTACTAGGGAAATAAATGAAATTGATAATATATTCCTGGTTAAAACACACACACACACACACACACACAACACTGTAATTACTTTCAATCTCTTTGTATAATGTTTTTCCATTAGCAGAGATTTTCAAAATTGTTAGAAAATGCAAGAGGATGGGAGCAAGAGCACGTTAATCATAGAAATTAGAAGTGGAAGAGACCACTTGGGTTGGTCTACCGCTCTTCTCGCCAAGACGGTGCCTCATCCACGCTGCTCAGTCCAACTTAAAGGGACTGAAGTGATGGACTCCACCACTTCCCTGAAGGCAATCCTGCACTGCTTTCTTCACTGGGTTTCAGAAGACAATGTGGGCTTTAAGCAAAACTTGAAAATAATCATTTTCTAAAACTGCCAGTCTTCAAACTGTCTCTGGACTGAAAATCATTTTGATCCAATTCTTTTTTTAATGCTTCTTCTATCGCCATATCTGTCATCAGACCAAAGTGCAAGTATCTGCTTATGTCAAGCACTGCCCACAGGATAGAGCAGACCTGGGCAATCCTGTGTCAGAATTGAAGTTCTGTATACTCTGCCACTGCTCTTCCCACCTCATCCCAGGAGTGTCTTTCTTCCTTTCAAAAGACAATCTACACAGCAGGCCACTCAGGCCACCCATCTCCTCTTTGCTCACGGCCCCTCACTGCTTTGCCCTTCTGCATCTCGTTAAACTCCCCAGAAACCTTTCCACTGAATGCTTTGGGGACAAATTCTCAAATCCTTCCTAAAAAGTATCCTTTCTCATTAAACTGATTAACTGTTTCTCAATCTTCAGTCATTTGTTCCCATGTCCATGGTTTTTGCTATATCCACATGCCATTTGTGTTAAAATGAGACTCATTCCTAGTTTAAGCTGAGGCAGAAATAGTCCCATTTTAACAAATGGAATAAAGCAATAGGGGCCACGAACTTACATCTCAAAGTAGGGTAGGTGCTGCCTAAGACATGAGAGGATATTTTGAAATTAGATCATCCATCTTTAGCTCCCACCCTATTCAAAGGTATAAATGGGTTGAACAAACTGGACAAGAGATCACCTTTCCTCCCCTTCCTTATCCTCCCTCAGAGGGGCAGGTGGAGAAAGATGGAAGATATACTATTAGAAGCAAAAACTAAGGTTTGGAATGGGTGGAGGGGCAGCTAGAAGAGAGATCTTCTGCCTGAGGAAGGAAGATGTGAGGGAACTTTTGGAAAACCTTGAAAACACATCCCAGTGAAAACACCTCTCGCTGGGAATCTGTCAAATCCCACAGGGTACAGTTGTTGGATATGACCTTTCCTTCCCATTTTTTTCCTACATTCCCCACTTCCTTCCCCCAAAATCTAAGAAGAGTCGAAGGAAGCCTGCTGCGGGCTAGGAGGAGGAGAAGGAAACAAGCCAATGCTGGGGAGAGGCTAGAAAGGTCAGCCTCAGGCCCGCCCTGCTGAACACTTTTCAGTCTGAAGCAGCATCAAGGTGGCAGAGGGAAAGGCATTCCCTTTGAGGCAAGTTTGGAGCTTTGGTAATTAAACTGTGTTGATCCCTTTAATTACTGACCTGATGCTACTTTTTGGACTATAAGGGACAGACAGTCTTTGAATTATGTAACAGT
This sequence comes from Aethalodelphis obliquidens, assembly GCF_003676395.1. Lineage (NCBI taxonomy): Eukaryota > Metazoa > Chordata > Mammalia > Artiodactyla > Delphinidae > Aethalodelphis > Aethalodelphis obliquidens. The sequence goes on from NW_020837949.1 coordinate 60,193,800, forward strand.
ATCCAGAAAAAGTTATGGATTTGCCTAAGGGCAAAAGGTTTCCAGATCAGGTATTAAAGAACTATTGGATTGGGAGCAGAAGAGAAAAAAAGTTGTTTTCTTCTTTTACTCTATGAGATATCACTCTTACATTTGCATTTGTGATGGCTCTCTGAGACCCTTTATAGCTTGATGTCCAGGCTATACATATGTACAGGCTCATCAAATTTCCAGTAGAGAGAAATAAGGTCAAAATGTCCCAAGGTCAAAGCCACTCAGGAGGCATAAGAACATCCTGTCCATTGGTCATATTTAAACATTAAGAGCGCAGGGTAGAATCTCACCAATGAACATGACTTTATGTTTTTTCTTAAACCAGCTTATTTTTTAAAATCAGAGGTTCTGATTTGCATTCTGTAATAATTAGTGATATTGAGCATCTTTTCATGTGCCTGTTGGCCATCTGTATGCCTTCTTTGGAGAAATGTCTATTTAAGTCTTCTGCCCATTTTTTGATTGGGTTGTTTTTTTGCCTTTTTTTTTGTTTTTTGATATTGAGTTGTATGAGCTGTTTGTATATTTTGGAAATTAAGCCCTTGTCAGTCACATCATTTGCAAATATTTTCTCCAGTCCATAGCTTGTCTTTTTGTTTTATTTATGGTTTCTTTTGCTGTGCAAAAGCTTATCAAAACTACAATGAGGTATCACCTCATTGGTCAGAATGGTCATCATCAAAGACTCTACAAATAATAAATGCCTGAGAGGGTGTGGAGAATACACTGTTGGTGGGAATGTAAATTGGTGCAGCCACTATGGAAGAGAATACAGAGGGTCCTTAAAAAACTAAAAATAGAGCTACCATATGATCCAGCAATCCCACTCCTGGGTGTACATCCAGAAAGATGAAAACTCTAATTTGAAAAGATACATGCACCCCAGTGTTAATAGCAGCAGTATTTATAATAGCCAAGACATGGAAGAAACCGAAGTGCCCATCAACAGATGAATGGATTAAGAAAATATGGTACATATTTCAATGGAATATTCCTCAGCCATAAAAAAGAATGAAATAATGTGGCAACATGGATGGACCTAGAGATTATCATACTAAGTGAAGTAAGTCAGAGGAAGACAAATATTATATGCTATCACTTATATGTGGAATCTAAAATACAGTACAAATGAACTTATTTACAAAACAGAAACAGACTCATAGACATAGAAAACAAACTTATGGTTACCAAAGGGGAAGGGTGGGAGGGATAAATTGGGAGTATGGGATTAACAGATGCACACTACCATATATAAAATAAACAACAAGGATTTCCTGTATAGCACAGGGAACTATATTCAATGACTTGTAATAAACTATAATGGAAAAGAATATATATATATATATGTATAACTGAATCACTTTGCTGTATACTTGAAACTAACATAATAATAAATCTATACTTCAATAAAAAGAGGAAAAAACACAGAGAAATTATAGTTATTGATGTTTCATTGTCTTAGGGACAGAATTCTGTCTTGAAAAGTCTAATGAACAAAACAAAGATAATAGTCACATAATCACCATAGACTTTGTTCCATCTCTTGCTGTCTTTAGCTGCTTTATTGAATGAGAAGGCCAACTGGAAGAGCTTACTGCCCAAGGACTCCTTACAGAGCCAATTAAAAATATATATATACTAAAGTTAATTACTTTCAATTTTACAGCACAAACTTGGACCTTTCCAAAACATCTTCTTGTACAATAATTAATAGCTCATTAATTCCCACATCTCTCTCAGGCAGGTGTCATACCTTCACTCTGCAAATGAGGAAGAGAAGAGAAGGGATGTGCCTTGGGCAATGAGTTTAATTCTATCCAATATTTGAGGAGATGCAAAATTGCATATTCCTGGAAGGAACTAGATTGCAAGGAGAAATTCAAGGTCATGGTGGGCCAACAGAGAAACACGAGGCATTAGAGCAAGAAGGGCTGGGACTGCAGTCTTGGGGCTGGAGCTGCCAAGGAGCTAAGCTGAGGAGAGAAAATACAAAGCCAGAGAAATGTCTGGGAAGCAGTAGCTACAAAGATGAAGCTGGGTACCACTGTGGACTCCAAATGCAAAGTCAGAGATGGGCAAGAGGAAGGAGGTTAGTGCCAAGGAAGAGCGTGTGTAAGAGCTGGAGCATTAGTAGAGGCCTGGAAGGGGATGTGCAGCCTCAGGCTCAGTGAGAATCCTGTTGGTCCTGCCCATAGACACTGAAAGAACCTAATGAGATTTGCTGGACATAGTGGTATGACCTCAGCTCTCCTTTATTTCTCATGGCTCCTTGTGGGCCATTCTGCTATCACTTCTTAAAGTCACTGATATGGGCTGAATTCTGTCTCCCCACCCCCCAAATTCATATATGAAGGCCCTAACCCCCAGTACCTCAGAATGTGACCATATTTGGAGATATGGCCTTTAAAGAGGTGTTCAAGTTAAAATCAGGCTGCCTAAGGATGCCACTCATGCTTACAGAGAAATCTGTGTGCAGACCTCTCCTAATACATAGGATGCTGCCTCCAAAGCTTGCTTCCTGTTTGTACAGAAACACTGCCCAGACTCACCAAAGTCGACAATGACTACTCACTATGTCAAATTCATGTGGAATTGATCGACAAAGTCAGAAGATTTTTAAATATATATCTAATGTCTTTGGCTTTGTCTATAAAAAGTTGAAAGACAAGGTAGAATGGGCAATGTTTTTTTTGCAGATTCCAGTTGAGTATAGTTACCCTTTATATATTCTCTACATCCCTAGACTTCAGCCTCTCCTTTGAAAGAAAGAGAAGGATTGGAATAAAAAGCTATCTACTTTGTTAATACTGAAGAGGCAGATGTGATGTCCTAGACTTTGGTCATATAAAAATAATAGACTTCTAGCAAAGGCCAGAGAGAATTGAATGGGAAAAAATATGCTTGGCTATGACCTCTGAAACCTAATAGAGCTTTAAAATGAATTCATCATTAATGAGCTCTGAACAATTTACGGGAAGTGAAGGAATGATATCCGGGAAAATATGTGCCAAGGGATAGGTGATAACACAGAGGAAAAGGGGTTTCTTAATTAACAGTTGAAAATAACTGAGCAAATAACTTATGGCTTGGGAGAACAAGTATCCTGTAACTACCACATGATCAATTTATAATCGAAATCTTGGAACATACCTTTTACTTAAGTTGGGGAGTGCCTATATTTATATTTATTTTATCTCTCTCCCTTCCCTCTCATTTATATACCAAATCAAATACCATGCTTTCCTCCTTCTAGTTTACGGATTTCCTAAAGAAAGTATAACTCTGAAAAGCAGAGCATTTTATTAAATATCTACTTAAATTGTTAATAAATTCACATCTTGGAAGATAACTATATATAATTATTGATATGGATGGAGTGCTAAAGAGCTAAACTTATCTGGTTAAGTTGAATTAATGGAAATTTGTGGAAAAGAGGGTAGCCAAGCTATCACGAAATCTGTAATAATGAAGGAAGAAAATATGAGGTAGATTCAAACTTTAGGATGGCAGATTTCAAAACATTCAAAGAAGTAAAGAATTTCTAAGAAATAAAGTTTTAACTATGCAATAGTGGAAAACTCCAATAAGATAGCAAAGGAGAACATCAGAAAAAAGTTGACATAATGCACAGAATGGGAGACTTTAACACATGTCCCAGACACTCATAAGTCAAGTAGACAAAAATTGTTAGGCATATGGAAGCACTGAATAACATAAACTTCATATTATAAATGTACATATTGAATCTAAAACTAAATGACAGTGAATAAACATAACTTTCAAGCACATGGAACATTTACAAATATTGATATCACAAAAGAAGTCTTGACACATTTCAAAAGTTAATATACAGAATACTTTCCGTGACCTTAATGCAGCAAAATTAGAAACCAAAGACCTTAAAAATTACCCTTATTAAGACCCCCCCAAAAATTAAAACACCAAAAAAAAAAAAAAAGAAAGAAAGAAAGAAAAAAGTGAGAAGGGAAGGAAGCTTTTTACGGAGAGATTTGATATAGCTTCACTGAAGGAAATGAGAGACTACCCTGGTAATGGGAGATGCACTATGTTCATGGATGGGAAGCTTGGGTATTGTAAAGATGTTGATTCTCTTCGCATCTGGAATATGTACAACTGGCTAGAGTTTGAAGTTCAGAGTATACAAAGAGCTCCTATTAACAAAAACAAAGACAGTCCGATAAAAAAAATAAGCAGAAAATATGAATAGATGAGTCAGAGAAGATAAAATGCAAATGGCCAAAAAACATCTAAAAGAAAAGCAATTTCACTAGTAATCAGAAAATTTCAACAATTGAAGATTTTTTAACCATCTTTTTAAACAACAACAACAAACATCTGACAATACCAAACATTAGAGAGGTTGTGACAAAGTGGAAACATATGTTGTTGTAGCCCCTCTCTCAGGCAATTTGTTAGGATCAATTAAACCTGAATATGTGCCTTGCTTAACCCAGCCACACAACAACAGCAACGATACTAGTGGTGATAGCTCACAAGCCTCGAGGGCCAACTCAGTGAAGATACTATTCTAAGTCCTTTTCCTGTATCAGTTCATCTGACTGCAAAAACAACCTTAGGGTGTAGGAACTATTGTTATTTTCATTTTCTGAATGGAGAGACCAAAGTGCAGATAGACGAAACCTCAGTCAAAGTCACACAGCGGACAAGTGTCAGATCAGGGCTTGATTTACGACTGGCTCCTGAGTCCTTGCTTCTATTCATGGGCTGTGCTGCCTTTCTAGAACAACGCTAGTTTGTATACACAGTTATGTGTATCAAAATATTTTGCAGCAGTGTTTCGAATGAAAAAAAAAATAAACGTCCCCCAATATGGTATTAAGTAAATGAAATAGCTCAGAATAACGGTTTTCGCTGGTCATTTATGTATATTCTATGTGGCAATAATTTGAGACCCTGTGAATGTTCTCTCCCCAATAACTTTGACCCAATTGTTTTGGGAGTCATCAATGATCCTTGCCTATATCTAGTATTTTATTGTTGGATGTAAAATTGTAATATTTTAATTCTGTCCTTTCTTCTACTTTTATTAACTGGTATTCTTCTGTTAAGAAGAGTTTTCTTTCTTTTGTCTCCTGTTTGCCATAGTATTATTGTGTGTATATATATATATATATATATATATATATCTTTCCCCTGAATGTAATATAATCCATTATTGTCTTCATTGTTTCTGATGCTTAGTTGTCCCTAATTCAGCCACAGCAGCTGCCTTCAAGCCAGCTGCCATGTCCTTTTCACAAGACCACCTTAGACTTTCTTGCTTCCTGGCACAAACTTTTCTAAACTCATCTTGTACTTTTTCTGTCCCAGAACTAGAATCAGGAAAGCTAAAAGAACAACAACAAAAAATGAGAATTATTTTATAGAAAGAAATTTACTACAAAAGTATATACTATTTTCCCCCTTATTGTAAGCTTAAAGAAAATGGGCTTAAAACTGCTTAGTCAAAATATTTTTATTGAAACACCAGTATATCTGAAATTGGTATAGATTGACTGGTATTTCTCAAACTTGAATGCGCCTCAGAGTCACCTGGAGGGCTTGTCAAAACACAGATTGCTGGGCCCCATCCCTAGGGCTTCTGATCCAAGAAAGACTGGGGTGGGGCCTGAAAATTTGCATTTCTAACAAATTCTCAGGTGATGCTGATGCTGCTGGTCTGGGAACGTCACTTGGAGAACCCTATAAATGTTATCCCATAGTATTCTATCGCCTGTCCCTGGTATGTTTCTAAATGTTTAGAATGTACCTCTCCCAATGGAATTCAGTGATATACAGATTGTTAAAGCAGTCACCCTGATACACCTAGTGCCTATACACTTGTCTGGATAATTGTATATGGGTGAGAAGGGAAGCGGATTTGGGGATGGGTGGTGGATTGGGGTGAGAAGCCTGTATCTGTTCATCTGTGGGCCGTGAGGCGGAGTGCTGGTCAAGTTTGGTGCTGGTGCCTTCTGAGAGGTGTGTATTGGCTACTTCTAGGTCAGTAAAATTTTCTTCTTTAATGGACCTTTACCATCAGCAAAATAAATGTGTTATAAATGCTTCTATATTAAAAAAAAATCCCCTCTGACCCCATATCTGCTTCATTTCTCCATCCCCCTTTATAGCTAAATGGCAGGGAAGATTTGACTTTTCCCTGTTTTCTCTACCAGGAGTTCCCTCCCCTTCTCTTTTCTCTTCCCTTCCCCTCTGGGTCACTAACCACCAGCACATTGCCAAAACTATGGTCTGTTTTTGGTTCTCATTTTACTCAATCTCCCAGCAGTGTTTGATGTGATTTCTGCTCTCATCTGTTTTCCTCTACGTTTGATCTCCTCCCCGTCTCTCTTCTCCTTTGCTGAACTCTTCTCATACAGTCCCAAATACCCCACTTTCAGATCTGGAATCTCTTCTCTTCTCCTTCTATATGAGCTCCCATGTGATCTTATCTGGCTTTAAATATTATTACCATACATACCATACCAGATATACCATACCGTACCATACACACCATAAAGACCATTTGATGGTGCCTGCCCCACCCTGCCTACGCTCTGCTCTTGGCCTAATGTGCCTGCTGTGTTATTTACAATCTGATATACCTAGCTTCTCTGCAGAATCCCACCTTAATTCTTGTCTAAACTTCTACAATCTGTATTCCTGTATTTACATGATTGTAAAATCCTGTATTCCTCTTTCCTGACTTCTCTGTAAAACTCAGTACCAAAATATCTTTTTACTTAATATCTCTTAACTTCCTTCCTTCACAAATGGTCCTGTGATTGAACCCTTTAATTTATCCACGTGCCTAAATGCATTTTCTATAATTATTCCCAGTGCTTCTCATTGCTTATTTTACTCTCTGAATCTTGTTGAGATAAACTGTATATAAAAGGTGATGTAATTATTTATGGCATGAAGATAATTTTGAAATATGAACCAAATGGCAATAAATGGAGCTTTTCAACAATAAAAAAGGTATGCATGTGTGTGAATATATATAAATATATGTGTGTGTGTATATATATATATATACATATGTTTGAAAGCCAGAAGTTAATGAAATCTTCATTTAGAAAGATTTTTTATCATGAATTTGAGAGCTTGGATTTGATGATTTAAAATTCAGTTCAGTGTGCCTCTTTAAAAAGATTCATCTTTTTACATAAAACTGTGTTTTTGTATATATATATATATATATATATATATATATATGACTAATGGATGAACATCATTGTCTATTTGAATGTTTACCAATGTAAGAGCTATTTCAGATCAGACTCATAGAAATTCCTAGGCCTCAGTTTGATTGAGGTTCTAGATAAATTTTTAAAATCGAATCCAAGTTTGTAGTGTTGACCCATAAACTAGTGCAATAACACTAGTCAAATCCACATTTGATTCCATTACTGTCTTCAGAAGTTCCTGTTTGAAACTGGTCAAGAAATATTTACCAAATAACCTATGGTCAGTGTGGAACAGCAGTGACCAAGTTCCTCGCTTATGCTGCTTTCTTACGTTAGATGCCAGGACCAATCCCTGATCTCTGAGAAATAAGGCAAGTTTAAGGCAAAGTGGGTACCAGGTGTATGGCCAGGTGGGTTCCAAGAACTGACAAGGAGAAGGCAGTGAGGTAAGGGAGAAGGAACCCAGGATTCTGCAGTAGAGGAGGCCTGGATTTCAATCTCATCTCTGTCACTGACTAGTTGGGTTATTTTGAAGATTTTATTTCACTCTGAACTTCACCTGAAAATAGGAAAACTAAGATTTATCCCTTAAGGTGCATAAAAATGTAATGAGAAATTATGTAAAAGGTAAAAAGCTCTATCTATCTCTGTATCTACATCAAGCCATCCATCCATTTGCCTAACCTTCTAGAATCATCCCATTTCTACCCACTTCTAATAGTATAGGGTGAATTCTTAGGTTTTGTACACACTGAGTACATATACTATAAATATATAGGTAAACTAACAGGTAAGCAAAAACCTGCACAAGTAGTAATAGTTATTCTAATCCTTTATAGTATTTCCCATATACATTTTATCACTGTACTTTCTAAATGATCCTGTAGGGTTACAGATGGGGAAACTGAGGCTCAGAGGAATCAACTAAGTGATTAGTGTCCACACCTCATGGCAGAGCCAGGAACTGGAAAACAGGTCCTCTTTCAATGCTTTGTTATTACATTTTTTGCTTAATTGCATGGATTTCACCAGTGTTTAGCTTTTCAAGGTTTTTTCCGCTTCTTATGCTAACTTTAGAAAGACCTTGTCAAATATTTCAGCACAAACATAAGACTTTCAGGGGCAGAAGGCTGGCACTGAGGCAAGATAACATGATTCTCATCAATTTATTCATAAAAAATGTAAAATAGACTCGTATCAAATGTGTAAAAGAAATAATCATTTTGCCAACGCATTTAAGTTAGGTGGAAAATATATGCTTTGCTGACTGGTTGAGCAATCACATCAAATGATTACAAGATTAAAATAATAATTTGTCAAAAAAGAGAGCTTCAAACAGAAATAAATTAAATTGCTTCTCATTAAATTATATATTAATTTTGCTTCTTATTAAATTATATATTAACACAACTCTTTTTTTTTTTGTGGTACGCGGGCCTCTCACTGTTGTGGCCTCTCCCGTTGCGGAGCACAGGCTCCGGACGCGCAGGCTCAGCGGCCATGGCTCACGGGCCCAGCCTCTCCACGGCATGTGGGATCTTCCCGGACCGGGGCACGAACCCGTGTCCCCTGCATCGGCAGGCGGACTCTCAACCACTGCGCCACCAGGGAAGCCCAACACAACTCATTTTATTGAAAGAGTGAGCTGAGATTTGCTCTTTCTGTTACTATGTTTATCTGAGCTTACAGTCAGTTTAGCATGCATTTTAAATCACTGTTTTTAAATGTTTCAAATAAATCCTGTATATTGCTGGCTTCCTAGCCTGTGACTACCAAGTGAGGTTAGACTTCCTTTTTATATGCAAAGTATTTTGGTGAGAACCCTCATTGTCTTCCTGGCAGAAATTAGCCTCCTTAAATGGTCATCTCAACCACTGATTTCCAGAAGTTTCCAAGGGCAGTGCCCTAAAAGTCCTTCATTTTTCTTCTTCTGTGGCTTGTCCACTTGCTGCCAAGCCACCTCTTCTGGGGCAGTTGACGCCTGTGTTATCAACTCACTTCTAGGCCCATCTGTCTTCCCCTGATCACCACTGATAATTTCAATTCCCCTGCATCCCACATACAGCTGAGACTAAACCACACTGTTAATAAGAGTTTACTGAAAGCTTAGGGACCAGAGAAACACAGCTTAGACTTGCTGCAAGAAGTCTTTATTCTAAGAGACCACCAGCCTCTCTTTGCGTTTCCTGGCAGGCCTCTGTGTGGTGGGGCTGTCAGCTCGACTCTCCCCAACAGAAGGCTCCAGGCATTTCTACACCTACATATGGCAGAATAGGCCCAACGTCCTCTGATGCAGAGATAAGCAGACAGTCTTTTGTTCTTAAGGCTCAGCTTATTTCCTGTCCTAGGGTGACTGACACTGGGAATATCCATTCCCTTCAAGGGAAAATATTCCAAACCCATGGGTAAGGAACAAAGTGTCATGGCCCATAGCATATTTCCCAAGTTGTGGCTCATTCAACCTTAAATTAGAAGGGACACCAACAATCCAGTGTTGGTGGTGCTTTGTCAGCTCAGTCCCATTCCTTTTTCCCAGTGCTTCCTATGGCATAAGTTGAAGAGAAGAGAAGAATTATCTGTCTCTTCTGCTAGAGTAGAGCCTTAGCTCCTGGGAGAAAATTCTTGCATAGCAATCATTCACATCTTCCAAGGACACACGATGCATTTCAGGCTCAGGGAAATTTCTGATTCTTTTTGGCCTCATTTTACTATTAACTTCATTACTAAACAGAATTCTGAATACCAGCATCTACTTTTAGGTTAATTCCCAAGAATATTGAGTAGGTACTTCTTCATGTCTTCATGACTAAAAGGGCTTACCAATGAAGGATCTCCCCAGGGATGAATTCCAATATTTACTCTGGAATATTAAAATAGCCTGTATTCTCTTATACAGTTTTCCATCTTCAAATCTCTTAATTTTTATTTAGGTAGATAGGTCGTTTCAGTCATTGTCTCAGTGCTGCTACTTTATATGGTCTGCCTAATTTATTCAATAACTATTTAAATGGAGACAGAAACCCTTCTGTGCTGTCAAGAAAAAAATTAACATAAGGCCACATGGGTCAGCCTTTTTTAAATTGAAGAATAGTTAATTTACAATGTTGTGTTAGTTTCTGGTGTATAGCAAAGTGATTCAGTTATACATGTATATATATTCTTTTTCATATTCTTTTCCACTAGAGTTTATTACAAAATATTGAATATAGTTCCCTGTGCTACACAGTAGGACCTTGTTGTTTAGGGTCAGCATTTTAAATACAGAGAAATATCAACTATTCTTTTCATAGGTTAAAGTAGGAATGGAGAATACATAATTTTATCAGATAGAAAGAAAACAGACTCCAGGTCTATATTGCAGGGGAAGAAGAGAAGAGAAATCAATGAGAAATAAAGTGAAAATAAGGAGAAAGAAAAAGTAAAAGGTAGTGATATTATTAAATAGAGATTGAGGCACAGCGTGGGAGAAAATAATGCACATACACACACACACACATTAAAACACGTCATATGTCCAAGACTCCCACAGGAGTAAAATGAGATGGGGAAGAGGACACGTCAAGACCAAGAAAAACACACAGGAGCTCAAGGATGACATAATGGGGATCTTGTTTTCTAGCGTGTGTCCACTAAAGACTTAGAGTTCCTTTAAAAAAAAAAAAAACAAAAAACTATAGGCACAAATATGAACAATAAGCTGTATGAATTTAAATCACAATTGATATGATCCCAGACCCTAAACCAGTACTCATTGTATTTATAAAAAATTCTTTTAAAACTAAAATTGTATTTCTAAACCTATATTTTAGGCCTCTATCTGCCTCAGTGCAAGTTGATAAGATTTTACAATATCCTACAAGGGAAATTACTTTTTTCTCCAGAGAGATAATCTACTTATTTTGGGAAACCAAATTAGGTACTCTGCAGCCACTTTAACATTTTTAGCACGGAGGCCTGTAGCTGAACATTTTCTAAACTTCAACTTTCTCTGAGTAGTTCTGCACTTAAACCATTAAAACAAAATAGGCTTCAGAATCTGACAAAGCCAGATTGAAATCTGGCTTTCATTTGTTAGGAATGAGAACTTACATATATTTAACATAAGATTGTTTCTTCTTGTTTGTTTTGGTTTTGGTTTTGCTCTTGTTTTGTAAAGGGGAATGATGTGAAGATTAAATGAGGTAATGTATATAAAATACCTAGCCTAGCACTGGATGTGTCTTTATTAAGATCCTTTGTCCTCTGTCTCCTACATTATATGTCATTTAGTTCATGGGACCCTTTAAGAAGCACATTATCATTGAATGTTTAGCAAAGGACTCCGCATTCTATCACAGTAAGAGTAACTGACACTTGCATTTCTCTTCAGTATCTGAAAACCTGTTCTAAGTGCTCTATATATGTAGCTCATTTAATTCTCACAGCACACTGTGGGACAGGCATTATTATGATTCTTATTTTATAGACGATGAAACCCTATGGGAGAGATTAAACAACTTGCCAAGACACAGTAAGGTAGCAAGAATGGGAAGCTAGAATTCCAACTCAGTTGTCTAGATTCAGAATCTGTGCTCTCATTTTACAAGCAAAATGCACAAGATCTAGTCCAAAGAGCTAACCATCTGCTGCTGATCTTAAGCATTCTTGAAAAATAAAACTAGAAATTCTATAGAATTCATTTTCCAATAACTTGCCTTAATTCAATACAAAGACCATTATTTGGTCTCTGTCTCTATGTGAGGACATGTCTGAAGAAATAGAGTTTTAATTATAGGAAGCCTGATATTTCACAGGGTTTACTTTTACCCTTCCAAATCTTTGGAAAAGTGTAGGAGGTTCTGTTGTGGGATAATATTACATAAACCAAAGAGTTCTTATAGGATTCTGTGCCCATAATTTTGAGCAAAAATATACATTAAAGTAGCCTAGGAAGTTAAGCAAGCCTGCAGCAAATGAGCACCAGAGAGAATTCTCATCTTCATTCCTTCATCTACTCAAAATTTTGTACACCTCATTTATGCATTCGACACATATGTATTAGTTTCCTATGCTGATGCTGTGAGCCTGGGAGAGGTGTCTCTTATGATAGAACTTTCATACTAGTTGGAAAAGACAGACAATAAGGATCTATTGTTGGGTTATATGTTGAAGTTTCCATCTTTTTTTAAAAAAAATACTGTATATTTACCCTCCTCTCCCATTTCCTCTCTCATGGTACATGAATGCTGATTTTCCTCCACACAGCCGTGACAAAGTAGAAACCAAGATGGAAGAAATCTCAGACCTACCAGCTAGATGAAGATCCTTAGATATTACTCCAGGAAACTAGATAATTTGAACTTGGAGAACAGAGAACGAGAAGGTTCAGTGGCTACTCAGATGAGAGAGGGTAGAGAGGACCTTGAAATGGGAACAGGAAGGAAAATCTTTGGTCATGAGACCCACGTAGCATGGAAGAAAGGTCATAGAGAATATGTAAGTCCTCATAAAGTCCTCAACAACATGTACATACAGCCCTACATGCCTGGCACATAGTAGGAATGGCACACAATAGGAATGCAATAATCATTAACTAGTGTAATTGTTGTCCTCTTTATTATTCTTCTATTTTAGTTATGACCTGTCCCTTTAGTACCAGGAACCCTGATTCTTCTCCATGGCTGATTCTAGACTGCAATTACATGTCCCTAGACCTCTCCCAATTGTCTCTTCCTGTCTTGCCCACTACCCTCCTGGTAGTCACTACTCGAAGCTTCTAGGATAGCCTGCCAAGTCCTTGCCATTTTATCTCCTTTCTCGGATTCAGTAAGGACCTCAGTAATCTCCTTTATCCTGCTGTCACTAGAACTCTGGATCTCTTCTCATCATATGAATGATCTATGCTTATGTCTATACAAAAGTCAGTAGCTGCATCTTGAGTCAGGAATAAGAAGCCCCCATTTTAATATTTTGTCTACACAAATTTAAATCTACTTGCATAGATGCAAATTATATATAGTAGGGACAAAACCCACCACAAGGGTAAGGACTGCTTGATTCACAGGTCTGAGCTATATGTTATAAGTAAAACCCAGAATAAGAACTGGTGCTGTAAGCATTGCGTATATCCTTCATGGCAGCATTTGGAGTCCTCTGCTGGGTCTACGGGGAGGACCATGCAAAGCCCAGGAGAAAATGGTCTAATGCTTTTGATTATTATCTAAGTGGGTATTATGGGCTGAATTGTGTCCCCCTCTCCCAACTCATATATTGAAGCCCTAACTCCTAGCCCCTCAGAATGTGACTACACTTAGAGATAGGACCTATGAAGAGGTGATTAAGTTAACATGAGGCCATTAAAGTAGGCCCTGATCCAATCTGACTGTTGTCCCTAGAAGAAGAGAAAACTTGAATACAGAAAGACACACCACGGTTGTGCATGCACAGAGAAAAGACCATGTGTGGACACAGTAAGCAGGTGTCCATCTGCAAGCCAAGGAGGGAGGCCTCAGAAGAAATCAAACCTGCCAACACCATGATTTTGGACTTTTAGCCTCCTGTTGTTTAAGCCATCCAGTCTGTGGTATTTTGTTATGGCATCTCTAGCAAACTAATACAGTGGGTTAGACAGTGAGTCTGATCAGTGCTGACAAAACCCATTGGTAAGAAGTGGATGTATAGAACTTTCTGGAGAAGTCACTCAGAAAGGAAGCATGGTAGAGTAATACTAAAGTAAAATTTGGCAGACCAGAACTCAAGGGACAGGCCTTCCAATTTTCAGCTGTGGGACTAAGGATAGTATATTTAACTTTCACAAACTTCACCTCTCACATCTTTAAATAGGCATCAAACTTCCCAGTGAAGACGTGAAGATTAAGTCAAATAGGAAAGTGCCCAGAACACTGTTCTACTGTTATTAGATACTCAATTAATAATGTCTCTTGTCTTTTCCTTAGAAGAGGCTCAGACATAGTTGGATGCTGGCTAAACAACAGCTAAGCCATGGTTGACATTGTTCACATGGATCTTATGGCTGTAACTAACTATACATTTGAAATCAGTTCACTGTATTCTACTTCAACAGCTTGACAGCTATTGGAGTCAAAAAAGTCTTTTCCCCAAGACTTATAAAATATAAAATATTGAAAGCTGGGAAAACATGTAATGTATCAAAAATGGTTCTGGTTTCCCTAAGTCACTGGAGGGACAGAGGCATATCTCTTTTTGTTTGTGCTGGGAATTCTTCCAAATTGCAGTAGCACTAAATCTCAACCACTCAGAAGCTAACACCCAGCCCCAATGCATTGTTTTCTTGAGTCAATCATACAGCTTTACACCACGAGCCAATCAACGGGCTCATCCTTATTATTTAACTTCTGTCTTGGTCCATGGTAAGCAATTTGTTATATACCAACCAAGTACTGTAGTCTCTACTTAAAGTGCAAATTCCTTTCTCTTCCAATTTATAGAAAAAGTGAGAAAAATATTTAAAGTGTAATGGTTTTTGGATTTAAACTTAATGTACTTAGGGTTTGGAGAGAGTACCTGTCAGGAAATCATTACTGTGCCGAGGTTTGACTCACACATCTATTTCAGTACTAATCTCCCATCAAGGAACAAAATAGTCATTTCCTTACAGTGCCAATCAGCCTATCCCCCAAATCCATCAATCAGGTATCATTTTCCATTTATATCTTTATATAGGATTTCCTGTCATTGTTATATGATGGAACCCCAAATTACTGTCTAAAGGTACACATTTATATGTCATTGCTTTGCATCACTTTGATCATTGATGGAAAGTTGATCTTCAAGAGAAAAGAACTTACCCACAAACATGTGAATAAATGAAAACTATTTTAATTACATATTAAAGGATATGTATTTTAAAATAAGCTTTATGTCTTAGTTTCCCAGTTTATCCCAAGCCTAGAAAAAGTTTTAATAATAACTTTAAACAAACTAATGGAAGGCAATAAGATAAGAAATATTCCTTGTTATTCCAAGTTCTAAATCATCAGAATGACGGTCATTTAAACATGTGTAATTTTGCATGTTTAAATGGCTGTGGACTTAAGAAATCTTCTCAGGGTCCTTAACTGAACTTGCCAGGGAATGCGGTAATTGAGTAGTGAGGGAAAACATAGCACTCAGACTGGAACTTCATCAAAAGTAGCTCTCCCCTCTAGGATGCAGATAAGAAACAAAATGCAATATGACAGGAAGACTCGTTTAAAAGATGGCCACCAGGATGCTCACTGACTCAGAAGACTGAAATATACAGTATCCTGGAAAGACAAAATAGAGCTCTAACTGAAAGATACTTTGACTAGCTAATTAAATTATGCTTTCAAAAGTGCAAAGAACCAGTGATTCACACAACCTCAGAGCTGGGTGAGTCTCCCTTATGTGCACACTTTACAAAAGAAGACTAGCACATAAAAACCAATGAAATTTGGGTGAGGTGGTGGAAGAAGATCCAATCTTAGAGGATTGGAAATATCCTCAAACCCTAAACCCCTGCTCACCGCGTGTTCATGGTGAACACTAGTGGTGTTTGTCCACACCTCTGACACCTGTCTCAAGGAGTAAGGTTCATGTACGATGAAACCATGCATAAGTACACAGAATCCAAGCATACATGCATGGTAAAATGGACAATCCCATTCATAAGCAGGGATAATATCTTTGTAACTATAAAGCCATTCCTTTTCATTCTTCCTGTAAAGTTTTGTCCATTTGCAGCTTTATGTCTCTAAAGTTTATGTCTTCAGGACAATAGACATGGCGAGGAGAAACAGAAACAGAGAACAGATTTGCTAAATTCCTTTATAACCTCCTTTAGCATATCAAGGTCCAAGACTCAGCTTATAAAATCTATCCAGCCCAGAAGCTAGAGAAAATATCCCCCTCACTTCTAGGCCATAAAACTTGTTTCTCACTGATAAAAAGGGGATAGGACTTGGAGTGAGAGCACAAGACTACTTTTTTTTCTATTCCTGGGAGATTGAAGGAAGTTAGAAAAAGATGAGATGAGTAGAGATGAGATGAGATAAGATACAATAAGAGAAGATAAGGAAATGACAAGATAGGTCCTCAGAAGTGAGGAAAAACTGAGAACAGAGGGGATCTCTTGTCCTGGTTCACCCTATGGCATTTAGGAATGAGTCTGTCAACCAGGAGCAGATCACATCAAAGTAAACTAGGTGGAACAGTATCGTCTGACAGAAAAAAAGCATGCCCTGACAGTTGCCTTTCCTGCCCATTCTTGGGTTGAGCGTGGTAGGGGTGGGGTGCAGAAAGTCCTGCAGCCCATAGTGGAAGTAATGGACAGTGGAGCTGAGAGCTCTGGGCCTGTGATAGAGTTCACCACAGTGAGGATGGAGCAGAATGAGGGGGAATCTCAGACACCCGTGAGAGCTGAGGTGAGGCTGCGTTGGCAAGGGAGGATCAGAGTGGCCAGCTACTGCTATGCCGGCCACAGACATCAACTGTGACAGTGAGCAGGACCAGCCCTTGCCAGGTGGACACAGGACATGGTTCCAGAGCCACAAGGTGCTGGAGGACACTATCCCCAAGGACCCAAATTCTTTCCATCCACCATGGGGCTGCAATGCCACACACGTTCACATTTACCCAAGTATTTGTTGGAAAGAAGCTGGAAAAGGGAACAGAGAAAACAAAAATTTAAATCATTTTTTTCTCAGTGAAGCTGAGTATATCCTAAATTAATGGCTTAAGTTATTTAAGCTTACAAGACTGCATTAGTCTGCTCAGGCTACCATAACAAAATACCACAGGTAGGGTGGCCTAAATAACAGAATTTAATTTCTCACAGTGCCAGAGGCTGGGAAGTCCAAGATCAGGGTGGTGGCCTGTTTGTTTCCTGATGAGAGCTCTCTCCCTGGCTTGCAGATGCCCACCTTCTGCCTGCGTGCTCACATGGCATACAGCCGGAGCTCTGGTGTCTCTCTGTCTTAGGAGGTCACCAACCCTATTGGATTAGGGGTCTAGCTTATGACCTCATTTAATCTTTATCACCTCCATTCAGACTCTATCTCCAGCCATTGAGGGTTAGGGCTTCAACACATGAATTTGAGGGGGAAGGGGGACACAATTCAGTCCACTGCAAGGACTAAATGTTTGTTTTCTTCCTTCTACCCAGGGGACTGAAGTTTGTGAGGAAACAATTAAGTATAGACAAAATAAGGAAGACACATCTTCTCTGTATATTTGTGTAAAAACAATTGAAGTTGTGACTGTGCTGTCTCTTTGTGAGTCTCTACCAACATACAAACACGAACATAGTATCAAAGTGACTAGCTGTTCCCTGAAAACAGGACAGGCTTTGGGTCACTGGTGTCTGGGGACAGCCTTAGACACACAAAAGTGCACTGAGTTTACTGTAGTTGATTTTTGGAATCCTCTCATGCTTTCAAAATATCAGCCCTGCCCTTCCCACGCTCCCTGTGTATGTATTATACATTTCCCAATACATCTGATTGGCTGGATAATTTTTACCAAATGAGTTGCTACATTTTGAAGTGTGTTTGCAGCCCAAGAAATTAACGACTCAGGCATTTTCTGAGTTCAAGGTTAAAGAAAAACACCGAATATTAATGCGTGACACAATGTAAACACAGGCAGGAAAAAAAAATAGATCCCCCTGTTTTGAACTAAATATTCGTGGTCCACAGCCCAATGTCCACTCTCATGTTCCCTGTTAAAGAAATCCTTTCTTCTTCAAAACATTTTGGCAAAGCTGGTCTATAAACAAATCAATGTTCTCTGCAATGGGGATAAACAAAACCAAGGGTATTATCAACATAGCTTTGCTTTTTCCCCATGATATTGTGGGAAGATAGAAGGGAATGCTTATGGGTATCATGAGAAAGAAATCAGGAGTAAGAAATCAGATTTATTGTGGTCCCTCCAGATGGAAAATTTGGGGATTCTGTTAAAGACATAGTCTCTCTAGATTATTTGCTGTGTTAGTGAGAAATGAATTCAAAACACCATCTTCTCAATTTTAGTACTATTAAGAGTTTTTTCCTTCAAAATCATCTGAACCATCATTATGTATTTCTTAACAAAACTCCCTGAATCCCTGAAGGAAGCTCCATGTCATATGATGTGCTATAGTGAGTACCAAGACATATGTGTTCCAGACCACCTTTCTACTACTTGTAAGTCACTTTGCTAAGGCTCCTGAATTGTAAAATACTCCATTCACCTCAACAGGTCACCGTGAGGTTCTAAATAAAACTGAGAACTCAGACACAAATGTAGACTCCAAACAGGGTATCATGCTCATAGTAGTCTTTCAAAAGATTTTCTTAAATGGAAGAACACATAGGTTGGACTGAGTATGTTTAAGCGTTCTCCGTCCCTACATCAACAGTCTTGAAAAAAATCATCCCTTTTAGTACTACCTGCACTCATACACCAAAGCATAGAATAAGTCATTTCTAAGATGTGAATATGTGAGCAAATGGGGCTAGCTTGGAAGTAAGACAGAAGGAAAGGAATTATCCATTTAGAGGGAATGGCACCTTTAGGATGCTCTCATTGTCCCTGGCATGCTCTCAAGTATTCTAAGAAGGCTGACTGGAGTTAAAAGTACAATTTAATTGAGTTTGATTTGGTTCAAGTTGCCATTTTGGTAGACTTACTGCTCAACAGCTGCTCATCTAATCCAGAAAAAAAAAGCCAAAACTCATTGAAGAGCCATTTCCTTGCTTCTTTTCATTCCTGTGCTGCTAGCAATTGAATTGCATTTTCAAAATATTTCATGTGCAGGAAAATTTAGAACATTCAGTAAAGCCAGCTGTAGAAGACTAGAAGTCAGATCAAGGCTGCACCAAGGCATAAGAGATTTATTTTGATTGGAATCGTCAACCATGGCAATGGCATTTTTAAACTGATTTGTTCCTCATTGTTCCTTCTGTAAGTAAATGTGATGTTCTGAGCAAGGCTACTGAATTTCTCCTAAGATCAGTGCCACCTGGAAATACGACCCCTCTACTGATTTAGATAGGCTTCAAGTCACTGCATTTCCATAGAAGTAGGGGGTACACTGGCCTAGATAAAAATAGAATCTTGCTTTCTTGATTTCCAACTCAGTTTGGCCAAAGATCACAGCAGAGAGTAAGCATGGCAGGGTTTCCTAATCTGGAGTCCCAAGGATAGGAAATATATGTATGTCAGCATTGCACAACTCCAGGGAGCATCAATCATATTCTTATATTCATATGCTATCCTTGTGCTGTCGCTATAATTGTGTATTTTTCTAGGAAGAGGGTCCATAACTTCCATCAGATTTCTAAAACTGTCCCTGACACCAAAAGTTAAGCATATTCTTCAGGTACCAAGAAACAGAATAGAAAGCATCTTGTCTTTATAACCGATTTCTATTTTTTCTGTATTATGCAAAAGAGACAATGCTGCAAAGTGGCCTCCTTGCATTTAGGTTAAAAGCTTTGATTTAGAGTTAATCAAGATTATTCAGAGGCAAATTATCCATGTCTTTATTTGTCAGTCTTCTTTGCCTATTATGTTTCTGGCTATCTTCACTAATTGATTATAAGCTTGTCCACCAGAGGATGTACAGAAGGGCAATGAGGTGAACATATCACTTATTCATTTTGCTAAAAAGCTGAAGAAAATATATTAATATAATCTATTGATTTTCAATGAGAAACTGTTCTATTATTTATTTGACAATTTCAATTCTTCTTGTTACTTACATCTCCTTTACCCCTGATAATTGGAAGTCAACCTTGCCTGACAGATAAATATTTACTACCCCACACAAGGCATGTGTTGTTTCTCCTGCTTATCCAACAACGTGCTGTTTCAAAAACTTTTTGGAAAAAGAAAACACTAGCTATCAAATATACAGAAACATTAGATGAGGTACATACAGTGAAATCGAGTACTAAAACAAATAGGGTGTGTGTGTGTGTGTATTTGGAGTAGGGGAGTCAGAAGACATCAAACATTCAGTCCAGAGATCAAGTGACCAGTAGTTATTCTATAGTAACCATCTTCCTGGTGGGTATGAGTGGTCTCTTCTCCACGTTCTGATACAAAAGAGATAGAGAACTTGCTCACTTGCACCAAACAAATGGCACTGGAATCCACACGCACTGTCACTTCCTGATGAAACAGTTTAAAAGAGAATCTTGCTGCTCAGGCAGAAGGAATTCAATCACCTTGTGCAGATAATGAAAGAGTTGCACACTTTTAATCAGACATTGATCAATTACTGTAATATTCTCCCGTAGCAATAGCTGTGGGCATAAGAAGTAGGGGGAGGATGGAAGAGATTTTCAGAAGGATATAAAATAAGTCTTTGAGACTTGAAAACTCTGCAAAACAACAGCAATTGATACTTTAAAACTTGGTTTCACTTTTGCAGCCTATAATAAAGTCCACTCTTGTTGATCATTGGGTAGCCGACAGAGTATGAGAATGTGTGGATAGCTCTCCAGTGTTTAACAAACGTCCTTGTTTACTGGATTTCCTGCCAGGTATCCCAACCAGTTAGTATTATCAGTGGCTCAAGCAGTAGAGTCCTAAAACTACAGGTTCCATTTTATTTTATATTCTAGATTGTGTATAATTGTCATATAATTGTGTCACTGGACTTTAGATGAAATCTACATTGCTTGTTTTGTAGAACATGCAGCACAATGTGTATGGACTTGTAATAACCATACTGGATGAAGAAAAAGTCCTGGAATGGTCTTTCATATCTCAGGATTCTGAGTCTTTGCTAGCTGGTAAGACTGCTCTGCATGTCTCTGAGGACAAGCGAATCAGTTTGACTATGTTAATAATGAAATCAATTCCATTTTGCAAACATTTATAGAACTCCTACCCTCTGCACAGCACTGTACCAGGTGTTAGAAGGGCTGATAGATGCTTTACTATTCTCAAAAAGATTACTATGAGTCAAGGAAAAGGAAAAATGATGTGACTTTTCCAACCTCCCTGTGTTCAAGGATTAAAAAGTATTTTTGTATTCTGGTTCTCTTGCTTATAATCCCTAAATAGAGAAGTGTCACTAGATAAATATAGAGTATAAGAAAGAACATATCTAATGATAATACTTGGCATATTAAGCCAGTATGCTTATAAGTAGGTACCTGTGTGTACTGCTAAATACATCTATGTATTACATTATTACATAATGTAAAGACTACAATTCTACTTTAATGAATAAATGATAAAATAGACTATAAGGCTAATGTAATGGATAATTAATTTAACCAATAAATAGATATGCATAGAGAAATTTTGGTTATCAGGAAATATGCCTAAAGGTTAACCATTAGGTGATAATTTTTACATTCCTTTTTATGCTTTCTATATTTCCTAAATTCTGTGCTCAGAGTATATATTTCTTTATAGCC
Organism: Aethalodelphis obliquidens; assembly: GCF_003676395.1. Classification (NCBI taxonomy): domain Eukaryota; kingdom Metazoa; phylum Chordata; class Mammalia; order Artiodactyla; family Delphinidae; genus Aethalodelphis; species Aethalodelphis obliquidens. Next base: position 60,215,440 of record NW_020837949.1, read on the forward strand.
ATAAAATAAGAAAATAATAATAGTTTAAAATTTTGCTGTGTTAGACATAGAAATAGACCACTATATCTACAAACCATGGTGTTTCATCACATTTATAATCAATATTAGAAGAAAATAACTAAGTAATAAAAATATAGAGAGAGGTGAAGCAACTTCTTCCACAAAATCTATTACTTTCTGACATAGCAGACAAAAACTGCTCAGGTTACAAACACAGATTGTTTTTACATAATATTTTGAGGTATCCGTTAAGCTGGCTTGTATTGCAATCCTATTTGGGAATTCAGGCAAATTAGCTAAATTATTACAATTTGTTTCATTTTCATAGAGTACTTCCTGAAATCAGTAACTGTCTTGTTCTCATAAAAGAGAGCCTTCAAAGTAGATTTGACTTTATAAGTTCTGATCCACTCTTTACTGTCTGCAGAGAAAGGGTGCTAAGGAAACCCTGTCAGCCAGGAGAGGAAGTCGTCACGGATGGAGCAATGGAGGCCAGGAAGAGTTAGGCTGCCCAGAAAGAGCCATGAGGAGGGGAGGTGGCCATGGGGACTGGGTGCCTTCCCAGTTATCATTCTGCTTCTCCACTCACCTGCCTTTCACGCCTATGTTTGTATTGTTTTTGGTAAATATTTTAGAGACAATAGAAGCTGTTACATTTAAAAGACAAACTACCTAGTAGGCTGCAGTTTGAAAACAAAACAGAACTAAACAGCAATATGGTAGTTTTGCAAGAGATTGGGGAAGCATTTGGATTGATTTTAGGAAGCATAACTCTGTGTCCAAAAGACTGATTAACTACCAATCACTAGTAGTGAATTAATCTACTTTCGTCCAGTGCCTCCAAAGACCTTCTGACAGGTGAAGAATAAGGAGCTCATATCCTATTCCAGAACAGGTCTCTGACAGGGCTCCTGATTACAGAACGAAATCTTCCTTTTCAGGTTTTATTGCTGATCTTGGTATACAAAACCCATGATATTTTTGGTGACAGAACATCAAGTAAATTTCCTGGTGTCTTAGTCCATTTGGGCTGCAATAACAAAATGCCACAGAATGGGTAGCCCATAAACAACAGAAATGTATTTCTCTAGGTTCTGAAGGCCGGCAAGTCCCAGATTGTGGTCCTGCATTGTTGGTGAGGGACTGCTCCCTCACTGATGGCTGTCTTCTCACTGTAACCTCACATGGCAGAGGGGGCAAGCAAGCTCTCTGGGGTCTCTTTTATAAGGGCATTAATTCCATGCAGAGGGCTCTACCCTCATGACCTAATCATACCCTAAGATCTCACCACCTAAAACCATCACATTGGAGGTTAGGATTTCAACATATGCACTTTGAAGGGACACAGACATTCAGAGCATAGCACAGGCAAGTTAAGATGGAAAAATGACCAATGCTAACAGGATAATCTTTAGCCCCTGTTGGATAAAGCAAACAGACAAATTGCATTGGGCATGAGTGCAACATTGTCAGTGTCCTGCAGGTGGTTCCAACAGAGGAGGAGACGTTTTGAGGTAAATGTTGAAATTACATATTTATCTAAAAGCAACTCTAAGTCCTGTTAAAACTCTCTTATCATGTTGATATACTGGATGTAACTTACTTCAAACCACTCCAGCACAGACAGCCTGATATATTTGTGAACGAGTAAATTATGTCATTGTGGGCAGTTAGTTAGCCTTTGAGGTGTTCTAATCACAAATATACACAGCAGAGGTGGTTAACAAGCCTCTGAAATGCCCTTATCAGAAGTCCTAACCCAACTACCATTAAGTTCTTCTAATCCTTCTATCTGGGTCCTCATTACCAAGTTGTAAATCAGCCTAAATGTGAGAATTAGGGTTTCGGTGGTGCAATAAACTATGTTTAAAGTATATAGGTTGATTTAAAATACTGTACTGATACTTTCACCATTGCATGAAGGTAAGCCTAAAAACCAAAGAGTCCACCAGGCTCCTACCTTAAGAATAATTCTTTAGGTCTCGAATTCCATTTGCTTCCACATCCACCCCTTAATGAAGTGTCTGTTTCCTGAGCCAATTGAAAGTTCACTTCAGCCTTCCTAAAATATCACCATTTTCCATCGGAGAGAACCTCTTAGCAACTGTTTAATGAAGTACTTAAAGGGACATGGAATAGAAATTTAGAGTTTGCAGAAAATGTTGATTTTTACTCTGGGGCCTGTTATTTGCCTCTCTGATAGTAAATGTTTGTGCTGTAATAGAATTTGGTTGAGGACTAGCCTTCACTGTTAACATGCCACCTCGTAGGAAAGTTGTGGGAGGAGAGACCTATAGCATTACCTACTTCACTTAATAGAAGGTACCTACATTTATAGACAAACACAAATCGGGACAATTGTGAAGAGCTAAAAAATACATGATTTGCTTCTTTTCAAAGCACATGTTCTCATCTCAAAAATACTGGCAGAACACTATGTACCATGCTGAATTTTGGATTGTCCCCAAATTATATGATTTCCCCCTTGATGACTAATTTTGTACAAATTTCTGACAACTACCCTAATAGCAATTGCCTTACAAATTTGTAAACCCAAATTCAATGTAGCATAACAATGAATGATTAAACCAGAAATTATAGAAGAAATTAACACTGATGATGACCCAGCACCCTCAATAACAATGTTCATATTTTCTTTAAAGCAAAGAATATGAATCACCTTTTTTGAAGACTTTTTTTTTTACAGGCTCCAGATGCGCAGGCTCAGCGGTCATGGCTCACGGGCCCAGCCGCTCTGCAGCATGTGGGATCCTCCCAGACCGGGGCACGAACCCGTGTCCCCTGCATCAGCAGGCGGACTCTCAACCACTGCGCCACCAGGGAGGCCCAGCACATTTTTGATGCCTTTTTTAGAGCTGCCCCCAGACAAATTATGGATTAAAGTTTGTTTGGGGGTGGCTTTCCAACTTCCCTTTAAGTAGCCTCTAAGGGTGAGATGACAGATGTTCTCACAGTTTTGGTTGATAGAGGTCTATTAGTTGAGATACATAAACTGATATCTGTGAAATACTATATTCACGTCAACACAAGATCCTGAGGGCTATTTCTCTTAATTCTCTGAGTAATTTAAGCGAGTTTCAAGCTTTTAGCCTTACTAACTTGAAATCGAAAGCAAAAATATCTATCCATATTGACATCAGATTTGATGGATGCATTCAACGAACACTTAAAATACTTACTGGGTAATAACTATTTTTGAGGAATCTTGTTAAGGGCTAAAAGTATAAATGGTTGAAATCTACCAGATTGAGGATTAAACCTTAATGGAAAGTATAAGAAAAGAGAAGGATCTAATTCAAAGAAGGACAAATACAGCATCTGTCCATGAAATAACCCTATTCTGAGTGTGTATTTCTCCATTTCCCTGAACCTAACATGTAGGTCTTCACTTTGGCTGCTCAAGACAAATGCTTGTGAAGTGTTTGTTACAGTGCTTATGGTGATCTCTTCTCCCCCTTCCAGAGCTACCTAATCAGAGTTACAGGAGTAGGGAGCAGGCTTCTATACATAAGAAAGCTCTACAGGTAATCACGGTATGTGGTGGGTGTTGAGAACCACTGGTTCAGCCAAGCAGTTGGGAAAGGAATCTTAATTTGCCTTTTCCCCCTCCCATCTTCTGAGGCTTCATCACTAAGTTCAGTGTAAGGATGGTGGAAGAGCTACTTGTCAAACCATCCTTCTCACTTGGATGATTGGGCATGTTCCCCAAATCTTAGTCTCCCTCAGATGCTAATAATCATCATGGCAGTCAAGAAGAGCAGAAGACAAGAATCTGGACTACAGTACGAGCTGCCCGGAGAAATCTGATTAAAGGACAAATATTACAACCCCAGATCATAATTTGCTTTTGCTCTGTCTTAAAGTGACAATAGGATCTCCAACTAACCCATGGCAGTCACCACAGGAAGCACTGTACTTTCTGTGAAACACTATATGAAATCTACATTCAAATTCTGTAGAGCATCATTTCTTCCACAGTCTAGTCTTACCCTGGGAATTGGTTTTCCCAGTTTATACTTTTTTGAAATCCATTGATACTTTGTGTTTTATTTGTTGTTATTTTAAATTTTGAAATGGTTAAAGTATTTATTTATATTGTATTATTGGAGGGAAACACACCTGGCCTAATTCCTTATTCCCCTTACCACAAGAAATGTGGTCTCCCCTGGCCTCCCCCGCTAGCTCTTCATGGCCTTCTTTGTTTTCCATAAGATAACACTTCTGTGTTCTCAGTCCACTGGATACAGTTTAGAATTTGCCATAAGAGCATGTGATTCTGAATGCATAATACATGCTGTCTATGTTATTAATTTATTTACATGTTTATGCTTTGTTTTCTCAAGTAGATATTAAACTCTTTTAGTGCCAACTCATGGTTTTGCAAGTTCAACAAGAAACTGTATCTGTGTAAATTTTTACTTATCAAAAACGCTGAAGTTGAATTTCCCTTGCCCATTGATACTTAATTACCATTGGTTTTGCAAGTAAATAAGGGAAAAGAAATCACTTTCTGAAATTGCTGGTTAAAAGCACCAAATATTCAGCTTTTTTCCAGGCATCAAAAGTTGCTGCATGAATCTTGTCATTTCCAAGAAGCATGTTTAAAAAAGTACAGCAGACATATTCTGTACTCACTTAAAATAAAATAAAATCTCCCAATATTGCACTATTTTTTTAGTACTTTTTCATAAGTCATAGGAAAACTCAGCTTTAGAGAGATCTCTAAAATCCCTTAGTGGGACATTCTGAAAAGTGCTTTTTCAAGAAGATGATTCCATTACGGACTTCGTGACTTAGTTCCTTGTGTGTTTAATCAAAAACAATGCAAAATGAATCAAGAACTCGAGATTTATGATGCTTCTTTTTCTTGGCATTTTTCAAAGGCATATTGCCTTATGTGGGGCCTCTATCTGACAGTTTACCTTAAGAAAAATATCACATAATAGTATATGTCTGGAAAGGATTTTCTGAACTCAGTGAGTTGTTGACTCAAGCATTTTGTTTTATTTTTACCCCTAGTTCAAAGTATTCAATTATTTGTTAAGTACTCTAACCTACTGTGTTATAGACACTTATAAAATGATTTTCTATGTACTGTAATTCCAAGTACCTTAAATCTCACATAAATTAAAGTTGGTGATGAAAAAAGAGTTGCAATAAACTACCAGTTATTTATGCAGATAGAGATAAAAATAAATCAAATGACCAAAAAGTGATTTATGAAATGATCTTGTCCTGGTGAAAAATTATTTAAATTATAAGGAACAGAACTCACCTATACTAGCCTTTGCTCCCCCCCCAACAAAAGCAGGGGGTGGGGTGTGGGGGAGGAGATTTAATGGAAGAATTCAAAGATATCTCATAATGCCCTGTTCTGTTAGGTGTCACAATTAACCAAAACAAGCTCAGAAAATGAACAGGGGAGCTCCATTTCAGGTGCAGCATGGCCTCTCTTTGCTTATCTCATGGTATCTATCCCATTTTTCTCACTCCTCCTCTACAGACTGACTTTTTATGTCTACTGTAGACATGTCTGCTTTAGTACTTTTCAGTTCTGCCATTTAACATAATGGATTAGAACCCACATCATAAGTCTCTGAAGAGAGTATCTGTTTGGTCCAATGTGCTCCATGTGTCCTTAGGTGTTCTCAGGTCCAATGAGCAATGGCCATCGCTCAGGAAATGTCCAGGAGTTGAGCTTTCCAGCTCTGCCTGAGGCATAGGCGTAGACCTATTGCCGAGCTGATGGAGGTCTTTGTTCAAAACCCATCAGCCCTTCCACTTTACAGGAGTGTCCTTGCTCAAAACCTGAAAACTCCCCTCCACCTTTGGCAGGAGTTAACGGTTAACGTAAATCTTTGAGTTAAAGGGTCCAGAGACAGGAAAGAAAGCTACAAGCAAAAAAACAAAACAAAACAAAACAAAAACAACAGATGGAACCAGCTGAGACCAAGATGGCAATGAATCTGACCTCCAACAGACCCTAAGTCTTATTATATGTTAATTTTACTATATTTGCACGTTAAATAACACACCTACTGGTGGCCTTGACCAGGCATTAAGAGCCAAAAAAGTAAATGAAGGTGGGGGCTCCCCTCCCTCAAAAAAGCCCTGCCCCTTCCCTGTAGATTAATGAATATGCCTCCCCATAACTAGCTTCACTCCTCCTCCCTTTGTCTTTACTCCTTAAAATTAAATCACTATCACCAGGTGGATTGATCTGTGAACTCAGTTCCTGATTCTCCATTCTTTGGCCACTAAATAAAGCTTGTGCTATGTTGATCTTATCTTCGGTTTCATTATTCGCCTACTTGGACCCAAACAGAAAAAGCACCCTCGCCCACTGAGGCAGAGAGCCTTGGCCAGGCTAGGGCCCAAGCAGGGTCCATACCACTTACTTCGGTAACAGACCCACCAAAAAGAAACATAGGCAGGACAGGCAAATAGACCAATATAAACAATTTATCAAGTGAAGATACCAGAAAGGTATGGTATGGACAAGGGACAAGAGAGGAAGGTGATTACAATGTGCAAAACAGCTAAGAACAGCAATAATAAAAACAATAGTAATAAATAACAAAAGAGAATTACCTAATTAACCTCTACCATAATAATTTATTTTAAATAAGAACAAAGCCAATTACTTCCTATGTCAATTGACTACAATTTATAATATGAAGCTAGTGAGTATATAACTGTGTTTATTTACATTTCAGCTCTGAGTTAGCATTTTGGGTATAAGGAGAGTGATGTGTATATGGAACAATACATTAAATGGCCCCTGCTTGCAAAAAGCTTAGTTTCACTGGGGAAACAAAAGTTACCAGTGTGAAACAAGTGTAGAAAAACACAATTTATATTATCCATATTATGTATCATCCATAGTAGAGGATATAAACCGTAAGATCTACATGAGAATGAAAAGGATAATGAGACTTCCACTGAAGGAAAGCCAGATAATTCAGACCAACACTCATTCAGATGACATCTAGAAAAGAACAAAGTTAAAACAAACAAACAAAAATTGCTGGCATCATAGAGATAAGAAGATATTGAAGAATTTCCAGGTCAAGATTCAGGAAAAGATGGAAACGCAGAGACATGAGCATTTGGAACTGCTTTCTTGTTGATTCCCAAAGAGACTGCTCAGTCACCAAGCAGCTTTTGTCATCCTTATGTGTCTTAGAGGACAGAAGATAAAACAGTGCCCACAGGTGAGGACTCTGGTACAATCCTGTACTTGGGTTAGGACTCAAAATAGCTTAACCATAGAAGTAAGGATGAACCAGAAGTAAGCTCTCCCCTGCAAGGACTATGGCCCAATGTCAAGTCATCAAGTTTGATAAAATTCTGAAATTGGATTAAAGTAATATCAGACTAGAGATTACAGGGCCACAGGTGCATGGCAGAAGTAAACAAAAATATTTTGGAGAGAAATATAACATTACCCAGGCCTCAAATTATTTCTACAAGCAATGTTTGAAATAAAGTGGCTGGAACGCAATAGAAGATAACCAGGCAATGATAATGCAACCAGTGATAACACAGAGAGACAGAAAAATATGCATATGAACAAGCAGAAATAATACAGTTAATGAGACCCATTGAAACTGGTCCATATATCTGAGTTAATAAACACACTTTAAATAGTAGACTTTAATATAACTATGTTGGTTATGTTCAATGAGATACTAACGTGAATCCAAAAAAAAAAAATTACATAGCGTATTTGAAAAAGAACAAAATAGAAATATTAGGGCTAAAAATTCTAGCAATTAAAATTGAGAACCCAATGGATGAGTGTAACAAAAGATTAGGCATAGCTAAAAAAAGAATCAATTAACTGGAGAGGTAGATCAAAAGAAATTATGCAGAGAAAGAACACAGATAAGTGAAAGTAATGTACCTAAGAAGGGTAAGAGACATGAATAATATAGTAAAAAGTGCAAATGTATATTTAATTCCTTTTGCAGATGAAAAGGAGAGAACGTGGAAGAAGCAATTTTTAAAAAGATAGTAACTATGAATTTCCTAAAACCAATGAAAGACATCATCCACAAACTTAAGACATCCAAGTGTGAAAAATGCTACATATGCCACACCTATACATATCATAGCAAAACTTCAGAAAACAAAATATAAAGAGAAAATCTTAAAAGCAGCCAGAGAAAAATAGATACTATTTTCAAATGAGTAACAATTAGAATAGGAGATGACTCCTTATCAGGAAAAAATATAGTGATATCTTCAATGGACTGAAAGAAAATAACTGATTTCTATGTCAGTGAAAATATCATTCAGAATTGTTCTGGAGTGATCCATAGGTCAGGACCTGCCTCACCAGTTATCCTTAAGAGAAATCTGTTCAAGAGAGAAGGCTGACGTGTTTTATTTTGAAGCTTATGAAGCTTGTTGCTAAAATGTATCTTTCCTCACTCCATGTTTCCCACACCTCCACAAGAAACAGAAGGAATTGACCAAAGCAATCAAGACTGACTGGCATGTCTCATTCTTCCCAATACATGTACAAATGTAAATTCCTGGGAAATGGGCTCTGAGTACTAACCCCGTTTCCCTAGCCCAGCTGGCAGTAAGCCACAGTGGGAGGGCTAGCTGTCAATGAGAGTTGGGCAGGGGAACGCCTGAAAGCTTCCTGAATTCTGTATTGACAGCCCAAGTTGGTAGGACCAACCTTACACAAAAAAACAGGTATCTTAAAGCTCCAGAAAAAGAGTATATAGCATTGTCTTTAACAATTAAAAATGGAAGTATAAATGATTACCTGGAAGTGTTTACCAGTTTTAGAAGAGGAAATATACATATCTACATTTAAGTTTATAAAATTTTGTCTGTGAGACCACTAAAACAATATGGGTTTTTTAACCATAGTTTATGTGGCTCAAGCAGAAATATAAATTTTTCATATTGCAATATGCTTATCATAAAACAGCCCTAAAGTCCATTTGCAAAGGAATAATAGTTACAACTGGGCTTATATTACTTTCTCCTCTCAGAAATTTCATTTTTCAAAATAAAATATTATAATCATTACAGTAAAAACATAAAGAGAAAAATATAAACACTTACTTGAACCTACAACTTTCTGATTAATGTTTCTGATTAATTTCTACCACCTTTCTGATTAATTTCTCCCATTCTAAAATTGGGTTGATGTGATCATTTTTAAAGAGACATTATGGGAAGTACTCAAAGTTAGAGGAAATATCATGATTGTTTAATAGGAGTTTATAGATGTTGAATACTAAATCATAGGTGACATAACAAGCATAACTTTTCAGAAATACTTCAAAATAATTTTGGCCTAACGCATACTTTCAGATGAATTAATTCAAAAGTTTTCACATAAAGAGAAATAGAATTGGACTAATCATATAAAAGCTGACTGCATTTTTAAATTTGTTAAACACCCCAGGTAGATAAACTTGATTGAATTCTACATAATAAGTAGAGAAAGCACCTGTTACCGAAGAAATATGCATATATAAAAGCTAAGGGGATAAATTGGTTAACAGTGCACTATTTCAGTGAATACTACATTTTTGTAAAGAATATTAGTGTTTAAATAATGATAACTGGGTATTAATTGAACTCCCGCAGGAAATATTTACTGAAATATATAATGTTTTCTGACGGATAGCACAAAAATTTGGTACTTACTGAAGAGAACAAATAGAGACAATTACATTCTCAAACTATTGAATTGTATACCTCTCTTGATCATCTGACAACTTCATAATCACTTTAAGAAAACTGAATTAGACACTTTGATATAGACATAGACTTCCTTCTGCAGAGCTATCAATGACAAGGACAGTGTTAGAGATTGCAGAAAAGCTCTCATCAACTAAAACGTATCACAATTTAAAATTCCAGCACTGACATATTGTAACCATGACAGCATAGAAACCCTCCTCCAATTGTACAATAAAAAGATAAGATCCTTCAGCATGATAACCATTGCAAAGATTAAATAATGAAACAGGACACATTTTTGTCACTTTGACATCTGCCTGCTGTGCAAGTACACAAAGAGAGAAAGTAGCCATCACTTTGAGTAGCTTTTCCAATCTGGAAGCTTTTAGGAAAATTACAGGGCACCAAAGAATTACAGTTCACATTAGAACTGATTGGTGTCACAGTCAAAAGAGGGAAAGATTTCTTGTCCTTTTGCAATAGGGATTTGTCTTACATGAGCAAAGATAATCACCTTCCATAGTCACAAAACTAAAGTTATAGCTAATCGGAGGAAATCATCCATTGAGGTAAAACCTTCATTGGCTCTTGATTTAGTACTAAATTGATTTTGATCTTTATAAATGCCAGGCAGCTTTGACTGTGTTGTCAACATCTGTACAGAAATAATGTTGCTGGACCAAGGTTTTTCCAAGGTTCTATCCTAGAAAGATGCTTGGCTCCTATTAATATTGGTAGTGGCTCTGATTCCAAATAAAGTATAATTTTTCAATATCCAGGGTAGCATCATTAGGGTAATCATATTAAACAGGACTGGCTTCCCATCTTTCCCAGTCAAGGAGGAAATGTTTGACAATAGCAGCCTCTTCACTTGGAATCACTAATCACAGGCCTTGGCCCTGCTTCCTTCTGAATTTTAGCTCAGAGCTAACAGAGAACAACGAACATATAACTGTTATTCAGCAAAGGAAGGGGAAGAGAAAGTAATTGGGTGATTTAATGTTTTTAACAATATCTAAATCAATTGTTTACTGAGTACAAGATGTTTTAACAGCAAAATCATTCAAAAAAGGCTTGAGGAAAACTGACAAAGCTAGATAAGGCAGATTTATACCTAATAAACATATTTAAGAAAACTGTCACCTGTTTTTTGAAATAAATAAAACTGGTGGTGAACTTAGCAAGCTAGCCAGTCTAAATTTTATGAAAGTGCTAAATGATAAGTACATAAACCTACAGGGATTCATGAACCACAAAGCTGAATTCTCTATTACTCTTGGTAAAGGAAGAGAAAGAAATAGAAAAGTCAAACTCACAATTAAAACAGGCCAAAAAGCTGTACAAAATATATTTGAATGATTAAGTTAAACTTCATTCAATATTAGAAATATACTTAGCATTCTGAAGATATCCTCAAAAAGAGTAAAAATAAAATGTCTAAAACAATTCTATGTATATTGCTTGATGGAAAATGGTTAAATGATAGCAACTGAAAAATCTGTTTTCAGATATTTTAGCCTAATTCATTTTGTTTTGGTCGTTTTAATATTAGCAAGGCAAAAGTGTTGTATACAATGGGGATTACTGCACAAAGACCAGGGTGGACCTGTCTTGGCAGGAAACAGATTTTCATTAAGATGGAGCAATTCAAGAGACCTTAATAAAGGAACTATTTACAGAGTGTTGACAGAGTTAATGAAAACAGTAAGAGATGTTGAAGTACCCAGAGATAGCAGAGCAGGAATCTGTTACCACCCTAAGCTGGAAAGAAATAAAAGAGTAAATAATGTTATCAGAGCTGGAGTTATGGAGGAGAGATTGCCCAACAGAAGAAGTTGTAGTCTTGAGTGCCCAGAGGCACAACCAGAATGCTGAAGCAAAGCAGGGAAGAAATGGTGAAGAAATAAGACTACCTCTTCTTTCTTTCTCATTTCAATGTTATGTTAATGGCTTTCATTGGCTAAACTCAACGAGCTTATCCAGCTGACAAGGGAATCTGGCAATCAATGCTAGCCCTAAGGGTTAGACATGCAGGGCAACAAGTGAAGAACAGAATGCTAGAGAATGAGGATGAGTGAAGCAAATGTGGAATAACCAGCACACAATGTATGTCTGTTGGTTGTTAAATGGCCACATTACGAGCTGTGAAATAATGAAGAGACACTTTTTGCTGATTTGTAGTAATTTCAATTATTTCTTCCTTTCATCTTTTATGGCTGTGGTTTATTTAACTCTTCCCATCTTGTTAGATTATTTATTTCCAGTTTTTTACTGTTATAAACAATATTGCAATAAACATTCATTACTGACAGGTGATAGAGTTATAGAAAAGTTGTTTTAACTATTATATATAGGATGGATAAACAGCAAGGTCCTACTGTATATAGCACAGGGAACTATATTCAATACCCTGTGATAAACCATATGGAAAACAATATGAAAAAGAATGTATATATGTCTAACTGAATCACTTTGCTGTACAGTAGAAATTAACACATTGTAAATCAACTATACTTCAATAAAATTTTTTAAAAAGTAATTTTTAAAATAAATTTGATTGAGGTATAATATACTTACAATAAAAACATCACATTTGAAGTGTACAGTTTAGTGACATTTGACAACTGACACCCTTGTAAACACCATACCAATCAAGATACAGAACATTTACATTCCCCCCAAAAATGTTTCCTTGTGTCCATTTGTAGTCATTCCTCCCTCAACTATTACTCATATTTCTAATAAACTAGACTTGCCTATTCTAGAAGTTTATAAAATGGCATGTTTGCTCAAATGTCTATGAAATGCAGCCTTTTGTTGCATATACCAGTAGATTTCTCTTTTTTATTGCTGAGAAGTAGTCCATCACAGGAATAAACCATAATTTGTTCATACATTCACCTATCAATGTCTTCAGTTTGGGGCTATCATGAATGAAGGTGTTATAAATATTTATGTTTAAAAGTATTCAGGTTAAAATATAGGCATTTTTTTTTCTCATGGATAAGTACCTATGAGAAAAAGGAGTGTATTATATGGTAAGAAAATAGTCTATAAAAATGGCCAAACTGTTTTCAAAATTGTCGTACCATTTTACACAGTCACCAGGGATGCGTGGTAGTTTCAGTTGCTTTACATCCTCACCAATACTTACTCTTCGGTATGTGGGCCTCTCACTGTTGCGGCCTCTCCCGTTGCAGAGCACAGGCTCCGGACGCGCAGGCTCAGAGGCCATGGCTCATGGGCCCAGCCGCTCCGCGGCATGTGAGATCTTCCCTGACCGGGGCACGAACCCGTGTCCCCTGCATCGGCAGGCGGACTCTCAACCAGTGCGCCACCAGGGAAG